>NC_081302.1:89699430-89999900 GCF_030435805.1 Mustela lutreola | reverse complement strand
AGGCCGATGCCTCCTGCTCCTTGGCCTCTGAGGGTCCCCTCCTTGGAACTGTCCCATGGGGCCAGGGATGCCCTGAGACTCGGGCTCGAAATTTCACCTGCTTCCCAGCCTTCCCCTTCCGCTGTCCCTCCCTACCACCATTTGGGGAAACCTGAGTGCCCCGGCTACTCCTCCCCTTTCCACCCTGGCGCCAACGGTGCATTTCGGTGCTTCGGGCAAGCCTAAGAGCGAGAGAAATCTCCATGCCCCATCTGAGGAAGCCCCATCCTTGGGCGCCCCATCCGACCAAAAAGATGGAGGCGCACGCCCTGCCGGCACTCGTTCTTCAACTCTGCTCCGGGACCGGTCCCCTGCACCGGAGCCCCGCGTGGGCCACATTGTTTCCGCACCTTTTCCCGGCTGCTGTCCCATGCCCCGGGCGAGAAAGGGCCGTGGGTCACGGAGAACAGGGCTGTCCCCAGGGCTTCCCAACGCCGGCCAATTCTCACGAGCGTTCTTCCCAAACCAATTCCGGTTTGGACAGAACGCTCGTGAGAATTGGCTAGAAAACGTCCAGCAAACCCGCTTCGGGTGTCACACGTCTGCACGGACGCCCCATTGGGCCTGGCCCGGCTTTTCGAGCAATTGCCCCCCGAACACCGCCAGGAAGCCCTACGTGGGACAGGCTGCGGCGAGGCCGACGCCTCCGGCTCCTCAGCATGCGGAAAACACCCGGCGAACTCGCTTTGGGCGCCACTCCTCTGCAGGGCCGCCCCCCCGGGCCTGGGCGGCATCACAAGCACTCGAGAACGAACCTCCCCAGGAAGCCCTCGCGACGCAGGCTGCAGGGAGGCCGACGCCTCCTGCTCTTTGGCATGCGGGGGTCCCCTCCTTGGCACTGTCCCATGGGTCCAGGGCTGCCCCGAGACTCAGGCTCGAAATTTCGCCTGCTTTCAAGCATTCCGCTTCCAGGGTCCTGTCCCTCCGTGCCTCCATCTGAGGAAACCGGAGTCCCGCGGCCATGCCTCCCCCTCCAACCCGATACCAACGGTGCACTTCACCTTTCGTACAAGCCTCCGAGTGAGAGAAACGTGCATGACCCAACTGAGGACAGCCCATCCTTGGGCGTCCTTTCAGCCCGAAAAGACCGAGGCGCACACCCTGCCACCACCCGTCCTTCAACTCTCCTCCGGGAACACTCCCCTGTGCCGGGGGCCCCGCGTGGGCCACGCCGCTTCCTGCCCCTTTTCCAGGCAGCCGCTCCATGCCCCGGGCGAAAAAGGGCCCTGGGCCACGGAGAGCAGGGCGGTGCGCAGGGCTGCCCAATGCTGGCCAATTCTCATGAGCTTTCTGCCCAAACCGATCCCAATATGCCCAGCCACCACCCGTCCTTCAACTCTGCACCGGGAATGCTTCCCTGGCCAGGGCCTCTGGGTGGGCCTGGAGGAAACTCGGTTCGTTTCCATGTGTTTTCCAGAAAGCCGACCCTTGCTCTGGTCGAGAAAGGGGCCTGTGTAATGGAGAGCAGGGTGCCGCGCAGGGCTGCCCATCGCCGCCAATTCTCCCGATCCCAGTTTGGGCAGAACCCTCGTGAGAATAGGCTGGAAAACGCCTGGCGAACTCGCTTTGGGCGCTGCACGTCTGCAGGGCCGCCCCACCTGGAATGGCCGGCATCGTGAGCGCTTGAGCACGCACATCGCCACGAAGCCCTCCCCGAGCAGGCTGCAGTGAGGCCAACCTCACTGCTAAGAATCGACCAGTGGGATCCCTTCCCTGGCGCTGTCCCATGGGGCCAGGCCTGCCATGAATCCCAGGCTCGAAATTTTGCCTGCTTCCCAGCCTTCTGCTTCCGGGGTCCTGTCCCTCGGTGCCTCCATCTGCGGATCCCTGAGTTCCACGGCCACGCCTCCCCCTCCCACACCGTCACCAAAGCTGCCTTTGGGTGCTTTAGACAGTCCTCAGAGAGAGAGAAATTTGCATGCCCCAACTGAAGTCAGCCCCATTCTTGGGCGCCCCATCCGCCCTAAAGATGAAGACGTTCGCCCGGCCGCCTCCTGTCCTTCAACTCTGCTCCGGGAACACACCCCTGCGCCAGGGCCTCCAGGTGGGCCACGTCATTTCTGTGTGTTTTCCGGGCAAGAAAGAGCCCTGGTCCACGGAGAGCAGGGCGGTCGGCAGGGCTGCCAAACACCGGCCAATTCTCACGGACACTCTGCCCAAAACGATCCCGGGTTGGGCAGAACTCTCATGAGAATTGGTTGGAAAATGCCCGGCAAACATGCTTCGGGTGCCGCACGTCTGCAAGGCTGCCCCTCCCCACCCCCGGGGCTTGGCACGGCATTGCGAGCAATCCAGTAGGAACCCCGCCAGGAAGCCTTCTGCGAGGCAGGCTACAGCGAGGCCGACACCTCCTGCTAATCCTGGGCCTGCGGGGAGTCGCAT
The DNA here is from genome assembly GCF_030435805.1 of Mustela lutreola. Lineage (NCBI taxonomy): Eukaryota > Metazoa > Chordata > Mammalia > Carnivora > Mustelidae > Mustela > Mustela lutreola. The sequence continues at coordinate 89,997,479 of NC_081302.1, read as the reverse complement.
CCCTGGTGCTATACCATGGGGCCGGGCCCGTCACGAAGCCCGGGCTCAAACTATCGCCTGCTTCCCCAGCCTTCTGCTTCCGGCGTCCTGTCCCTCATGGCCTCCATATCAGGAACCCTGAGTCCTGCGGCCACGCATCTCCCTACCACGCCAGCGCCAATGGTGCCTTTTGGCATTTCGGACAACCATGGGAGCGAGAAAACCTGCATGCCCACAAAGAGGTCAGCCGCATCCTTAGGCACCTCATCTGCCCGAAAGACGGAGGCGCACACCTGGCCGCCACCCTTCCTTCAACTCTACTCCGGGAACATCCCCTGGGCCAGAGGCCCCGCGTGGGCCACGTCCTTTCCGTGCGTTTTCCAGGCAGCCGCCCCATGCTCCGGGCGAGAAAGGGCCCTGGGCCACGAAGAGCAGGGCAGTACACAGGGCTGCCCAACGCCGACCAATTCTCACGAGCGTTCTGCCTAAACCGATCCTGGTTTGGGCAGAACGCTCGTGAGAATTGGCCCCAGTGCATAGGAGCGTTCCCAGAGCAGAGTTGAAGGACAGGTGGCGGCCGGGCTTCCGCCTCCGTCTTTAGGGCGGATGGGGCACCCAAGGATGGGGCTGACCTCAGTTGGGGCATGCAGGTTTCTCTCGCTCCGAGTCTTGTCCGAAGCACCCAAAGGCACCGTTGGCGCTGGGGTGGGAGGGGGAGGCGTGGCTGCGGGACCCAGGGTTCCCCAGTTGGAGGCACCGAGGGACAGGACCCCGGAATAAGAAGGCTGTGAAGCAGGCGAAATTTTGAGCCCAGTCTTCTTGGTGGGCCCGGCCCCATGGGACAGCACCAGGGAGGGAACCCTCGCAGGTCAAGGATTAGCAGGAGGCGTCGGCCTCACTGCAGCCTGCCTCACGGAGGGCTTCCTGGTGAGGTGCATGCTCGAGTGCTCGCGATGCCGGCCATGCGCGGTGGGGCTGCCCTTCAGACGCGTGGCGCCCGAAGAGAGTTTGCCGGGCGTTTTCCGGGCTCAGGGACACGTTGTATCATAAGATGGTATTCCAGAACAGAACCCTGAGGACAGATGCCTGAAAACCTAATCAAGTGTTCCAATGAGGTCCAATGGCATGTGAGGTTCAATCTTCTGACTCAGGACCATTGACGTGGCTGTCCATCTGAATGTAGCTAATCTGGGTGTTTCATACAGTGCATTTGCATCCAGACAGCCGCCAAAATTGGAGTGGGCTCAGGGGCCTTGCAGGTTTCTCTTAATCTGGAAGGTTTGGGCAACTGTGATAGGCACAGTTTCCTTGGGAAATTCAGCCACAGTCCTTTGGTGCACCTCGAGTGACCCCATCCAGGAGGGCATGTGAGCCATGGTTTTGGGAAAGAAGTCTGCAAACACAAATTCAGATTCGGATTAGTCGCGAGGTGATCACAGGCCAAATGCATAGACCTGGGGATCAGCTCATCAGCAACTGTAATTAGGATGACTAGAAGACATTAGCACAGACTTTTCCATCTGGATTGTGTGTCCAGAATGACCTCAGAATGTAGGTGAGGTCTCATGCATCCATGGGACACTTTTTGTCCCTAAGGATCCTGGCGGCTCCCCTTAGCTTGGTGGCTTTTTCGGGGAAAATAAGAGTGCTGTTTTCCATCTTAGAGGTGCCCCAAAACAGGGATTTTAGATATGGGTTCTAAGTCTGGGCGCCTGGAAAATCCCACCAATGTTTAGAATTTGGGGTTAGGGGAGTACCAGGCCTGCAATGCAGGAACCTTGTGGTGGAACTGAGAGAGTTTGTTTGAAAGCATACTTGGGTGAGGGTCACAATGCCTGTTTGTGCCCTGGGGAGCCATCAGGAGTTGGCGTGGTCACATTGGCCTTGTACCTTGCTCCCACTTTGAGAGCTGGATACCCATTTCAACACCCAGGTGTCCTTCCATGGAAAAGGAGTAGAACTCTATAGTGTTTCAGGTTCCCCCATTGGAAGGATTTCAGCCAAATCTGGGGAAAGGTGCGAGAATACCAAGTATGGGTAGAGATGACAGACTTGGGCCATGGCCAGTCCCACATGCTAAATATGGGACCTGCACTCCCTGTGACTGACTCTAGGTCGGGACACAGGCTCTGTAAGACACAACACTAGTGGCCAGGGAAGTCTATAAACCGGGGTTCCCTCCAGGTCCAAGCAGACTGATCCTAATGTGGCGATTCTGGGCAGACTAACCAGGCACTTCTTCCTATGAGGGAGGCAGAATGCTGCATTGCGGCTCCAGAATTCAATATCAAGAGGCCTTGGGGAGCAGTAGGGTGAGGATGGAATTGTAGACACAAGCTACTGTACAATTCAGTGCCAAGCGGAACGCAGTTCCAGTGTGAAGCGTCTTTTTTGATATATCCAGCACCTGAGTAAGGACGGATGTCAGATGTTTGCTCACACTAGAGTTTGTGTCTACAATGACCAATAAATGGAGGGGTGGCATCAAGAGCCCATGGAGGATTTCCCACTCTGAGACTTGTGAGATGCTCCAAACAGCAAGGTTTCCTTCTACTGGACAGGTGTAGTCTGGTTTGTTTGCTCCACAGTACCCCATGCTTGGGTAGCAGAGCTCTTCGGCATGGATGCCTGGAAAGCACACCTCCATTGACCATCGCAGCTGAGGAATATGGCAGTTTCGTTCTGATGGCTCTGGGGCGAAGTACCAAGGCCTTGAGCTGACATGGAATATCTTGCACATGGGTCACAATGCTGGTTTGTTACCAGGGAGATCTTACAATGCACTGTTGGCAAAGGGGCCTTGCAGGATTCTCCTACCCTGAGAGTTTGACATATGTCCAAGAGCACGGTTTCTTCTGGGGACAAGAGTTGTTCTGTTGTGTGGCTCAGGGACCACATGTTGTATCATAAGTTTTTATTCCGGAATAGGCCTCTGAGGACAGATGCCTTAAAAACTAATGGGGGGTTCCAATGAGGTCCTGGCTCAATGTCTGGTTCAATATTCTGACTCAGGACCATTGACTTGGGTGTCTGACTGGACGTAGGGAATCAGGGTGTTTCAGAGTGTGCATTTGCATGCAGAGTGTCCTACAATATTGGGGTGGGCTCAGGGACCTTGCAGGTTTCTCCTAATCTAGAGGTTTGGGGCAACTATGATGGGCGAAGTTTCCTTGGGAATGACAGGCACAGTCCTGTGGTGTGTCTCCAAAGACGAGATCCTGGAGGGCATGTGAGCTATGGTTTGGGAGAGATGTCTGCAAAGAAAAACGTGGGTTAGAGTTAGTGTCAAGGCGATCGCAGGCCCAATGCGTAGACCTGGAGAGCAGCTCATCAGGAACTGTAAAGAGGGTGATACGAATGCGGTAGTACATGCTATTATATCTGGATTGTGTGTCCCGGATGGCCTCAGAATGCAGATGTGTTCTCATGGATACATGGGAAACTTTTCCTCTCTAAGGATTCTAGTGGCTCCCAATAGTTTGGTGGCCTTTTCGCGGAAGGGAATAGGGCTGTTTTCCATATTAGGGGTGCCTCAAAACAGGGATTCAAGAGACGGGCACTGGGCCTGGGTGCCTGGAATATCCCGCCAAGTGTTAGTGTTTGGAACTAGGGGAGTACCAGGCCTGCAATGCGGTATCCTGGTGGTGCAACTGAGAGGGCATATTTGAATGCATGCTCAGGCTTAGGGGCACAATGCCTGTTTGTGTCCAGGGTGGCACCCATGAGTGACAGTGGTCTCATGGGCCCCACTCTGAAGGTTGGACACCCATCTCAACAGCCAGGTTTCCTGCCCTCAGGAATGAGGAGTTCTCCTGTGCTTCAGGTCCCCATAGGCAGGGATTTGAGCTACGGTCTAGGAAAGATGCCTGAATACTCATGTTGGATAGAGATTATGGTTTTGGGCTATGACATGTCCCACATAGAGGATATGGGGCCCACTGTCTGCGTGGCTGTCTGGAGGTCATGGCTCAAACTGTGTCAGACAGAGCCTGAGTGCCCATAGTGGCCTATGATATTAAGGTGCCGTCAAGGCCCAGGCAGGTGGATCCTCATGTGTGGTTTCAGGCAGACTCTACAGGCACGTCTTCTTTCTTGGTGGTAGGCAGAATGCATCATTGTGGCTCCAAAGTTCTCTATCAAGAGGGTTTGGTGACGAGGAAGGTGAAGATGGACTTGTAAACATAATCTATGGTTCAATTCAGTGCCAAGCGAAAGACAGTTCCAGTGTGCAGCGGCTGATGTGAGGTACCCAGGACCTGAGTAAGGGCAGATGTCAGATGCTTGCTCACACTGGAGTTTGTGTCTACAATGACCGCCAAATGGAGGGGTGGTGTCACGAGGCCATGGAGAATTTCCCACCCTGAGGCTTGTGAGATGCTCCAAATAGCAAGGTTTCCTTCTACTGGACAGGGTGAGTCTGGTTTGCTTGCTCCAGTGTCCCCCATATGGAAAGTTTGGGTGCAGAGCTCTCCCGCATGGATGCCTGAAAAGCACAACTCCATTGACCACTGCAGGCAAGGAACATGGCAGTTTCGATCTGGTGGCTCTGGGGTGAAGTTCCAAGCGGCCTGAGTTGACATGGAGTTTCATGCTGTTGGATCATAATGCTGGTTTGTATCCAGGGAGACGTTAGAATGTTGGGGTGGTCAGAGGCCATGCAGGATTCTCCTACACTGAGACATGGACACAGCTACCAAGAGCAAGGTATCCTTTTGGGGAAAGAAGCGGTTCTGTTGTGTGGCTCAAGTAACACATATTGGAATATAAGTCAGTATTGGAGAACAGGCCTCTGGGAACAGGTGCCTAAAAATCTAAACTGGGGTATCAATGAAGTCCTATAGTCATGGCAGGTTCAAACTTCTGACTCAGGCCCTTGGATTTGGATGTCTGCCTGGAGGCAGTGGCTCATTGTGTGTCAGAATGTGCATTTGGGTCCAGAGCCTTCTTAGAAATTGAGGTGTGCTCAGGGGATTTTACTTTGCTCCTAATCTTCGGGGTTTGGGCAACCGTGAAGGGCTGAGTTTCCTTTGGGAGTGTAAGGACAGTCATCTGGTGTGGCACCATAGGCCCCATCCTGGGGGGGCATGTGGGCCAGTTCTTTGGGGAGAGATATCTGCAAAAGCAAACTAGGGTTAGATTGAGGGCCGAGGTGATCACAGGTACGATGTTCAGGCCCAGAGGGCAGCTCCTAGTGTACTGAAATTAAGGTGTCATAGTGCAGGTTCTTCTGTCGGGTGTGTGTCCGGGATGGTCGCAAAAGGTAGGAGTGGCTTCATGAGTCCATGAGAAATTCTTCATCTCTGGGGATTCTGCTCAGCTCCCAAGAGTTTGGTGTCTCTGAGGGAAGGGAAGACTGTTGTTTTCCGTCTCAGAGGACACCCAAATAGGGATTCCAGAGACAGGTTCTGGGTCTGGGTGCCTTGAAAACATGAACAAGGGTGAGGATTTGGCCTTAGGGACCTGGAAGTCCCACTCTGTGGGCTCCTGATCCAGCTACTGCGGGGTTTTGTTTGAAAGCAGGCTCATGCTGCCTGTTTGTATCCAGGGAGACTTCCATGTGTGACCGTGGTCTCGTGGGCCATGCAGCTGGTTGCCACTCAGAGAGTTGGGAAGGAGGAGTACTCTTGTGTGTCAGGTTCACCCATAGGCATGGATATGAGCTACGGTCTGGGACAGAAGGCTGAATATCCAGGTTGAGTAGAGATGTTGGTTTCACGCCACAGGAAGTCACACCTTCAGGAAATGGGGCCCATCTCTGGGTGGCTGACTGGAGGCCGTGGCTCAGTCTGTGTCAGACAGAGCCTTGTGCCCATGGAAACCTAAGGACGGAAATCTGAGAACACAAGCTAGGCTTAGGTTTCTGGGTGAGGAGATGGCAGGCACAATCTACAGACCTGAATCGAGATCTCGTGCATCTGAAGTCAGGGCGAGGATCAGACGATCGCTCAGGTTGGACTTTCTGTCCCTGATGGCCTATTCATGAAGGGGGGGGGATCACGAGGCCATTGGGGGTTTTCCCACGATGGGAGTTGTGAAAGCTCCAAACTGCAAAGATTCTACTGCAGGACAATTGAGACCAGTTGGTTGGTGCCAGGCCAACGATTCCGAGCAGGGTTCTAAGGATGGATGGCTGGGTAGCCCACCTCGCATTCCAATTGTCTCCTAGCAACAAGACAGGTTAGATCTGCTGGATCTGGGGGAGCAACCGAGGAGGCTGAGTTCAAATGGACTTTCCTGTGGATGGGTCTTAATGTGTTTTTGTGTCTATGGAGACCTTGGAATGAAGCGGTGGCACTGGGGGCCTGAATGGATCTCCTAAACAGAGGCTTTGACACAGCTCCAACGTGCAAGTTTCCCATGTGTAGATGAGAATTGTTCTGATGGTTGAGTGAAGAAACAGCCTTATGCTGGTATTGAAATCCAGGATTCTGAGGAGAGATGACTGGAAACCAAAGCAATGGATCCGATTAGTGCCTAGGGGTCTGTTCATTCATTATTACCTCTGGGGACATCTGTCTATGGGTCTGAGTGCATGTAGGTGCTCAGATGGGCTAAGATTGCCCCTGTTTGTCATGGGAAGCCACCACTATTGGGATGGCCTCAGGGACTTTGGAGGTTTATCCTATTAGTAGGTTTGTGGCCATTGGAAAGGGCACACACAATTCCCTTGGAGAGGGCAAGTACAGTCCTCAGGTTTGGCACCAGGGCCCTGAGCATGTAGGGTGTGTAGGCCAGGGCTGTTTGGACAGTTGTCTGAATACACAAACTCGGCTTATGTTTCGGGTCATAGGGATGGCAGGACAGATGTACAGACCATGAGGAGAACCCTTCGGGATATGAAAAAAGGGGGAGTGTGAGGCTCTTGCTCAAGTTTTTGTCTCTGGATATCGTGTCACTCATGGTCGTGAAATTTCCGGGTGACTTTATGGGAAATGGATGAATCCTACTCTCTGGGGGTTTGGCCCCGTCCAAAGAGTTTGGGGTCATTCTGTGGGATGGAAGAAGTCCGTTTTTTTTTTTTTTTCTTGTTGTTGTTGTTGTTTTGTTTTGTTTTTCAACCTCAGGTGTCCCACCAAATGAGGGATTCCAGAGTAGAGCCCTGGGGAGGGGCGACTGGACAACCAGAAATCTGGTTAAGGAGGAGTCAAGATGGCGGAGAAGTAGCAGGCTGAGACTACTTCAGCTAGCCGGAGATCAGCTAGATAGCTTATCTAAAGATTGCAAACACCTGAAAATCCATCGGTAGATCGAACACAAGAAGAACAGCAATTCTGGAAACAGAAAAACAATCACTTTCTGAAAGGTAGGACTGGCGGAGAAGTGAATCCAAAGCGACGGGAAGACAGACCCCGGGGGGAGGGGCCGGCTCCCGGCAAGCGGCGGAGCAACGGCGCACAAAATCAGGACTTTAAAAGTCTGTTCCGCTGAGGGACATTGCTCCAAAGGCTAAACCGGAGTGAAGCCCACGCGGGGTCAGCGTGGCCTCAGGTCCCGCAGGGTCACAGAAGGATCGGGGGTGTCTGAGTGTCGCAGAGCTTGCAGGTATTGGAACGGGAAAGCCGGCTACATAGACAGAGCCAACAGTAAGCTCGCAGCTCGGTGTTACCTTGAACCGGTTGCAGGTTCGGTGAGCTCAGGGCACGGCCAGAGGACAGCAGACGGGAGTAACTGGGCGCTGTTCTCTGAGGGCGCACTGAGGAGTGCGGCCCTGGGATCTCGGCTCCTCCGGGCCGGAGACCAGGAGGCCGCCATTTGTATTCCCGTCCTCCAGAACTCTTCGAAAGCGCTCAGGGAACAAAAGCTCCTGAAAGCAAACCCGAGCGGATTACTCACCCTGGGCCCCGGGTAAGGGCAATGTAATTCCGCCTGGGGCAGACACTTGAGAATCACTAGAACAGGCCCCTCCCCCAGAAGATCAAGAAGAAATCCAGCCGAGACCAAGTTCACCTACCAAGGAGTGAGGTTTCAATACCAAGGAGAGCAGCAGAATTCCAAGGAGGAGAAAGACAAGCACGGAACTCATGGCTTTTTACCTGTGATTTTTTTTTAGTCTTGCAGTTAATTTAATTTTTTTTCTTTTTCATTTTTTTTTTCTCGCCTTCGGGTAAATTTTTATTTTTTAACTCTTACCTTTTTCTTTTTTAATGATTTTTTACTAGTTTATCTAATATATATATATTTTTTCTTTTTTACATTTTTCTTAGGTGTTTTCTTTTTTTAATTCTTTTCTTTTCTTTTTTTTTTCTTTTTTCTTTTTTTTTCTTTCTTCCTTTTTGAACCTCTTTTTATCCCCTTTCTTCCCCCTCACGATATTGGGTCTCTTCTAATTTGGTTAAAGCATATTTTCCTGGGGTTGTTGCCAACCTTTTAGTATTTTACTTGCCCCTTCATATAACCTTATCTGGACAAAATGACAAGACAGAAAAATTCAACACACAAAAAAAAAAGAACAAGAGGCAGTACTGAAGGCTAGGGACCTAATCAATACAGACATTGGTAATATGTCAGATCTAGAGTTCAGAATGACAATTCTCAAGGTTCTAGCCGGACTCGAAAAAGGCATGGAAGATATTAGAGAAACCCTCTCGAGAGATATAAAAGCCCTATCTGGAGAAATAAAAGAACTAAAATCTAACCAAGTTGAAATCAAAAAAGCTATTAATGAGGTGCAATCAAAAATGGAGGCTCTCACTGCTAGGATAAATGAGGCAGAAGAAAGAATTAGTGATATAGAAGACCAAATGAAAGAGAATAAAGAAGCTGAGCAAAAGAGGGACAAACAGCTACTGGACCACGAGGGGAGAATTCGAGAGATATGTGACAACATAAGACGAAACAACATTAGAATAATTGGGATTCCAGAAGAAGAAGAAAGAGAGAGGAGAGCAGAAGGTATACTGGAGAAAATTATTGGGGAGAATTTCCCCAATATGGCAAAGGGAACGAGCATCAAAATTCAGGAGATTCAGAGAACGCCCCTCAAAATCAATAAGAATAGGCCCACACCCCGTCACCTAATAGTAAAATTTACAAGTCTCAGTGACAAAGAGAAAATCCTGAGAGCAGCCTGGGAAAAGAAGTCTGTAACATACAATGGTAAAAATATTAGATTGGCAGCTGACTTATCCACAGAGACCTGGCAGGCCAGAAAGAGCTGGCATGATATTTTCAGAGCACTAAACAAGAAAAACATGCAGCCAAGAATACTATGTCCAGCTAGGCTATCATTGAAAATAGAAGGAGAGATTAAATCTTCCAGGACAAACAAAAACTGAAAGAATTTGCAAACACCAAACCAGCTCTACAGGAAATATTGAAAGGGGTCCTCTAAGCAAAGAGAGAGCCTACAAGTGGTAGATCAGAAAGGAACAGAGACCATATACAGTGACAGTCACATTACAGGCAATACAATGGCACTAAATTCATATCTCTCAATAGTTACCCTGAATGTTAATGGGCTAAATGCCCCTGTCAAAAGACAAAGGGTATCAGAATGGATAAAAAAACAAAACACATCTATATGTTGCCTCCAAGAAACTCATTTTAAGCCCGAAGACACCTCCAGATTTAAAGTGAGGGGGTGGAAAAGAATTTACCATGCTAATGGACATCAGAAGAAAGCAGGAGTGGCAATCCTTATATCAGATCAATTAGATTTTAAGCCAAAGACTATAATAAGAGATGAGGAAGGACACTATATCATACTCAAAGGGTCTGTCCAACAAGAAGATTTAACAATTTTAAATATCTATGCCCCCAACGTGGGAGCAGCCAACTATATAAACCAATTAATAACAAAATCAAAGAAACACATCAACAATAATACAATAATAGTAGGGGAATTTAACACTCCCCTCACTGAAATGGACAGATCATCCAAGCAAAAGATCAGCAAGGATATAAAGGCCTTAAATGACACACTGGACAAGATGGACATCACAGATATATTCAGAATATTTCATCCCCAAGCAAAAGAATACACATTCTTCTCTAGTGCACATGGAACATTCTCCAGAATAGATCACATCCTCGGTCCTAAATCAGGACTCAACCGGTATCAAAAGATTGGGATCATTCCCTGCATATTTTCAGACCACAATGCTCTAAAGCTAGAACTCAACCACAAAAGGAAGTTTGGAAAGAACCCAAATACATGGAAACTAAACAGCATCCTTCTAAAGAATGAATGGGTCAACCAGGAAATTAAAGAAGAATTGAAAAAAAATCATGGAAACAAATGATAATGAAAATACAACGATTCAAAATCTGTGGGACACAGCAAAGGCAGTCCTGATAGGAAAATATATAGTAGTACAAGCCTTTCTCAAGAAACAAGAAAGGTCTCATGTACACAACCTAACCCTACACCTAAAAGAGCTGGAGAAAGAACAAGAAAGAAACCCTAAGCCCAGCAGGAGAGGAGAAATCATAAAGATCAGAGCAGAAATCAATGAAATAGAAACCAAAAAACCAATAGAACAAATCAACGAAACTAGGAGCAGGTTCTTTGAAAGAATTAATAAAATTGATAAACCCCTGGCCCGACTTTTCAAAAGGAAAAGAGAAAGGACCCAAATAAATAAAATCATGAATGAAAGGGGAGAGATCACAACTAACACCAAAGAAATACAAACTATTATGAGAACATACTATGAGCAACTCTACGCCAATAAATTTGACAATCTGGAAGAAATGGATGCATTCCTAGAAACATATAAACTACCACAACTGAACCAGGAAGAAATACAAAGCCTGAACAGACCCATAACCAGTAAGGAGATTGAAACAGTCATTAAAAATCTCCAAACAAACAAAAGCCCAGTGCCAGACGGCTTCCCGGGGGAATTCTACCAAACATTTAAAGAAGAACTAATTCCTATTCTCCTGAAACTGTTCCAAATAATAGAAATGGAAGGAAAACTTCTAAACTCATTTTATGAGGCCAGCATCACCTTGATCCCAAAACCAGACAAGGATCCCATCAAAAAAGAGAGCTATAGACCAATATCCTTGATGAACACAGATGCGAAAATACTCAACAAAATACTAGACAATAGGATTCAACAGTACATTAAAAGGATTATTCACCAAGACCAAGTGGGATTTATTCCAGGGCTGCAAGGTGGGTTCAACATCCGCAAATCAGTCAATGTGATACAACACATCAATAAAAGAAAGAACAAGAACCATAGGATACTCTCAATAGATGCTGAAAAAGTATTTGACAAAGTACAGCATCCCTCCCTGTTCAAAACTCTTCAAAGTGTAGGGATAGAGGGCACATACCTCAATATCATCAAAGCCATCTATGAAAAACCCACCGCAAATATCATTCTCAATGAAGAAAAACTGAAAGCTTTTCCACTAAGGTCAGGAACACGGCAGGGATGTCCAGTATCACCACTGCTATTCAACATAGTACTAGAGGTCATAGCCTCAGCAATCAGACAACAAAAGGAAATTAAAGGCATCCAAATCGGCAAAGAAGAAGTCAAACTATCACTCTTCATAGATGATATGATACTATATGTGGAAAACCCAAAAGACTCCACTCCAAAACTGCTAGAACTTATACAAGAATTCAGTAAAGTGTCAGGGTATAAAATCAATGCACAGAAATCAGTTGCATTTCTCTACACCAACAGCAAGACAGAAGAAAGAGAAATTAAGGAGTCAATCCCATTTACAATTGCATCCAAAACCATAAGATACCTAGGAATAAACCTAACCAAAGAGACACAGAATCTATACTCAGAAAACTATAAAGTACTCATGAAAGAAATTGAGGAAGACACAAAGAAATGGAAAAATGTTCCATGCTCCTGGATTGGAAGAATAAATATTGTGAAAATGTCTATGCTACCTAAAGCAATCTACACATTTAACGCAATTCCTATCAAAGTACCATCCATCTTTTTCAAAAAATGGAACAAATAATGCTAAAATTTATATGGAACCAGAAAAGACCTCGAATAGCCAAAGGGATATTGAAAAAGAAAGCCAACGTTGGTGGCATCACAATTCCGGACTTCAAGCTCTATTACAAAGCTGTCATCATCAAGACAGCATGGTACTGGCACAAAAACAGACACATAGATCAATGGAACAGAATAGAGAGCCCAGAAATAGACCCTCAACTCTACAGTCAACTAATCTTCCACAAAGCAGGAAAGAATGTCCAATGGAAAAAAGACAGCCTCTTCAATGAATGGTGCTGGGAAAATTGGACAGCCACATGCAGAAAAATGAAATTGGACCATTTCCTTACACCACACACAAAAATAGACTCAAAATGGATGAAGGACCTCAATGTGCAAAAGGAATCCATCAAAATCCTTGAGGAGAACACAGGCAGCAACCTCTTCGACCTCTGCCGCAGCAACATCTTCCTTGGAACAACGCAAAAGGCAAGGGAAGCAAGGGAAAAAAATGAACTATTGGGACTTCATCAAATCAAAAGCTTTTGCACAGCAAAGGAAACAGTTAACAAAACCAAAAGACATCTGACAGAATGGGAGAAGATATTTACAAACGACATATCAGATAAAGGACTAGTGTCCAGAATCTATAAAGAACTTAGCAAACTCAACACCCAGAGAACAAATAATCCAATCAAGAAATGGGCAGAGGACATGAGCAGACATTTCTGCAAAGAAGACATCCAGATGGCCAACAGACACATGAAAAAGTGCTCCATATCACTCGGCATCAGGGAAATACAAATCAAAACCACAATGAGATATCACCTCACACCAGTCAGAATGGCTAAAATCAACAAGTCAGGAAATGACAGATGCTGGCGAGGATGCGGAGAAAGGGGAACCCTCTTACACTCTTGGTGGGAATGCAAGCTGGTGCAGCCACTCTGGAAAGCAGCATGGAGGTTCCTCAAAATGTTGAAATTAGAACTGCCCTATGACCCAGCAATTGCACTATTGGGTTTTTACCCTAATGATACAAATGTAGTGATCCAAAGGGGCACGTGCACCCGAATGTTTATAGCAGCAATGTCCACAATAGCCAAACTATGGAAAGAACCTAGATGTCTATCAACAGATGAATGGATCAGGAAGATGTGGTATATATACACAATGGAATACTATGCAGCCATCAAAAGAAATGAAATCTTGCCATTTGCGACAACATGGATGGAACTAGAGCGTATCATGCTTAGCGAAATAAGTCAAGCAGAGAAAGACAACTATCATATGATCTCCCTGATATGAGGAAGTGGTGATGCAACATGGGGGCTTAAGTGGGTAAGAGAAGAATCAATGAAACAAGATGGGATTGGGAGGGTGACAAACCATAAGTGGCTCTTAATCTCACAAAACAAACTGAGGGTTGCTGGGGGGCGGGGGTTTGGGAGAAGGGGGTGGGATTATGAACATTGGGGAGTGTATGTGCTTTGGTGAGTGCTGTGAAGTGTGTAAACCTGGTGATACACAGACCTGTACCCCTGGGGATAAAAATATATGTTTATAAAAAATAAAAACTTAAAAAAAAAAAGAAAGAAATCTGGTTAAATATTAGGGCCTCAGGGATTTTGGAGGTTTATCCTATTAGTAGGGTTGTGGCCATTTGAATGGGCACATACAATTCCCTTGGAGAGGGCAAGGACAGTCTTCAGGTTTGGCTTCAGGGGCTGAGCCTGTAGAGTGTGTAGGCCAGAGCTGTTTAGACCGTTGTCTAAAAACACAAACTCGGCTTTGTTTCGGGTCATAGGTATGGCAGGACTGATCTACAGAAAACGAGGAGAAATCTTTGGGATATGAAAAAAGGGCGAGTTTGAGGCTCTTGCTCAAGTTTTTGTCTCTGGATATCATGTCACTCATGGTCGTGAAATTTCCGGTTGACTTCATGGGAAATGGACGAGTCTTACTCTCTGGGGGTTTGGCCCCATCCAAAGAGTTTGGGGACATTCTGTGGGATGGAAGAGGTCCGTTTTTTTGTTGTTGTTGATTTGTTTTGTTTTGTTTTTCAACCTCAGGTGTCCCACCAAATGAGGGATTCCAGAGTAGAGCCCTGGGGAGGGGCGACTGGACAACCAGAAATCTGGTTAAAATTTGCGGCCTAGGGACATGTCAAGCCCATTATGACATCTAATGGTCCAGCCACTGAGAGGACTTACGAGAGGACAGGACTCACGCTGAGGTTCACAGTGTGTTTTTAAGCCCCTGTCGCACACAAGAATGGGCGGGGCATCAAGGTGAATGCTTGTTTCTCCTACACTGAACGTTGGACAACATGCCAACCACAAGGTTTCTTGCCATAGGTAAGGAGGAGTTCTGAGTTCTGCATCACAGTCACCCCTGGGCAGTGATTGGACATAAGGTCTAGGTTCTGAAGCCTGAAAACTGAGGTCGGGAATAGATGATGACCTAAGGCCATGGCGGGTCTGATGTGCTCAGTGTGCGGTCAGCTGTCTGGGTGTTGGTCAGGAGGTCCGGGCTCAGGTTGTGTCAGACAGTGCATTAGTGCCCAGGTTAGACTATATAATTTGGGTACATTCGAGTGCCGTGCAGGTTTATCCTCATTTAAGCGCCTGGGCAGCACAGTAGGCAATATATTTTTTCTAGAGGGCAGGCAGAGTGCTTCACTGTTGGTCCAGAATTGCCAAACTTGAGGGCTTCGGGGCCAGGAGTGTGAGGACGGAAGTCTGAGAACACAAACTAGACTTCGGTTTCAGGGTGAGGGCACGACAGGTACCCCCTGCAGATCTGAACCAATATCTCATGCATCTGATGTCAGGGTGAGGATCAGTCGTTGGCTCAGGTTGGAGATTCTGTGCCTGACGGCCCCTTCATGAAGGGAGCGGAATCTCGAGGCCATGGAGGTTTTCACACGTTTGGAGTTGTGGGATGCCCCCTTCAAGTATTCCCTCTGCGGGACAATTGAGACGTTTTGGACAGCTCCAGGACATCCCATATGGAATGACTCCGGAGCACCATTCGAGGATGGATGCCTGGGAATCCCGCCTCGCATTCCAATTTTCTCCTAGCAACAAGACAGTTTAGATCTAATGGCTCTGCCAGAGCAAGCGGGCTGGCTGAGTTGAAATGGACTTTCCTGAGGATGGATCCTAATGTGTGTTTGTGTCCATGAGGGCCTTGGAATGAGGCGGTGGCACCGGGACCCTGAAGTATTCTCCTAAGCTTTTGACATAGCTCCCATGCACAAGTTTCCTTGTGGAGACGAGTTTTGTTCTGATGGGTGCCTCAGGAAAACCCCTATGCTAGTATTGGAATCCAGGCTTTTGAGGAGACATGCCTGTAAACCAAAGCAATGGATCCGATAATGGCCTAAGGTCCTGTCTGGTACAATCTTCTTCTCTGGGGACATCCATGTATGGTATGAGTGGTGGTAGATGCTCAGCTGGTGTCAGACCGCCCTTGTTTGTCCCGGGCGACTTACACTTTTGGGATGGCCTCAGGGACTTTGGAGGTTTCTCCTAATTTGTACGATTTTGGACAATGGAATGGGCAGAATTCCCATGGATTGGGTAGACACAGTCCTGATATGTGGCTCCACGGACCCCAGCCTGGAGGGTGTGTTGCCCAGGACTTTGAGGACAGAATTCTGAAAACACAAACTCAGCGTAGGTTTGGGGACGTAGGTATGACAGGACCGATCTACAAACCATGAGAAGAACTCATCAGGATATGAAGAAAGAGCGAGTCTGAGGCTTTTGCTCAAGCTTTTGTCTCTGGATATTGTATCCGTGATGGCCGTGGAATGTCGGGGAGGCCTCATGGGCCATGGACGAATCTTCCTCTCTGTGGATCTGGTCTGTTCCCAATTGTTTTTCGTCAGTCTGTGGGTTGGTAGGACTCCTTTCATGTTTTTTACCTCAAGTGTCCCACCAAAAGAGGAATTCCAAAGCAAAGCCTTGGTGAAGAGTGAAGGGACAACCCGGACTATGGTTTAAAATTGGGGCCTAGGGGCATGGCGAGCCCAATATGCTGTTTCTTCATCCAGCCACTGAGAGGCCTTACCTGAGGACCGGGCTCAGGCTGAGGGTCACAATGTGTGTTTTTGACCAATGTGGCCCGCGAGCATGGGCGGGGCTTCATGTGCAACACTCGTTTCAACTACACTGAACGTTAGACAACATGGCAACCACAAGGTTTCCTGCCATGAATATGGAGTTCTGATTTCTGCATCATTTTCAAACCTGGGCAGTTATTGGAGATAATGTCTAGGTTCTGAAGCCTGAAAACCGAATTTGGGATGAGATGACGACCTAAGGCTATGGCGGGTCCAATGTGCTCAGTGTGAGGCCAGCTCTCTGGGTGGGGCCAGGAGGTCCAGACTCAGTCTGTGTCAGAAGGGCATTAGTGCCCAGGTCAGCCTATATATTTGTTGTACTGCCAAGCGGCGTGCCGGTTGATCCTCCTTTGTGGTTTCTGGGTAGCCCCAGAGGGCAATGTTTTTCTTCTGGAGGGCCGGCAAAGTGCTGCATTGTAGTTCTGGATTGCTAAACTGGAGGGCTTCTGGGCCAGTAGTCTAAGGATGAAAGTCTGAGAATAAAATCTAGGCTTAGGATTCTGGCTGAGGACATGGAAGGCACAATCTACAGACCTGAATCGAGTTCTCGTACATCTGAAGTCAGGTCGAAGATCAGATGGTCGCTCAGGTTGGACTTTCTGTCCCTGATGGCCCCTTCATGAAGGGGGTTGATCACGAGGCCATGGGGGTTCTCCCACGTTGGTAGTTGTGAGAACCTACAATCTGCAATGATTCTTCTGCAGGACAATTGAGACCTGTTCGTTGGCTCCAGGCCACCGATTCAGAGCAGGGTTCTAAGGAAGGATGGCTGGGTAGCCCTCCAGGCAATCCAATTATCTCCTAGCAACAGGACAGGTAAGATCTGCTGGATCTTGGGAAGTAACCAAGGAGGCTGAGTTGAAATGGTCTCTCCTGTGGATGGGTCTTAATGTGTTTTTGTGTCTATGGAGACCTTGGAAAGAAGCGATGGCACTGGGGCCCTGAAGGGTTCTCCTAAACAGAGGCTTTGACACAGCTCCAACGTGTAAGTTTCCCATGTGTAGATGACATTTGTTCTGATGGGTGAGTCAAGAAACAGCCATATTCTGGTATTGAAATCCAGGCGTCTGAGGCGAGATGCCTCCAAACCAAAGCAATGGATCCGATTAGTGCCTAGGGGCCTGTTCGTTCCTTTTTACCTCTGGAGACATCAGTCTATGGGTCTGAGTGCAGGTAGGTGCTCAGATGGGCTCAGATTGCCCCCGGTTGACCTGGGAAGCCACAACTATTGGGATGGCCTCAGGGACTTTGGAGGTTTATCCTATTAGTAGGTTTGTGGCCATTGGAATGGGCACATACAATTCCCTTGGAGAGGGCAAGTACAGTCCTCAGGTTTGGCTCCAGGGTCCTGAGCCTGTAGGGTATGTAGGCCAGAGCTGATTGGACAGTCGTCTGAAAACACAAACTCGGCTTATGTTTCGGGTCATAGGTATGGCAGGACTGATCGACTGGCCATGAGGAAAACTCTTAGGGATATGAATAAATGGCGAGTGTGAGGCTCTTGCTCACGTTTTTGTCTTTGGATATCATGTCACTCATGGACGTGAATTTTCCGGTTGACTTCAAGGGAAATGGACGAGTCTTACTCTCTGGGGGATTGGCCCCGTCCAAAGAGTTTGGGGTCTTTCTGTGGGATGGAAGAAGTCCGTTTTGTTGTTGTTGTTGTTGTTTTGTTTTTCAACCTCAGGTGTCCCACCAAATGAGGGATTCCAGAGTAGAGCCCTGGGGAGGGGCGACTGGACAACCAGAAATCTGGTTAAAAATTGGGGCCTAGGGACATGTCAAGCCCATTATGACATCTAAGGGTCCATCCACTGAGAGGACTTACTAGAAGACAGGACTCACGCTGAGGGTCACAATGCGTGTTTATTCTCTCGTCGCACTCAAGAATGGGCGGGGCCTCAGGGTGAATACTGGTTTCTCCTACACTGAACATTGGACAACATGCCAACCACAAGGTTTCTTGCCATGGGTAAGGAGGAGTTCTGATTTCTGCATCACATTCAACCCTTGTCAGGGCTTGGAGTTAAGGTCTAAGTTCTGAAGCCTAAAAAGTTAGGTCAGGAAGAGATAACGAGCTAAGGCCATGGCGGGTCTGATGTTCTCAGTGTGCGGTCAGCTGTCTCGGTGTTGGTCAGGAGGTCAGGGCTCACTCTGTATCAGACAGTGTATTAGTGGCCAGGTTAGACTATCTAATTTGGGTACATTCGAGTGCCGTGTATGTCTATCCTCATTTGGGTTTTGTGAGAAACTCCATAGGGCAAAATTTTTCTTCTGGAAGGCAGGCAGAATGCTGCATTTTGTGTCCCGAATTCCCAAATGTGAGGGCTTGGGGGCCAGGAGTGTGAGG
Organism: Mustela lutreola; assembly: GCF_030435805.1. Classification (NCBI taxonomy): domain Eukaryota; kingdom Metazoa; phylum Chordata; class Mammalia; order Carnivora; family Mustelidae; genus Mustela; species Mustela lutreola. Next base: position 89,979,103 of record NC_081302.1, on the reverse strand, counting down.
ACGGAAGTCTGAGAACACAAGCCAGACATAGGTTTCAGGGCGAGAGCAAGGAAAGCACACTCTGCAGAGCTGCATCGAGATCTCGTGCATCTGAATTCAGGGTGAAGATCAGACGTTGGCTTAGGTTGGAGTTCCTGTCCATGATTTCCCCTTCATAAATGGGGGAGGGGGGCATCACAAAGCCATCTATATTTCCAATGTTGGTTGTTGTCAGATGTTCCAAAACTCAAGGATTCCTTCTGCTGGACATTTGAGACCTGTTGGATGGCTCCAGGACATCCCATACAGAATGACGCCTGAGCTGAGCTCTAAGGATGGATGGTTGGGCAGCCCGCCTTGCATTCCAATTGTCTCCTAGTAAAAAGACAGGTTCAGTCTGCTCGCTCTGGGGGAGCAACCAAGGGAGCTGAGTTCAAATGGAATTTCCTGCAGATGGGTTCTAATGCAGATTTCTGTCCATGGAGACCTTGTAATGGGGCAGTGGCACACAGGTCCTGAAGGATTCTCCTAACTGGAGGTTTTGAGACATCTTCAAAGGATAATTTTCCCATGTGGAGACGAGATTTGTTCTGATTGCTGCCTCATGAAATCCCCATATGCTAATATTGGAAACCAGGCCTCTGAGGAGAGATACCTGTAAACTAAAGCAATGAATCTGATTCAGGTCTAGGGGCCTGTCTGATTCAATCTTCTTCTCTGGGGACATCCATCTACGCTGAGTAGAGGTAGATGCTCAGCTGGTTTCAGATGACCCTTGTTTGTCCTCGGCAGCCTACATTATTGGGATGTCCTTGGGGACTCTGGAGGTTTTAAATAATTTGTACGATTGTGGACAATGAAATGGGCAGAATTCCCGTGGTATGGACAGGCACAGTCCTGATGTGTGGCTCCAGGGTGCCCAGCCTGAAGGGTCTGTGGGCCAGGAATGTGGGGACAGAAGTCTGAAAACACAAACTCGGCTTAGTATTGGGACGTAGGTATGGCAGGCCCGATCTACAGACCGTGAGGAGAACTCTTCGGGATACGACAAAAGAGCGAGTGTGAGGCGCTTGCTCAGGCTTTTGTCTCTGGATTTGTTGTCAACGATGGCTGTGGAATCTCGGGGAGGCCTCATGGGCCATGGACGAGACATCTTCTCTGTGAATTTGGTCCAATCCCAATTGTTTTGGGTCAATCTGAAGGATGGGAGAAGTCCTTTTAGCTTTGTTTCCTCATGAGTCCCACCAAAAAGGATTCCAAAGCAGAGCTCTGGGGAGGGATGAATGGACAACCCGAACAATCCAATTGCGGTGAGGTCGAGAACCGAGCAGGTTGATCCTCATTTGGGGTTTATGGAGATCCCCATAGAGCAAAGTTTTTCTTCTGGACAGCCAGCATAGGGCTGCATTGTGGTTCCAGAATTCCAAGTCTTGAGGGCATGTTTGCCAGGAGTGTGAGGAAGGAAGTCTGAAAACAGAAGCTAGCACGAGGTTTGGGGCCAAGAGCATGGCAGGCCCACTGTGCAGAGGCTGAATTGAGATCTTCTGCATCTGAGGTCAGGGCGAGTATCAGATGTTGCCTCAAGCTGGAGTTTGTGTCCATGATGGGCCCTTCCTGAAGGGGGTGGGGGCGTCATGAGGCCAGGGAGGTTTCCCTACACTGGGAGTTGTGAGCTGCTCCAAACTTCAAAGTTTCCTTCTTCAGGACAGTCGAGTACTATTGGATGGTTCCAGGATGCCCCATACAGAAAGACTCGAGAGCAGGGGCCTAAGCATGGATGCCGAGAAACGCCAACTCACGTTCCCATTGCCTGGTCGAGAAAAGGCACGCTCAGTCTGCGGGCTCTAGGGTGAGCTACCCAGAAGGCTGAGTTTAAATGGACTCTCCTGAGGATAAGTCATAATGTTGGTTGGTGGCCATGGAGACCTTGGAATGTGGCAGTAGCTAAGGGACTCTGCAGGATTCTCCAACCCGAAGGGTTTGACACAACTCCAACAAGGAAGCTTCCCATGTGGAGATGAGAGGTGTTCTGTCTGGTGCCTCAGGAAAGCCCCATATGCTGGTCTTCAAACCCAGGCCTCTGAGGAGTGATACCTGACACCAAAGCAAGAGTTCATAATAGGGCCTAGGGGCCTGTCTGGTTCAATCTTCTGTCTCTGCGGATATCTGTCTGTGTGTCTGCATGGACATAGTAGTTGCTCAGATTGTGTCCTAATGCCCCCGTTTGTCAAGTGTGGCTTGCGGTAGTGGGATGTCTTTGGGGACATTGAGGTTTCTACTATTTTGTAGAGTTGTGGCCAATGGAACGGGCAGTTTCTTAGGAGAGAGCAGGCACAGTTCTGTGGTGTGGCTCCAGATACCCCAGCCTGGAGGCTGTGTGGGCCACGGCTGTGCAGACAGACATCCAAGAACCCAAACTCAGCTCAGGTTTGGGGCCGAGGTTATGGCAGGCCTGATGTACAGTCCGTGAGGGGAGCTCCTCTGGATATGAAAGAAGGGTGAGAGGGAGGCAGTCGCTCAGTCTCTGGATGTTTTGTCCACAGTGGCTGTTTAATGTAGGAGTTGCCTCATGGGTTGTAGATGTCTCCCTCTCTGGTAGTTTGTCCAGCCCCCAAGAGTTTGGGGTCATTCTGTGGGAAGGGAAGAGTCCTGTTTTCTGCTTCATGTGTCACCCCAGTAGAGGGATTCTAGAGCATAGCAGTGGGTACTGACAACTGGAATACTCTCCCTCTGGTTAAGCCTGGGGGCCTATGGATATGACAAGCCCCATATGCAGGATCTTGGTCCAGGCACTGAGAGGCGTTACTTTAATACGGGACTCACGCTGCAGGTCACAATGCATGTCTGTGGCCTAGGCGGCCCTCAAGCACTGGCGTGGCCTTTCAGACAATGCAGGTTTTCCCACATTGAACGTTGGACAACATGCCAACCACAAGGTTTCTGGCCATGGGGAAGGAGGAATTCTAATTTCTGCATCACGTTCACCCCTGGGCAGAGATTGGAGATGAGGTCTAGGTTCTGAAGCCTGAAAACCGAGGTTGGGAAGAGATGACGACCTACGGCCATAGCGGGTCCTATGTGTCCAGGTTGCGGCCAGCTGTCTGGGTGTCGTTTGAGATGTCTGGTCTCAGGCTGTGCCAGACAGGGCATTAGTATACAAGGTAGGCTGTATAATTGCTTTACAGTCGAGTGGCATGCATTCGATAATCATTTGGGGTTTCTTATTAGCAGCATAGGGCAAAGTTTTTCTTCTGGAGGGCAGGCAAAGTGCTGCATTGTGGCTTCGGAATTCCCAAACTGGAGGGCTTGTGGGCCAGGAGAGTGAGGACGGAAGTCTGAGAACACAAGCTAGGCTTAGGTTTCGGGGCAAGGACATGGCAGGCACACTCTGCAGAGCTGAATTGAGATCTCATGCGTCTGAAGTCAGGTCGAGGATCAGACTTTGGCTCAGGTTGGAGTTACTGTCCATGTTGGCCCCTTCATGAAGGGGGGCACATTATGAGGCCATGGGGGTTTTCCCCACTATTGGAGTTGTGAGGTGCTCCAAACCGCAAGGATTCCTTCTGTGGGACAATTAAGATTTGTTGGATGGCTCCAGGACGTCTCATAAGGTATTTTTCCAGAACAGGGTTCTAAGTATGGATGCCTTGGCAGCCAGCCTCACATTCCAATTGTCTCCTAGCAACAAGAAACGTTTGATCTGCTGGCTTGGGGTAGCAACAGAGGGGGCTGAGTTGGAATGGACTTTCCTGAGGATGGTCTTAATGTTGGTTTGAGTCCATGGAGACCTTGGTATGGGGCAGTGGCACCAGGGCCCTGAAGGATTCTCCTAACCAGAGGTTATGACAAAGCTCCAATGAGCAAGTTTTCCATGGGGAGACGAGATTTGTTCTTATTGGTACCTCAGGAAACCACCATATGCTGGTATTGGAAACCAGGCCTCTGAGGAGAGATGCCTGGAAACCAAAGCAATGGATCTGATTAGGGCCTAGGGGCCTGTCCGGTTCAATATTCTTCTCTGGAAACATTTGTTGTCTGAGTGGAGGTAGTTGCTCAGCTGGTTTGAGGTCATCCCTGTTTGTCCTGGGGGGCCTACACTATAGGGATGGCCTCGGTGACTTTGGAGGTTTTTCCTAATTTGCAAGGTTGTGGCCAATGGAATGGGAAGAATTCCCTTGAAAGGGAAGTAAAGTCCTGAGGTGTGGCTCCAGGGACCCAAGTGTGGAGCGTGTGTGGTCCAGGGCTATTTGGACAAAAGTCTGAAAACACAAACTCCACTTAGGTTTGGGTCTGTAGGTATGGCCGGCCCGATCTATAGACCGTGAGGAGAACTCTTCGGGCTATGAACAAAGGGCGAATGTGAGGTGCTTGCTCATGCTTTTTTTTTCTGAATATGTGTCACCGATTGCCATGGAATGTCGGGGTGTCCTCATGGGCCATCGATGAGGCTCCCTTTCTGGGGATTTGACCCGATCCCAAGAGTTTGGGGTCATTCTGTGGGAATGGAGGAGGCCTTTCTGTTTTTTTTTTTTTTGTTGTTTTTTTTTTTTTTTTTTTTTTTTTTTTTTGTTTACCTCAGGTAGACCACCAAAAGAGGGATTCCAGAGCAGAGTCCTGGGGAGGGGCGACTGGACAACCAGACCTTTGGTTAACATTGGGAGCTAAGAACATTGCAATCCCCATATGTGGGCTCTTGGTCCAGACACTGAGAGGCCTTCCTTGAGGATAGGGCTCACACTGAGTTTCACAATGTGATTTTGTGCCTAAGGAGCCCCTCAAGTCAGGGCGTGGCCTAATGTACCATGTTGGTTACTCCTACACTGAACGTTTCACAATATGGCAACCACAAGTTTTCTGGCCATGGGGAAGAAGGAGTTCTAATTTCTGCAACACTTTCACTCCTGGACTGTGATTGGATTTAAGGTCTAGGTTCTGAAGCCTGAAAACTGAGGTTGGGAAGAGATGAAGACCTAAGGCCATGGTGTGTCTGATGTGCTCAGTGTTCGGCCAGCTGTTGAGTGTGGGTTGGGAGGTGAAGGCTCAGGCTGTGGCAGACAGGGAATTAGTGCCCAGGCTAGACTGTATCATTGGGGTGCAGTCGAGTTTCGTGCAGGTTGGTACTCATTTGTGGTTACTGGGTAGCCCCAGAGGGCAACGTTTTTCTTCTGGAGGGAAGACACAGTGCCACATAGTGGCTCCAGAATTCCCAAACTGGAAGGCTTGTGGGCCAAGAGTGTGAGGAAAAAATTCTGAGAACACAAGCCAGACTTAGATTTCGGGGTGAGGGGACGGTAGGCACCCTCTTCAGAGATGATTTGAGATCCCGTGTACCTGAAGACAGAGCTGGCATCAGACGTTGGCTCAGGTTGGAGTTTCTGTCCATGACGGCCCCTTCATGAAGGGGAGGGTGTCACGAGGCCATGGAGGTTTACCCACGATGGGAATTGTGAGATGCTCCAAACCGCAATGATTCCTTCTGTGGGACAGTCGAGACCTGTTGGATGGCTCCAGGACATCCCATGAGGAAGTTATCCAGAGCAGGGTTCTAAGGATGGATGCCTGGGAAGCCTGCCTCCCATTCCAGGTGTCTCATAGCGCCAAGGCAAGTTCGATTTGCTGGATCTAGGGGAGAAAACAAGGCGGGTGTGTTGAAATGGGTGAGTTGAGGATTGGTCATAATGTGCATTTGTGTCCATGGAGACGTTGGAATGGGGTGCTTGATCCGGGGCCCTGAGGGATGTTCATAACCAGAGGTTTTGATGGAGCTCTAAAGAGTACGTTTCCCATGTGGAGAAGAGAATTGTTTTGATGAGTGCCTAAGGAATCTCCCATATGCTGGTATTGGAATCCAGGCCTCTGAGGAGAGATGCCTGGAAACAAAAGCAATGGATATGATTAGGGCCTAGGTGCCTGTCCGGTTCAATCTCTTTCCTGGGGATACGTGTCTATGGATCTGAGGGGAGGTAGTTGCTCGGCTTGTGTCAGATCGCCCCTGTTTTTCCTGGGCAGCCTATAATATTGGGATGGCCTCGGGACTTTGGAGTTTCTCCTAATCTATAGGGCTGTGGCCAATGGAATGGGCAGAAATCCCCTAGAGAGGGCAGGCACAGTTCTGAGTTTGGCTCTAGGGGCCCAGCCTTGAGGGTGTGTGGGCCAGGCCTGTGAGGACAAAAGTCTGAAAACACAAACTCCGCTTAGGATTGGGGACATAGGTATGGCACGCCCAATCTACAGACCGTGATAACACTTCGGGATATGAAAAAGGGTGAGTTTGAGGTGCTTGCTCAGGTTTTGTCTCTGGATTTGTGTCAATAATGTGGGTGGAATGCTGGCGTGGCCTCATGGGTTGTGGACGGCTTTCCTTCTCTGAAGATTTGACCCAATCCCAAGAGTTTGGGTACATTCTGTGGGATGGGAGGAGTCCTTTCTGGTTTTTATTTTATTTTATTTTATTTTATTTTATTTTAATTTATTTTATTTTATGTACCTCATGTGTGCCAGTAAAAGAGGGATTCCAGAGCAGAGTCCTTGGGAGGGACAACTGGATAACCCCAGCTCTGTTTAACTTTGGGGGCCTAGGGGTATGGCAAGTCCAATATGTGGGCTCTTGATTCAGACACTGAGAGGCCTTCCTTGAGGACAGTGCTCATGCTGAGGGTCACAATGCCTATTTGTGCCCAACATGGCCCTCAAGCATGGGAAGGGCCTCATGGGCCACGCTGTATTCTCCTACACTGAACGTTGGAGATGATGCCAACCACAAGTTTTCGGGCCATGGTGAAGGATGAGTTGTGATTTCTGCATCACGTTCATCCCTGGACAGTGATTGGAGTTTAGGTTTAGGTTCTGAAACCCGAAAACCGAGGTTGGGAAGAGATGAAGACCTAAGGACCTGACGGGTCCAATGAGCTCAGTGTGCGGCCAGCCTTTGAGCGTAGGTCTGGAGGTGTGGGCTCATGCTGTGTCAGACAGGGCATTAGACAGGGTAGACTGTATATTTGGGGTGCAGTCGAGTGGCGTTCAGTTGATCCTCATTCGGGCTTCTAGGTAGCTCCATAAGGCAACGTTTTTCTTCTGGAGGGCAGGCAGAGTGCTGCATTGTGGCCCCAGTATTGCCAAACTGTAGGGCTTTTGGGCCAGGGGTGTGAGGACGGTAGTCTGAGAACACAAGCTAGGCTTAGTTTTTGGGGTGAGGGCACAGAAAGCACACTCTGCAAAGCTGAATCAAGATCTCATGCACCTGAAGCCAGGGCGAATATCAGACGTTTGCTCAGGTTGGAGATTCTGTCCATGATGGCCCCTTTATAAAGTGGAGCGTCTCAAGAGGCCATGTAGATTTTCCCACAATGGGAGTTGTGAGATGCACCAGACTGCAAAGATTCCTTCTGTGGGACACTTGAGACGTGTTGGATGGCTCTAGGATGTCCCATATGGAACGATTCCAGAGTAGGGTTCTAAGGATGGATGCCTGGGCAACCCACCTCCCATTCTAGTTGTCTCCTAGCAACAAGGCAGGTTTGATCTGCAGGCCCTGCGGGAGAAACCAAGGGGGTTGAGTTGACATGGACTCTCCCGAGGATAGATCATAATGTGGGTTTAAGTCCATGGAGACCTTGGAATGGGGCACTTGATCCGGGGCCCTGAAAGATTCTCCTAAACAGAAGTTTTATAGAGCTCCAAAGAGTACATTTCCTATGTGGAGACGTGATTTTTCTGATGAGTGCCTCAGTAATCCCCCATATGCTGGTATTGGAAACCAGGCCTCTGAGGAGAGATGCCTGGAAACAAAAGCAATGGATCTGATTAGGGCCTAAGTGCCTGTCCAGTTCAATCTTATTCTATGGGGATATCTGTCTCTGGTTCTGAGTGGAGGTAGTTTCCTAACTTGTGAAAGATCATCCCTGTTTGTCCTGGGCAGCCAACACTATTGAGATGGCCTCAGGGAGTTTGGAGGTTTCTCCTAATCTATAGGGTTGTGGCCAATGGAAATGGCAGAATTCCCCTGGAGAGGGAAGCCACAGTCCTGAGGTGTGGCTCCAGGGGCCCCAGCTTGGATGGTGTGTGGGCCAGGACTGTGGGGACAGAAGTCTGAAAACACAAACTCAGATTAGGTTTGGGGATGTATGTATGAAGGCTCGATCTACAGACCATGAGAATTTTCCGGGCTATGAACAAAGGGCGAGTTTGTGGCGCTTGCTCAGGCTTTTGTCTCTGGATTTTGTGTCAACGGTGGCCGTGGAATGTCGGGGTGTCCTCTAGGGCCATGGACAAGTCTTTCTCTGGTGACTTGGCCTGATCCCAAGTGGTTGGGATCATTCTGTGGATGGGAAGACTCCTTTCTGTATTTTTTTTTTTTTTTTTTTACCTCAGGTGTCCCACCAAAGAGGGATTCCAGAGCAGAGCCCTGAGTAGGGGTGACTAGACATCTCTAACTCTGGTTGAGATTGGGGGACTAGGGGCTTGGCAAGCCCCATATGTGGGCTGTTGTTCCTGTCACTAAGAGCCTTTACATGAGGATAGGGCTCACGCTGAGGGTCACAATGTGTGTTTGTGCAAATTGTGGCCCTCAGGGATAGGTGGGGCCTCATAGTCCATGCTGCTTTCTCCTACAATGAACGTTGGACAACATGCCAACCACAAGGTTTCTTGCCATGGCGAAGGAGAAGTTCTGATTCTTGCATCACGTTCACTCCTGAGCAGTGAGTGGAGATAAGGTCTAGGTTCTGAAGGTGAAAACTGAGGTTGGGTAGAGATGATGGCCTAAAGCCATTGTGGGTATGATATGCTCAGTGTACGGCCAGCTGTCTGGGTGTTGGACTGGAGGTCTGCCCTCAGGCTGTGTCAGACAGGGCTTTAGTGCACAGGCTAGACTGTATAATTGGGGTATGGTCAAGTGGCATGCAGGTTGTTACTCATTTGGCGTCGCTGGTTAGCCCTATAGGGCAATATTTTTCTTCTGGAGGGCAGGCAGAGTGCTGCATTGTGTCTCCAGAATTGCCAACCTGGAGGGGTGTGGCCAGGATTGTGAGGACGGAAGTCTGAGAACACAAGTTAGGCTTAGGTTTTGGGGCGAGGGCACAGCAGGCACACTCTCAAGTGCTAAATCGAGATCTCGTGCTTCTGAATTCAGGGCGAGGATCAGACTTTGTCTTAGGATGGAGTTTCTGTCCTTGATGGCCCATTTATGAAGGTGTGGGGCATCATGAGGAAATGGAGGTTTTCTCACAGTGGGATTGTGTGATGCTTCAAACCATAAGGATTCATTCTGCGAGACAGTCAAGACAGGTTGGTTGGATTCAAGACGTCCCATAAAGAAGTTCTCCAGAGCAGGGTTCTAAGGATGGATGCCTGGGCAGCCCACCTCGCATTCCAACTGTCTCCTAGTGACAAGGCAGGTTTGATCTGCTGGCTCCGGGTGAACAGCCGAGGGGGCTGATTTGAAATGGACTCTCCTGAGGATGGATCCTCATGTAAGTTTGTGTCCTTGGAGACCTTGGAATTGGGCCATGGTGCCAGCACCCTGAAGGATCCCCCTAACCTGAGTTATTGACACAGCTCCAAAGAGCAAGTTTCCCATGTGGAGATGAGATCTGTTCTGATTGTTTCCTTAGGAAACCCCCATATTCTGATATTGGAAACCAGGCCTCTGAGGAGAGATACCTAGAAACCAAAGCAATGGATCAGAAGTTGGCTCAGGTTGGAGTTTCTGTCCATGATGGCCCCTTTATAAATGGGAGCACCTCATGAGGCCATGTAGGTTTTCCCACGATAAGAGTTGTGAGATGCTCCAATCTGCAAGGATTCCTTCTACGGGACAGTCAAGACCTGTTGGAAGGCTCCAGGACATCCCATATGGAACGGCGCCAGAGCAGGATTCCAAGTATGGATGCCTAGAGAGTCTGCTTTGCATTCCAGTTGTCTCCTAGCGACAAGGCAGGTTTGATATTCTGGCTCTGGGGGAGTAATTGACGGGGCTGAGTTGAAATGTACTCTCCTGCCGAATGGTCATAATGCGGGTTTGTGTCCATGGAGACCTTGGAATAGGGCGGTGGCTCCGGTTACCTGAAGGTTTCTCCTAACTGGAGGTTTTTACAGAGCTCCAAAGGATAAGTTTCCCATGTGGAGACAAGATTTGTTCTGATTGGTATCTCTGGAATCCCCCATATGCTGGTATTGGAAAACAGGCCTCTGAGGAGAGATGCTTAGAAACAAAAGCAATGGAACCAATTACGTTCTAGGGGCCTGTCCAGTTTAATCTTCTTCTCTTGGGATATCTGTCTACGGGTGAGTTGAGGTCGTTGCTCAGCTTGTGACAGATCACCCCTCTTTGTCCTGGGCGGCCTACACTATTGGAATGGCCTCTGGGACTTTGGAGGTTTCTCCTAATCTGTAGGGTTGTGGCCAATGGAATGGGAAGAATTTCCTTGGAGAGGGCAGGCACAGTCCTGAGGTGTGGCTCCAGGGGCCTCAGCCTGGATGGTGTGTGGGACAGGGATGTCAAGATAGAAGTCTGAAAACACAAACTCGGCTTAGGTTTGGGGACGTAGGTATGGCAGGCCCGAACTACAGACTATGAGGAGAATTTTTTGGGCTATGACCTAAGATGTGAGTGTGATGCGCTTGCTGAGGCTTATGTCTCTGGATTTTGTGTCAATAGTGGCCTTGGAAAGTCAGGCTGGCCTCATGGGCCATGGACGAGTCTTTCTCTCTGGGGATGGCCCAATCCCAAGTGATTGGGTCATTCTGTGAGTGGGAGGAGTCCTTTCTGTGTTTATTTACCTCAAATGTCCCACCAAAGAGGGATTCCAGAGCAGAGCCCTGAGTAGGGGTGACTAGATGTCTCTACCTCTGGTTAAGATTGGGTGACTTGGGGCATGGCAGGCCCCATATGAGGGCTCATGGTCCAGCCACTGAGAGGCTTTACTTGAGGACAGGGCTCAAACTGAGGGTCCCAATGTGTGTTTGTGCCCTCCGCAGCTCTTAAGCATGGGCAGGGCCTCAGGGACCCTACACTACCCTCAGGGGCCCTACTACTACCCCTGTAGGCCCTACAGGGGTCCTACACTGAACATTGGACAAGATGCCAACCACAAGATTCTGGCGAGAGGGAAGGAGGAGTTCTTAATTCTGCATCACGTTTACACATGGGAAGTGAGTAGAGATAAGGTCTAGGTTTCTGTAGCCTGAAAACCAGGTTGGAAAGAGATGGCCACCTAAGGCCATGGCGGTTCAGATGTACTCAGTGTACGGCAAGCTGTCTGGGTGTCGGTTGGGAATTCAGGCCTCAGGTTGTGTCAGACAGGGCATTAGTGCACAGGCAAGACTATATAATTGGTGTACAGTTGAGTGGCGTGCAGGTTTATCCTCATTTGAGGTTTCTGGGTAGACCCATAGGGCAACGTTTTTCTTGTAGAGGGCAGGCAGAGTGCAGCACTGTGTCATCGGAAATCCCAAAATGGAGGGCGTGTGGTCCAGGAGAGTGAGGACGGAAGTCTGAGAACACTAGCTATGCTTAGGTTTTGGGGTGAGGGCACAGCAGGTACACTCTGAAGAGCTTAATCAAGATCTCGTGCATCTGAAGTCAAGGCGAAGATCAGCCGTTGGCTCAGGTTGGAGTTTCTTTCCATAATCCGACTTCATGAAGATTGGGGGCATCATGTGTCCTTGGAAGCTTTCCATGATATGAGTTGTGAGGTGGTCCATGCACAAGGACTCCTGTGGGACAGTCGAGACCTGTTGGATGGCTCAAGGATGTCCCATAAGGAACGACGCAAGAGCAGGGTTCTAAGGATGGATGCCTGAAGAGCCCAACTCGCATTTCAATTGTCTCCTAGCGACAAGGCAGGTTCAATCTGCTGGCTCTGGGGTAGCAACCAAGGGGGTTTAGTTGAAATGGACTCTCCTGAGGATGGGTCATAATGTGGGATTGTGTCCATGGAGATATTCGAATGGGGCAGTGGCTCCGGTGACCTGAAGTTTTCTCCTAACTGGAGGTTATGACACAGCTCCATAGAGCAAGATTCCCATGTGGAGACGAGATTTTTTCTGATTGGTAGCTCCGGAGATCCCTTATGCTGGTATTGGAATCCAGGCCTCTGAGGAGAGATGCCTGAAAACAAAAGCAATGGATCCAATTAGGGCCTAGGTGCCTGTCTTGTTCAATATTCTTTTCTATGGATATCTGTCTAAGGGTCTGATTGGATGTAGTGGCTCAGCTTGTGCCAGATGGTCCCTGTATGTCCAGGACATCCTACACTATTGGGATGGCCTCAGAGATTTTGGATGTTTCTCCTAATCTGTCAGGTTGTGCCAAAGGAATGAGCAGAATTCCCTTGGAGAGGGCAGGCACAGTCCTGAGGTGTGGCTCCATGGGGCCCAGCCTTTAGGGTGTGTGGGCGAGGACAATGGAGACAGAAGTCTGAAAACACAAACTCGGCTTAGGTTTGGGGACATAGGTATGGCAGGCCCGATCTACAGACCTTGAGAATTTTGGGGGCTCTGAACAAAGGGCAAGTGTGTGGCGCTTTTTCAGGTTTTTGTCTCCGGATTTTGTGTCAATAGTGGCCGTGGAATATCAGGCTGGCCTCATCGACCATGGACGAGTATTTGTCTCTGTGGATTTGGCCAAATTCCAAGTGTTTGGGGTCATTCTTTGGATGGTAGGAGTTCTTTGTTTTTTTTTTTTCTTTTTCTTTTTCTTTTTTTTTTTTTTTTACCTCATTTGTCCCACCAAAGAGGGATTCCAGAAAAGAGCTCTGAATAAGGTTGACTAGACTTCTCAAGCTCTGGCTAGGATTGGGGGAGTAGGGGCATGGCAAGCTCCATATGCAGGCTCTTGGTCCTGCCCCGGAGAGGCTTTACTTGAGGCCAGGGTTCATGCTTAGGGTCCTAATGTGTGTTTGTGCCCATCGCAACCCTCAAGCATGTCTGAGGCCTCATGGGCCATGCTGGGTTCTCATAAACTGAACGTTGGACAACATGCCAACCACAAGGTTTCTGGTCATGGGGAAGGTGAAGTTCTGATTTCTGCATCACGTACACCGCTTAGTTGTGAGTGGAGATAAGGTCTAGGTTCTGAAGCCTGAAGACCAAGGTTGGGAAGAGATGATGACCTAAGGCCATGGCATGTCCGATGTGTTCAGTGTGTGGCCAGGTGTCTGGGTGTCGGTCACGAGGTCTGGGGTCAGGCTGTGTCAGACAGGGCATTAGTGCCCAGGCCAGACTGTATAATTGGGGTACAGTCTAGAGAATTGCAGGTTGATCCTCATTTGATGTTTCTGGTTAGACCCCTAGGGCAAAGTCTCTCTTCTGGAGGGCAGGCAGAGTGCTGCATTCTGTCTCCAGAATTCCCAAAGTGGAAGGCTTGTGAGCCAGGAGTGTGAGGACGGAAGTCTGAGAACACGAGCTGGCTTAGGTTTTGGGGCGAGGGCAAGGCAGGCACACTCTGCAGAGCTGAATTGAGATCTCATGCATCTGAAGTCAGGGCGAGGTTCAGACGTTGGCTCAGGTGGGAGTTTCTGTCCACGATGTCCTCTAACTGAAGGTGGAGGCATCACGAGGCCATGGAGGTTTTCCCACGGTGCAAGTGTGTGATGCTGCAAACCACAAGGATTCCTTCTGCAGGACAGTTGAGACCTGTTGAATGGATCAAGGACACCCCAATAGGAATTTCTCCAGAGCAGAGTTCTAACAACAGATACCTGGGCAGCGAACTCGCATTCCAATTGTCTCCTAGTGACAAAGCAGGTTTGATCTGCTGGCACTGGGTGAGCAACCGCCAGGTTTGAGTTGAAATGAACTCTCCTGAGGATGGGTCATAATGTGGGATTGTGTCCATTGAGACATTGGAATGGGGCGGTGGCTCCAGTGACGTGAAATTTTCTCCTAACTGGAGGTTTTGACACAGTTCCATATAGCATGATTCCCATGTGGCATTTTATTTGTTCTGATTGGTAGCTCCAGAAACCCCCATGTGCTGGTATTAGAATCCAGGCCTCTGAGGAGAGATACCTGAAAACAAAAGCAATGGATCCGATTAGGGCCTAGGTGCCTGTCCTGTTCAATCTTCTTTTCTATGCATATCTAACTACAGGTCTGATTGGAGGTAGTGGCTCAGCTTGTTCCAGATGGCCCCTGTATGTCCCGGACATATGTCCGGGACTTCGGATGTTTCTCCTAATCTGTCGGGTTGTGCCAAAGGAATGAGCAGAATTCCCTTGGAGAGGGCAGGCACAGTCCTGAGCTGTGGCTCCATGGGGCCCAGCCTTGAGGGTGTGTGGGCCAGGACAATGGAGATAGAACTGTGAAAACACAAACTCGGCTTAGGTTTGGGGACATAGGTATGGCAGGCCCGATCTACAGACCGTGAGAATTTTACAGGCTCTGAACAAAGGGAGAGTGTGTGGCGCTTTTTCAGGCTTTTGTCTCTGGACTTTGTGTCAATGGTGGCCGTGGAATGTCAGGATTGCCTCATCGGCCATGGACGAGTATTTCTCTCTGTGAATTTGGCCCAATTCCAACTGTTTGGGGTCATTCTTTGGATGGTAGGAGTCCTTTCTCTATTTTTTTTTTTAACCTCATGTGTCCCACCAAGGAGGGATTCTAGAGAAGAGATCTGAGTAGGGTTGACTAGACTTCTTGAGCACTGGTTAAGGTTTGGGGAGTAGGGGCATGGCAATCTCCATATGCGGGCTCTTGTTCCTGCCCCGGAGAGGCTTTACTTGAGGCCACGGTTCATGCTTAGGGTCCTAATGTGTGTTTGTGCCCATCGCAGCCCTCAAGCATGTCTGAGGCCTTATGGGCCATGCTGGTTTCTCCTACACTGCACGTTGGACAACATGCCAACCACAGGTTTCTGGTCATGGGGAAGGAGGTGTTCTGATTTCTGCATCACGTACACGGCATGGCAGTGAGTAGAGATAAGGTCTAGATTCTGAAGCCAGAAAACCGAGGTTGGGAAGAGATGATGACATAAGGCCATGGCGGGTCCAATGCACTTAGTGTGCGGCCAGATGTCTGTGTGTCCATCATGAGGTCCGGGCTCAGGCTGTGTCAGGCAGGGCATTAGTGCCCAGGCTAGACTGTATAATTGGGGTACAGTCGACTAGACTGTATAATTGGGGTACAGTCGAGGGATGTGTAGGTTGGTCCTCATTTGGGGTTTCTGGTTAGCCCCATACGGCAACGTTTTTCATCTGGAGGGCAGGCAGAGTGCTGCATTCTGGCTCCAGAATTGCCAACTTCAGGGCTTGTGGGCCAGGTGTTTTAGGACAGAAGTCTGAGAACACAACTTCAGCTTTGAATTCACAGCGGTGACTTGGCAGGCACACTCTACAGACCTGAATTGAGATCTCGTGCATCTGAAGTCAGGGTGAGGATCAGATGTTGGCTTAGTTTGGAGTTTCTGTACATGATATCCCCTTCATGAAGGTGGGTGGGCATCAGGAAACCATGGAAGTTTTCCCACTTTGTGAGTGTGTGATGCTCCAAACCACAAGGATTCTGTCAGTGGGACAGTCACGACCTTTTGGATGGATCAAGGACGTCCCATAAGAATTGCTCCAAAGCACAGTTCTAATGATGGATGCCTCGGCAGTCCAACTTGCACTCCAGTTGTGTCCTAGTGAAAAGGAGGATTCGATCTGCTGTCACTGGGGGAACAACCGAGGGTGCTGAATTGAAATGGACTCTCCTGAGGATCAGTCATGATGTGGATTTGTGTCCATGGAGCCCTTGGAATGAGGCCGTGGCTCTGTTGCCCTGAAGAATTCTCCTAACCTGAGGTTTTGATGCAGAACCAAAGAGCAAGTTTCCCATGTAGCGACGAGATTTGTTCTGAAACCCCCACAACCTGGTATTGGAAACCAAGCATCTGGGGAACAATGCCTGGAATCCAAAGCGATGGATCTGATTAGGGTCTAGGGGCCTGTCCTCTTCAATATTCTCCTCTGAGTGTCTCTGTCTAAGATTCAGAATGGAGGTCACTGCTCAGCTTGTGTCAGATCGCCCATGTTTGTTGGGGGAGGCCAACAGTATTGGGCTGGTCTTTGGGATTGGAGGTTTCTCCTAATCTGTAAGGTTGTGGCAAATGAAACGGGCAGAGTTACCTTGGAGAGCACTGGCACAGTCCTTAGGTGTGACACCACCTTTCTGGGTGTCGTCCAGGAGGTCCAGGCTCACGCTGTGTCAGACAGGGCATTAGTGCCAAGCGTAGACTGTATAAATGGAGTACAGTTGAGTGGCATGCAGGTTGATCCTCATTTGGCGTTTCTGGGTAGCCCCAGGGGCAACGTTTTTCTTCTGGAGGGAAGGCAGAGTGCTGCATTGTGGCTACGGAATTCTCACACTGGAGGGCTTGTGGGCCAGAATTGTGAGGAAGGAAGTGTGAGAACACAAGCTAGGCTTAGGTTTTGGGTCAAGATCATGGCAGGCACACTCTGTAGAGCTAAATCTAAATCTCATGCATCTGAAGTCAGGGCGAGGATCAGATAGAGGCTCAGGTTGAAGTTTCTGTTCAGGATGGCCCCTTCATGATGGTGGGGGGCATCATGGGGCTATGGAGACTTTCCCACGATGGGCATTGTAAGTTGCTCCAATCGGCAAGGATTCCTTCTACGGGACAGTCGAGACCGGTCAGATTGCTCCAGGACGTCCCATGCGGAACAACGGCAGAGCAGGGTTCTAAGGATGGATTCCTGGAATGCCCGCCTCACATTCCTATTGTCTCCTAGTGACAAGGCAGGTTCGATCTGCTTCTTTTGTGGAGCAACCAAAGGGGATGTGTTGAAATGGACTCTCCTGAGGATGGGTCATAATGTGGGTTTGTGCCCATGGAGACCTTGGAATGGGGTGTTGGCTGCTGGGACCTGAAGGTTTCCCTTAACTGGAGGTTTTGACACAGCTCCAAAAAGCATGTTTCCCACGTGTAAATGAGATTTGTTCAGACTGGTACCTCCAGAAGAACACATATGCTGGTATTGGAAACCAGGCCTCTGAGGAGAGATGCCTGGAATCAAAAGCAATGGATCTGATTAGGGCCTAGGTGCCTGTCTGGTTCAATCTTCTTCTCTGGGGTTATCTGTAATGGGTCTGCGTTGAGGTAGTTGCTCATCTTGGGACAGATCGCCCTGTTTGCCCTGAGTAGCCAACACTATTGGGATGGCCTCAGGGACTTTGGAGTGTTCTCCTAATCTTTAGGGTTGTGGCCAATGGAATTGGCAGAATTCGCTTGGAGAAGGCAGGCACAGTCCTGAGGCTTGGCTCCAGGGGCCCCAGCCTGGAGGGTGCGTGGGCCAGGACAGTGGGGACAGAAATCTGAAAACCCAAAATCAGCTTAGGTTTGGGGACGTGGGTATGACAGGCCTGATCTATAGACTGTGAGGAGAATTTTTCAGGCTATGAACAAAGGGCAAGTGTGAGGCATATCCCCAGGCTTTTGTCTCTGGATTTTGTGTCAACGGTGGCCATGGAATGTCGGGATGGCCTCTTTGTCCATGGACGATTCTTTCTCTTTTAAGATTTGGTCAGATCCCAAGTTTTGGGGCTCATTCGGGGGATGGGAGGAGTCCCTTCGATATTTTTTTCCTCAGGGGTTCCAGAGCAGAGACCTGAATAGGGGTGACTAGACCTCTCAACCTCTCATTAATATTGGGGGACTAAGGGATGGCAATGCGGGTTCTTGTCCCAGCCCCTGAGAGGCTTTACTTGAGGACAGGGCTCACACTGAGGGTCCCAATGTGTTTGTGCCCATTGCGGTTCTCAAGCATGGGCAGGGACTCATGGGCTACACTGGATTCTCCTACACTGAACGTTGTAAAACATGCCAACCACAAGGTTTCTTGCCTTGAGGAAGAAGGAGTTTCATTTCTGCATCACGTTCAACCCTGGGTAGTGAGTATAGATAAGGTCTAGGTTCTGAAGCCTGAAAACCAAGGTTGGGAAGAGATGATGACCTAAAGCCATGGCGGGTCTGATGTGCTCAGTGTACAGCCAGCTGTCTGGGTGTAGGTTGGGAATTCAAGCCTCTGGCTGTGAAAGACAGGGCATTAGCGCCCAAGCGAAACTGTATAATTGGGGTAGAGTCAAGTGGCATGCAGGTTGATCCTCATTTGGCGTTTCTGGTTAGGCCCATAGGGCAACGTTTCTCTTCTGGAGGGCAGTCAGAGTACTGCATTGTGTCTCTCCAGAATTCCCAAACTGGAGGGCTGGTGGGCTCGGAGTGTGAGGACGAAGTCTGAGAACAATAGCTAGGTTTTACTGCAAGGCGGGGTTTTGGCAGGCACACTCTGTAGAGTTGAATCAAGATTTCGTGCATCTGAAGTCAGGGCGAGGATTAGACGTTGGCTCAGGTTGGAGTTTCTATCCAAAATGGCTCTTTCATGAAGGGGACAGTGCACTACGAGGCCACAGAGCTTTTCCCATGATGGGAGTGGTTAGGTGCTCCAAAGCACAAGGATTCCTACTGCAGGACAGCTGTGACCTGTTGGATGGCTCCAGGACGTCCCATATGGAATTACTTCACAGTAGTTTTCTACAGATGGATGCCTAGCCAGCCCGCCTCACATTCCAATTGTCTCCTAGTGACAAGATAGGTTCGATCTGCTGGCTCTAGGGGAGCACCCAAGGGCACTGAGTTGAAACAGACTCTCCTGCTGATGGGTCCTAATGTGGGATTGTGTCCATGGAGACCTTGGAATGAGGTGGTGGCACCGGGGCCCTGAAGGATTCTCCTAACCGGAGGTTTTGACACAGCTTGAAAGAGCACGTTTCCCATGTGGAGAAGATATTTGTTCTGATTGATGCCTCAGGAAACCCCCATATGGTGGTATTGGAAACCAGGCCTCTGAGGTTCTGACATAGCTCCATGAGCAAGTTTCCAATGTGCAGACAAGACTTGCTCTGATGGGTGCCTCTGGAAACCCCATAGGCTGGTATTGGAAACCAGGCCTCTGAGGACAGATGCCTGGAAACCAAAGCAATGGATCTGATTAGGGCCTAGGGGCCTGTCCAGTTCAATGTTCTTCTCTGGGGACATCTGTCTCTGAGTCTGTGTGGAACTAGGTGCTCAGCTAGTGTCAGATCACCCCTGTTTGTTCCGGGCGGCCTACAATATTGGGATGGTCCCAGGGACATTGGAGATTTCTCCTGATTTATATGGTTGTCGCCAATGGAATATGAAGAATTCCCTTTGAGAGGGCAGGCAGAATCCTGAGGTGTGGCTCCAGGGGCCCTAGCCTGGAGGGTGTGTGGGCCAGGGCCGTGGGGACAAAAGTCTAAAAACAGCAACTCAGCTTAGGTTTGAGGATGTAGGTATGGCAGGCCCACCTACAGATCATTAGAACTCTTTGGGATATGAACAAAGGGCGAGAGTGAGGCGCTTGCTCAGGCTTTTGTCTGGATTTTGTGTCAACGATGGTCGTGGAATGTCGGGGTTGCACCAGTCAGAACAAATTAGGAGAAAGCTCCAGAGTCCCCAAGGCATTCCTAAGTGTGTAGGCTACCCAGGACAAACAGGGGCTATCTGCCACCAGTTGAGATACTACCTGCACTCAGACCTGGAGACAGATGTCCACAGAGAAGAAAATTGAACTGGACAGGCCCCTGGACTTCAACAGATCCATTGCTTTGGTTTCCAGCCATCTCTCCTCAGAGGCCTGGTTTCCAATAGCAGCATATGAGGCTTTCCTGAGGCACCCACCAGAACAAATCTCGTCTCCATATGGGAAACTTGTACGTGGGAACTGTGTCAAAACGTCTGATTAGTAGAAAACTTCATGACCCTGGTGTCACCACCCCATTCCAAGGTCCCCATGGGCACAAACCCACATTATGACACATGCGCAGGAGAGTCCATTTCAACTCAGCGCCCTCGGTTGCTCCACCAGAGACAGAAGATTCAACATGTTTTATCGCAATGAGACGATTGGAATGCGAGGTGGGAAACCCAGGCATCCATCTTTAGAACCCTGCTCTTGAGTCGTCCCTATGGGATGTCCTGGAGCCATCCAACAGGTATCAATTGTCCCGCAGAAGGAATCGTTGCTGTTTGGAGCATCTCACAACTCCCAACATGGGAAAACCTCTATGGCCCTGCCCCAACTTCATGTAGGGGCCATTTTGGACAGATTCTCAAAACTGAGCCATCGTCTGATCTTCTCCCTGACTACAGAAGCACGAGATAGCAGAGTGTGCCTGCCTTGCCCTCACCCTGAAACCTAAGTCTAGCCTGTGTTCTCAGACTTCTGTCCTCACATCCCGGCCCCCACGCCCTCACGTTTGGCAATTACAGACCCACAATACAGCACTCTGCCTTCCCTCCAGAAGAAAAATGTTGCCCTATGGATCTTTCAAAACACCCCAAATGAGGATAAACCTACACGGCACTCTACTGTACCTAAATTATATAGTCAAACCTGGGCACTCAAGTTTGGCAATTCCGGACCCACAATGCAGCACTCTGCCTGCCCTCTAGAAAAAAAAAATATTGCCTAATGAGCTGCCAAGGCAGCTTAAATGAGGATAAACCTACACGGCACTCGAATGTACCCAAATTATAAAGTCTAACCTGGGCACTAATGCACTGTCTGACACAACCTGAGACCGGACCTCCTGACCAACACCCAGACAGCTGACCGCACACAGAGCACATCAGACCCGCCATGGCCTTAGGTCATCATCTCTTCCCTACCCCAGCTTTCAGGCTTCAGAACCTAGACCTTATCTCCAATCCCTGCCCAGGGGTGAGTGTGATGCAGAAATCAGAACTCCTCCTTACCCATGGCAAGAAACCTTGAGATTGGCATGTTGTCCAACGTTCAGTGTAGGAGAAACCAGCATTCACCCTGAGGCCCCGCCCATTCTTGAGTGCGACGAGGGCATAAACATGCATTGTGACCCTCAGCGTGAGTCCTGTACTCTAGTAAGTTCTCTTAGTGACTGGACCATTAGATGTCATAATGGGCTTGACATGTCCCTAGGCCCCAATATTTAACCAGATTTCTGGTTGTCCAGTCGCCCCTCCCCAGGGCTCTACTCTGGAGTCCCTCATTTGGTGGGACACATGAGGTTAAAAAACAAAACAAAACAAACCAACAACAACAAAAAAAACGGACGTATTCCATGCCAAAAAATGACCCCAAACTCTTTGGACGAGGCCACACCTCCAGCGAGTAAGACTCGTCCATTTCCCATGAAGTCACCCGGAAATTTCATGAACATGTTGTGACACGATATCCAGAGACAAAAACTTGAGCAAGAGCCTCATACTCGCCCTTTTTTCATATCCCGAAGAGTTCTCCTCATGGTCTGTAGATCTGTCCTGCCATACCTATGACCCGAAACATAAGCCGAGTTTGTGTTTTCAGACAACGGTCCAAACAGCATTGGCCTACAGGCTCAGGCCCCTGGAGCCAAACTGAGGACTGTACTTGCCCTCTCCAAGGGATTACTGTGTGCCCATTCCAATGGCCACAAATCTACTAACAGGATAAACCTCCAAAGTCCCTGAGGCCATCTCAATAGTGGTGGCTTCCCAGGACAAACAGGGGAAATCTGAGCCCATCTGAGCACGTACCTGCACTCAGAACCATAGACTGATGTCCCAAGAGGGAAAAAGGAACCAACAGAACCCTAGGCACTAATCGGATCCATTGCTTTGGTTTCCAGGCATCTCTCCTCAGAGGCCTGGATTTCAATACCAGAATATGGCTTTTTCTTGACTCACCCATCAGAACAAATCTCCTCTACACATGGGAAACTTGCACGTTGGAGCTTGGTCAAAGCTTCTGTTTAGGAGAACCCTTCAGGGCCCCAGTGCCACCGCTTCATTCAAAGGTCTCCATAGACACAAAATCACATTAGGACCCATCCAAAGGAGAGTTCATTTCAAATCAGTCTCCTCGGTTGCTCCCCCAGATCCAGCAGATCGAAACCTGTCTTGTTAATAGGAGACAATTGGAATGCGAGGTGGGCTACCCAGCCATCCATCCGTAGAACCCTGCTCGGAATCGTTGGCCTGGAGCCAACCAACAGGTCTCAATTGTCCTGCAGAAGAATCTTTGCTGTTTGGAGCTTCTCACAATTCCCATCGTGGGAAAACCCCCATGGCCTCGTGATCCCCCCCCCTTCATGAAGGGTCCATCAGGAACAGAACCTCCAAGCTGAGCGATCGTCTGATCCTCGCCCTGAATTCAGATCCACGAGATCTCGAGACAGGTCTGTAGATTGTGCCCGCCATGTCCTAACCCAGAAAACTAAGCCGAGCTTGTTTTCTCAGACTTCCGTCCTCAGACTACGGGCCCACAAGCCCTCCAGTTTGGCAATCCAGAACAACAATGCAACACTCTGCCTGCCCACCAGAAGAAAACCATTGCCCTCTGGGGCTACCCAGAAACCCCAAATGAGGATCAACCTGCACGCCACTTGGCTGTACCCCAAACATATAGGCTGACCTGGGCACTGAAGCCCTTTCAGACACAACCTGAACCTGGACCTCCTGGCCCCACCCAGACAGCTGGCCACACTCTGAGCACATCGCACCCACCATGGCCTTAGGGCGTCATCTCTTCTCAACCTCGATTTTCAGGTTTCAGAACCTATAACTTATCTCAAACCACTGCCCTGGGCTGAAAATGATGCAGAAATCAGAACTCCATCCCCATAGCAAGAAACCTTGTGTTTGCCATGTTGTCCAACGTTTAGTGTAGTTGAAACCAGTGTGGCCCATGAGGCCCCGCCCATGCTCCCAGGCCACATTGGTCACAAACACACATTGTGACCCTCAGCCTGAGCCCAGTCCTCAAGTAAGGCCTCTCAGTGGCTGGACCATTAGCACGCATATGGGGCCTGCCATGCCCCTGGCCCCAATTTTTAACCATAGTTTGCTTTGTCCTTTCACTCTTCCCTAGGGCTCTGCTTTGGAATTCCTCTTTTGGTGGGACACCTGAGGTAACAAACCTGAAAGGAGTCCTCCCATCCCACAGATTGACGAAAAACACTTGGGATCGGGCCAAATCCACAGAGAGGAAGATTCGTCCATGGCCCATGAGGCCATCGCTGATACAAAATCCAGAGACAAAAGCCTGACAAGCGCCTCAGACTCGCTGTTTCTTCATATCCTGAAGAGTTCTTCTCATGATTTGTCGATCGGATCTGCCATACCTACATCCCAAACCTAAGCTGAGTTTGTGTTTTTAGACTTCTGTCCTCAAAGTCCTGGGCCACACACCCTCCAGGCTGGGTCCCGTGGAGTCACACATTAGGACTGCGCCTACCCAATCCATGGGAATGCTGCCCATTCCATTGTCCCAAACCTTACAATTTAGGAGAACCCTCCAAAGTCCCTGAGGCCATCCCAATAATGTAGGTCGCCCAGCACAAACAAGGACGGTCTGACTCCAGCTGAGCATCTACCTCCAATCATTCCATAGATGGATGTTCCCAGAGAAGAAGATTGAACCAGACAGGACCCTAGGCCATAATCGGATCCATTGCTTTGGTTTACAGGCATGTCTCCTCAAAAGCCTGGATTACAATACTAGCATAGGGGTTTTCCGGAGGCACCCATCAGATCAAATCTCGTCTCCACAAGGAAACTTGTGCATGGGAGCTATGTCAAAAGCTTAGGAGAATACTTCAGAGTCCCGGGGCCACTGCTTCATTCCAAGACCCTCATGGACACACACACATTAGGACCGATCCTCAGGAAAGTCCATTTCAACTCAGCCTCCCAGGTTGCTCCCGCAGAGCCATCAGATCTAAACTGTCTTGTTGCTAGCAGACAATTGGAATGTGAGGCGTGCTTCCCAGGCATCCATCCTGGAACGGTGCCCTGGAGTCATTCCATATGGGATGTCCTGGACCTCTCCAACAGGTCTCCATTGTCCCGCAGAAGGAATCCTTGAAGGAAGCATCCCACAACACCCAACGTGGGTAAACCTCCATGGCCTCGAGATTCCGCTCCCTTCATGAAGGGGCCGTCATGCACAGAAACTCCAACCTGAGCCAAAGTCTGATCCTCGCCCTGACTTCAGACGCATGACATCTTGGTTCCGATGTGCAGAGGTTACCTGCCGAGCCATCGCCCTGAAACCCAAGTCTAGCTTGTGTTCTCAGACTTCCGTCCTCACACTCCTGTCACCGAAGTCCTCAAGTTTGTAAATTTCGGACCCAGAATGCAGCACTCTGCCTGCCCTCTAGAAAAAAAAAAAATTGCCTAATGAGCTACCCAGGCAGCTTAAATGAGGATAAACCTACACGGCACTCGAATGTACCCTAATTATATAGTCTAACCAGGGCACTATTGCACTTTCTGACACAACCTGAGACCGGACCTCCTGACCAACAACCAGACAGCTGACCGCACACTGAGCACATCAGACCCGCCATGGCCTTAGGTCATCATCTCTTCCCTACCCCAGTTTTCAGGCTTCAGAACCTAGACCTTATCTTCAATCCCTGCCCATGGGTGAGTGTGATGCAGAAATCCGAACTCCTCCTTACCCATGGCAAGAAAACCTGTGGTTAGCATGTTGTCCGACGTTAAGTGTAGAAGAAACCAGCATTCACCCTGAGGCCCCGCCCATTCTTGAGTGCGAAGAGCGCATAAACATGCATTGTGACCCTCAGCGTGAGTCCTGTCCTCTAGTAAGTCCTCTTAGGGACTGGAACATTAGATGTCATAATGGGCTTGATATGTCCCTAGGCCACAATATTTAACCAGATTTCTGGTTGTCCAGTCGCCCCGCCCCAGGGCTCTAATCTGAAATCCCTCATTTGGTGGGACACCTGAGGTTAAAAAACAAAACAAAACAAACCAACAACAACAAAAAGACGGATTTATTCCATCCCACAGAATGACCGCAAACTCTTTGGACGGGGCCACACCTCCAGAGAGTAAGACTCGTCCATTTCCCATGAAGTCACCCGAAAATTTCATGAACATGTTGTGACACGATATCCAGAGACAAAAACTTGAGCAAGAGCCTCACACTGGCCCTTTTTTCGAATCCCGAAGAGTTCTCCTCATGGTCTGTAAATCAGTCCTGCCATACCTATGACCGGAAACATAAGCCGAGTTTGTGTTTTCAGACAACGGTCCAAACAGCCCTGGCCTATACACCCTACAGGCTCAGGCCCTTGGAGCCAAACTGAGGACTGTACTTGCCCTCTCCAAGGGATTTCTTTGTTCCCATTCCAATGGCCACAACACCACTAATAGGATAAACCTCCAAATCCCTGAGGCCATCTCAATATTGGTGGCTTCCCAGGACAAACAGGGGCAATCTGAGCCCATTTGAGCACCTACCTGCACTCAGACCCGTAGACTGATGTCCCCAGAGGGAACCTACGCACTAATGGAATCCATTGCTTTGGTTTCCAGACATCTCTTCTCAGAGGCCTGGATTTCAATACCAGAATATGTCTGTTTCTTGACTCACCCATCAGAACAAATCTCCTCTACACATGGGAATCTTGCACGTTGGAGCTTGGTCAAAGTTTCTGTTTAGGAGAACCCTTCAGGGCCCCAGTGCCACCGCTTCATTCCAAGGTATCCATAGACACAAAAACACATTAGGACCAATCCACAGGAGAGTCCATTTCAACTCAGCCCCCTCGGTTGCTTCTCCAGATCGAGCAGATCTAACCTGTCTTGTTGCTAGGAGACAATTGGAATGCGAGGTGGGCTACCCAGCCATCCATCCATAGAACCCTGCTCGGAATCGTTGGCCTAGAACCAACCAACAGGACTCAATTGTCCTGCAGAAGAATCTTTGCAGTTTGGAGCTTCTCACAATTCCCATCCTTTGAAAACCCCTATGGAATCTTGATCCCCCCAACTTCATGAAGGGTCCATCAGGGACAGAACCTCCAAGCTGAGCTATCGTCTGAATCTCGCCCTGACTTCAGATCCACGAGATCTCGAGTCAGGTCTTTATATTGTGCCCGCCATGTCCTAACCCAGAAAACTAAGCCGAGCTTGTGTTCTCAGACTTCCGTCCTCAGACTACGGGCCCACAAGCCCTCCAGTTTGGCAATCCAGAACAAGAATGCAACACTCTGCCTGCCTTCCAGAAGAAAACCATTGCCCTCTGGGGCTACCCAGAAACCCCAAATGAGGATCAACCTGCATGCCACTTGGCTGTACCCCAAATATATAGGCTGACCTGGGCACTGAAGCCCTTTCAGACACAACCTGAGCCTGGACATCCTGGTCCCACCCAGAGAGCTGGCCGCACTTTGAAAATACCAGACCCGCCATGGCCTTAGATCGAAATTCTTCTCAACCTTGATTTTCAGGCCTTAGAACCTATAACTTATCTCAAACCACTGCCCACAGTTGAAAATCACGCAGAAATCCGAACTCCATCCTCATGGCAAGAAACCTTTTGGTTGCCATGTTGTCCAACGTTCAGTGTAGTTGAAACCAGTGTGGCCCATGAGGCCCCGCCCATGCTCGCGGGCAACATTGGTCACAATGTGTGTTTGTGGTCACAAACACACCGTGTGACCCTCAGCCGGAGCCCAGTCTTCAAGTAAGGCCTCTCAGTGTCTGGACCCTGAGCCCGCATATGGGGCCTGCCATGTCCCTGGCCCCAATTTTTAACCATAGGTCCCTTTGTCCCTTCACTCTTCCCTAGGGCTCTGCTTTGGAATTCCTCTTTTGGTGGGACACCTGTGGTAACAAACCTGAAAGGAGTCCTCCCATCCCACAGATTGACGAAAAACAATTGGGATCGGGCAAAATCCACAGAGAGGAAGATTCGGCCATGACCCATGAGGCCTCCCCGAGACAAAAGCCTGAGCAAGTGCCCCAGACTCGCTGTTTCTTCATATCCAGTAGAGTTCTTCTCATGGTTTGTCGATCGGGTCTGCCATACTTACATCCCCAAACCTAAGCTGAGTTTGTGTTTTTAGACTTCTGCCCTCAAAGTCCTGGGCCACACACCCTCCAGGCTGGGTCACCTGGAGTCACACATTAGGAATGCGCCTACCCAATCCATGGGAATTCTGCCCATTCCATTGTCCCAAACCGTACAAATTAGGAGAACCCTCCAAAGTCCCTGAGGCCATCCCAATAGTGTAGGTCGCCCGGCACAAACAAGGGCGGTCTGACACCAGCTGAGCAACTACCTCCACTCATTCCATAGACGGATGTCCCCAGAGAAGAAGATTGAACCAGACAGGACCCCAGGCCATAATCGGATCCATTGCTTTGGTTTACAGGCATGTCTCCTCCAAAGCCTGGATTCCAATACTAGCATAGTGGTTTTCATGAAGTACCCATCAGAACAAATCTCGTCTCCACAAGAAAACTTGTGCATGGGAGCTCTTTCAAAAGCTTAGGAGAATACTTCAGGGTCCCGGTGCCACCGCCTCATTCCAAGGCCCTCATGGACACAAACACACATTAGGACCCATCCTCAGGAAAGTCCATTTCAACTCAGCCACCCAGGTTTCTCCCGCAGAGCCGTCAGATCTAAACTGCCTTGTTGCTAGGAGACAATTGGAATGCGAGGCGCGTGTCCCAGGCATCCATCCTGGAACGGTGCCCTGGAGTCATTCCATATGGGATGTCCTGGACCTCTCCAACTGGTCTCAATTGTCCCGCGTAAGGAATCCTTGAAGTGGGCATCCCACAACTCCCTATGTTGAAAAACCTCCATGGCCTCGAGATTCCGCTCCCTTCATGAAGGGGCCGTCATACACAGAAACTCCAATCTGAGCCAACGTCTGATCCTCGCCCTGACTTCAGATGAATGACATCTTGGTTCCGATGTGCAGGGGGTACGTACCGTGCCCTCGCCCTGAAACCCAAATCTAGCTTGTGTTCTCAGACTTCCGTCCTCACAATCCTGGCCCCGAAGCCCTCAAGTTTGGCAATTCCGGACCCACAATGCAGCACTCTGCCTGCCCTCTAGAAAAAAATATATATATATTGCCTAATGAGCTGCCCAGGCAGCTTAAATGAGGATCAACCTACACAGCACTCGAATGTACCCAAAATATATTGTCTAACCTGGGCACTAATGCACTTTCTGACATAACCTGAGCCCGGAATCCTGACCAACACCCAGACAGCTGACCGCACATTGAGCACATCAGACCTGCCATGGACTTAGGTCATCATCTCTTCCCGACCTCAGTTTTCAGGCTTCAGAACCTAGACCTTATCTCCAATCCCTGCCCAGGGGTGAATGTGATGCAGTAACCAGTCTCCTCCTTACCTATGGCCAGAAAACTTGTGGTTGGCATGTTGTCCAACGTTCAGTGTAGGAGAAACCAGCATTCACTCTGAGTCCCCGCCTATTCTTGAGTGCCACGAGGGCATAAACATGCATTGTGACCCTCAGCGTGAGACATGTCCTCTTAAGTCCTCTTAGAGACTGGACCATTAGCTGTCATAATGTGCTTGACATGTCCCTAGGCCCCAATATTTAACATGATTTCTGGTTGTCCAGTCGCCCCTCCCCAGGGCTCTACTCTGGAGTCCCTTATTTGATGGGACACCTGAGTTAAAAAAACAAAACAAGACAAAACAACAACAACAAAAAAAGAGACTTATTCCAGCCCACAGAATGTCCCCAAACTCTTTGAACGGGGCCATACATCCAGAGAGTAAGACAAGTCCATTTCCAATGAAGTCACCCGGAAATTTCATGAACATTGTTGACACGATATCCAGAGACAAAACTTCAACAAGAGACTCACACTCACCCTTTTTCCATATCCCGAAGAGTTCTCCTCATATTCTGTAGATCAGTCCTGCCAATCTATGATCGGAAACATAAGCCGAGTTTGTGTTTTCAGAAAACGGTCCAAACAGCCCTGGCCTACACACCGTACCGGCTCAGCCCCTGGAGCCAAACCTGAGCACTGTACTTGCCCTCTCCTAAGGATTTCTGTGTGCCTATTCCAATGGCCACAAACCTACTAATAGGATAAACCTCCAAAGTCCCTGACCTTCTCAATAGTGGTGGCTTCCCAGGACAAACAAGGGCAATCTGATCCCATCTGAGCGCCTACCTGCACTCAGACCCGTAGACTGGTGTCCCCAGAGGGAAAAAGGTACAAACAGACCCGTAGGCACTAATCGGATCCATTCTTTTTGTTTCCAGGCATCTCTCCTCACAGGCCTGGATTTCAATACCAGAATATGGCTGTTTCTTGACACCCATCGGAAGCAATCTCCTCTACACACGGGAAACAGGCACGTTGGTGCTTTGTCAAAGCTTCTGTTTAGGAGAACCCTTCAGGGCCCCAGTGCCACCGCTTCATTCCAAGATCTCCATAGACACAAAAACACATTAGGACCCAACCACAGGAGAGTATATTTCAACTCAGCCTCCTCGGTTGCTCCCCGAGATCCAGCAGATCTAACCTGTCTTGTTGATAGGAGACAATTGGAATGCGAGGTGGGCTACCCAGCCATCCATCCTTCGAACCCTGATCGGAATCGTTGGCCTGGAGCCAACCAACAGGTCTTAATTGTCCTGTAGACGAATCTTTGCAGTTTGGAGCTTCTCACAACTCCCATCGTGGGAAAACCACCATGGCCTCGTTATTCCCCCCCCCCCCTTCATGAAGGGTCCATCAGGAACAGAACCTCCAACCTGAGCGATCGTCTGATCCTCGCCCTGACTTCAGATCCATGAGATCTCGAGTCAGGTCTGTAGATTGTGCCTGCCATGTCCTCACCCAGAAACCTAAATCTAGCTTGTGTTCTCAGACTTCCGTCCTCAGACTACGGGCCCACAAGCCCTCCAGTTTGGCAATCCAGAACTACAATGCAACACTCTGCCTGCCCTCCAGAAGAAAAATATTGCCCTACGGAGCTACCCAGAAACACCAATTGAGGAACAACCTGCAGGCCACTTGGCTGTACCCCAAATATATAGGCTGACCTGGGCACTGATTCCCTTGCAGACACAACCTGAGTCTGGACCTCCTGGCCTCACCCAGACAGCTGGCCGCACTCTGAACACATCGGACCTGCCATGGCCTTAGGTCGTCATCTCTTCTCAACCTCGATTTCCAGGCTTCAGATCCTATAACTTATCTCAAACCACTGCCAGGGTTGAAAATGATGCAGAAATCAGAACTCCATCCCCATGGCAAGAAACCTTGTGGTTGCCATGTGACCAACGTTCAGTGTAGTTGAAACTAGTGTGGCCCATACGGCCCCGCCCATGCTCACGGGCCACAATGGTAACAAACACACATTGTGACCCTCAGCCTGAGCCCAGTCCTCAAGTAACGCCTCTCCGTGGCTGGACCCTGAGCCCGTATATGGGGCCTGCCATGCCCCTGGCCCCAATTTTTAACCATAGTTCGCTTTGTTCCATGACTCTTCCCTAGTGCTCTGCTTTGGAATTCCTCTTTTCGTGGGACACCTGAGGTAACAAACCTGAAAGGAGTCCTCCCATCCCAGAGATTCACGAAAAACAATTGGGATTGGGCCTAATCCACAGAGATGAAGATTCGTCCATGGCCCATGAGGTCTCCCCGACATTCCACGGCCATCGCTGATACAAAATCCAGAGACAAAAGCCTGAGCAAGCGCCTCAGACTCGCTGTTTCTTCATATCCTGAAGAGTTCTTCTCATGGTTTGTCGATCGTGTCTGCCATACCTACATCCCCAAACCTAGGCTGAGTTTGTGTTTTTAGAATTCTGTTCTCAAAGTCCTGGGCCACACACCCTCCAGGCTGGGTCCCCTGGAGTCACACATTAGGACTGCGCCTACCCAATCCATGGGAATTCTGCCCATTCCATTGTCCCAAACCGTACAAATTAGGAGAACCCCCCAAAGTCCCTGAGGCTATCCCAATAGTGTAGGTCGCCCGGCACAAACAAGGGCGGTCTGACACCAGCTGAGCAACTACCTCCACTCATTCCATAGATGGATGACCCCAGAGAAGAAGATTGAACCAGACAGGACCCTAGGCCATAATCGGATCCATTGCTTTGGTTTACAGGTATGTCTCCTCCAAAGCCTGGATTCCAATACTAGCATAGGTGTTTTCCTGAAGCACCCATCAGAACAAATCTCCTCTCCACAAGGAAACTTGTGCATGGGAGCTATGTCAAAAGCTTAGGAGAATACTTCAGGGTCCCGGTGCCACTGCCTCATTCCAAGGCCCTCATGGACACAAACACACATTAGGACCCATCCTCAGGAAAGTCCATTTCAACTCAGCCACCCAATTTCTCCCGCAGAGCCATCAGATCTAAACTGCCTTGTTGCGAGGAGACAATTGGAATGCAAGGCGTGCGTCCCAGGCATCCATCCTCGAACCGTGCCCTGGGGTCATTCCATATGGGATGTCCTGGACCTCTCCAACAGGTCTCCATTGTCCCGCAGAAGGAATCCTTGAAGGGGGCATTCCACAACTCCCAACGTGGGAAAACCTCCATGGCCTCGAGATTCCGCTCCCTTCATGAAGGGGCCGTCATGCACAGAAACTCCAACCTGAGCCAACGTCTGATCCTCGCCCTGACTTCAGATGCATGACATCTTGGTCCTGATGTGAAGGGGGTACCTGCCGTGCCCTCGCCCTGAAACCCAAATCTAGCTTGTGTTCTCAGACTACCGTCCTCACACTCCTGGCCCTGAAAACCTCAAGTTTGGCAATTCCGGACCCACAATGCAGCACTCTGCCTGCCCTCTAGAAAAAAAAAATATATATATATTGCCTAATGAGCTGCCCAGGCAGCTTAAATGAGGATCAACCTACATGGCACGAGAATGTACCCAAATTATATAGTCTAACCTGGGCACTAATGCACTTTCTGACACAACCTGAGCCCGGACCTCCTGACCAACACCCAGACAGCTGACCGCACACTGAGCACATCAGACCCGCCATGGCCTTAGGTCATCATCTCTTCCCGACCTCAGTTTTCAGGCTTCAGAACCTAGACCTTATCTCCAATCCCTGCCCAGGGGTGAGTGTGATGCAGAAATCAGAACTTCTCCTTACCTATGGCAAGAAACCTTGTGGTTGGCATGTTGTCCAACGTTCAGTGTAGGAGAAACCAGCATTCACCCTGAGGCCCCGCCCATTCTTGAGTGCGACGATGGCATAAACATGCATTGTGACCCTCAGCGTGAGTCCTGTCCTCTAGTAAGTCCTCTTAGTGACTGGAACATTAGATGTCATAATGGGCTTGACATGTCCCTAGGCCCCAATATTTAACCAGATTTCTGGTTGTCCAGTCGGAGGGACACCTGAGGTTAAAAAACAAAACAAAACAACAACAACAACAAAAAAAAAAAAACAGACTTATACCTCCCACAGAATGACCCCAAACTCTGGACGGGGCCACACCTCCAGAGAGTAAGACTCGTCCATTTCCCATGAAGTCACCCGGAAATTTCATAAACATGGGTGACACGATATCCAGAGACAAAAACTTGAACAAGAGACTCACACTCGCCCTTTTTCCATATCCCGAAGAGTTCTCGTCATGGTCTATAGATCAGTCCTGCCATACCTATGACCCGAAACATAAGCCGAGTTTGTGTTTTCAGACAACGGTCCAAACAGCCCTGGCCTGCACACCATACATGCTCAGGCCCCTGGAGTCAAACCTGAGGACTGTACTGCCATCTCCAATGGATTTCTGTGTGCCCATTCCAATGGCCACAACCCTCCTAAGAGAATAAACCTCCAAAGTCCCTGAGGCCCTCTCAATAGTGGTGGCTTCCCAGGATAAACCGGGGCAATCTGAGCCCATCTGATCGCCTTCCTGCACTCAGACCAGTAGACTGATATCCCCAGAGGGAAAAAGGAACGAACAGACCCGTACGCACTAATCGGATCCATTGCTTTGGTTTCCAGGCATCTCTCCTCAGAGGCCTGGATTACAATAACAGCATATGGCTGTTTCTTGACTCACCCATCAGAACCAATCTCCTCTACACATGGGAAACTTGCACGTTGGTGCTTTGTCAAAGCTTCTGTTTAGGAGAACCCTTCAGGGCCCCAGTGCCACCGCTTCATTCCAAGGCCTCCATAGACACAAAAACACATTAGGTCCCATCCAAAGGAGAGTCCATGTCAACTCAGCCTCCTCGGTTGCTCCCCCAGATCTAACAGATCTAACATGTCTTGTTGCTAGGAGACAATTGGAATGCGAGGTGGGCTACCCAGCCATCCATCCTTAGAACCCTGCCTGGAATGATTGGCCTGGAGCCAACCAACAGGTCTCAATTGTCCTGCAGAGGAGACTTTGCAGTTTGCAGCTTCTCACAACTCCCATCGTGGGAAAACCACCATGGCCTCTTGATCCCCCCCCCTTCATGAAGGGTCCATCAGGGACAGAACCTCCAACCTGAGCGATCGTCTGATCCTTGCCCTGACTTCAGATCCACGAGATCTCAAGTCAGGTCTGTAGATTGTGCCTGCCATGTCCTCACCCAGAAACCTAAGCCTAGCTTGTGTTCTCAGACTTCTGTCCTCAGACTACGGGCCCACAAGCCATCTAGTTTGGCAATCCAGAACTACAATGCAACACACTCCCTGCCTTCCAGAAGAAAATCATTGCCCTCTGGGGCTACCCAGAAACCCTAAATGAGGATCCACCTGCACGCCACTGGGCTGTACCCCAAATATATAGGCTGACCGGGGCACAGATGCCGTTGCAGACAAACACTGAGCCTCGACCTCCTGGCCACACCCAGATAGCTGGCCGCACTCTGAGCACATCGGACCCACCATGGCCTTAGGACGTCATCTCTTCTCAACCTCGATTTTCAGGCTTCAGATCCTATAACTTATATCAAACCACTGCCAAGGGTTGAAAATGATGCAGAAATCAGAACTCCTTCCCCATGGCAAGAAACCTTGTGGTTGCCATGTTGTCTGTCCAACGTTCAGTGCAGTTGAAACCAGTGTGGCCCATGAGGCCCCGCCCATGCTCACGGGCCACATTGGTCACAAACACACATTGTGACCCTCAGCCTGAGACCAATCCTCAAGTAAGACGTCTCAGGGGCTGGACCCTGAGCCTCATATGCGGCACTGTTGCCACCACGCATTCCAATTCTCTCCTAGCAAGAAGACATGTTAGATCTGCTGGATCTGGGGGAGCAACCGAGGAGGCTGAGTTGAAATGGACTCTCTTGTATATGGGCCCTAATGTGTTTTAGTGACTATGAAAACCTTGGAATGAAGCGGTGGCACTAGGGCCCTGAAGGGTTCTCCTAAACAGAAGCTTTGACAAAGCACCAAAGTGCAAGTTTCCCATGTGTAGAGGAGATTGGTTCTGATGGGTGAGTCAAGAAACAGCCATATTCTGGTATTGATATCCAGGCCTCTGAGGAGAGATGCCTGGAAACCAAAGCAATGGATCCGATTAGTGCCTACAGGTCTGTTCGTTCCTTTTTCCCTCTGGGGACATCAGTCTACGGGTCTGAGTGCAGGTAGGCGCTCAGATGGGCTCAGATTGCCCCTGTTTGTCCTGGGAAGACACCACTATGGAGAGGGCCTCAGGGACTTTGGAGGTTTATCCTATTAATAGCATTGTGGCCATTGGAATGTGCAAACAGAAATCCCTTGGGGAGGGCAAATACAGTCCTCAGTTTCGGCTCCAGGGGCCTGAGCATGTATGGTGTGCAGGCCAGGGCTGTTTGGACCGTTGTCTGAAAACACAAATTCGGCTTATGTTTTGGGTCATAGGTATGGCAGGACTAATCTACAGACCATGACGAGAACTCTTTGGGATATGGAAAAAGGGCGAGTGTGAGTCTGTTGTTCAAGTTTTTGTCTCTGGATATCGTGTCACCCATGTTCATGAAATTTCCGGGTGACTTCATGGGAAATGGACGAGTCTTACTCTCTGGAGGTGTGGCCCAGTCCAGAGATTGGGGTCATTCTGTGGGATGGAATAAGACTGTTTTTTTGTTGTTGTTGTTTTGTTTTGTTTTGTTTTTTAACCTCAGGTGTCCCACCAAATGAGGGACTCCAGAGTAGAGCCCTGGGGAGTGGCGACTGGACAACCAGAAATCTGGTTAAATATTGGGGCCTAGGGACATGTCAAGCCCATTATGACATCTAATGGTCCAGTCAATAAGAGGACTTACTAGAGGACAGGACTCACGCTGAGGGTCACAATGCATGTTTATGCCCTCGTAGCACTCAAGAATGGGCGGGGACTCAGAGTGAATGCTGGTTTCTCCTACACTGAACGTTGGACAACATGCCAACCACAAGGTTTCTTGTCATAGGTAAGGAGGAGTTCTGATTTCTGCATCACACTCACCCCTGGGCAGGGATTGGAGATAAGGTCTAGGTTCTGAAGCCTGAAAACTGAGGTCGGGAAGAGATGATGACCTAAGGCCATGGCGGGACTGATGTGCTCAGTGTGCGGTCAGCTGTCTGGGTGTTGGTCAGGAGGTCCAGTCTCAGGTTGTGTCAGAAAGTGCATTAGTGCCCAGGTTAGACTATATAATATGGGTACATTCTCGTGCCGTGTAGGTTGATCCTCATTTAAGCTGCCTGGGCAGCTCATTAGGCAATATTTTTTTTTTTTTTCTAGAGGGCAGGCGGAGTGCTGCATTGTGGATCCGGAATTGCCAAACTTGAGGGTTTCGGGTCCAGGAGTGTGGGGACGGAAGTATCAGAACACAAGCTAGATTTCGGTTTCAGGGCGAGGGCACGGCAGGTACCCCTTCACATCAGAACCAAGATGTCATGCAACTGAAATCAGGGCGAGCATCAGACTTTGGCTCAGGTTGGAGTTTCTGTGCATGACGTCCCCTTCATGAAGGGAGCGGAATCTCGAGGCCATGGATGTTTTCCCACGTTGAGAGTTGTGGGATGCCCCCTTCAAGGATTCCTTCTGCGGGACAATTGAGACCTGTTGGAGAGGTCCATGACATCCCATATGGAATGACTCCAGGGCACGGATCGAGGATGGATGCCTGGACGCGCGCCTCGCATTCCAATTGTCTCCTAGCAACAAGGCAGTTTAGATCTGATGGCTCTGCGGGAGAAACCTGTGTGGCTCAGTTGAAATGGACTTTCCTGAGAATGGGTCCTAATGTGAGTTTGTGTCCATGAGGGCCTTGGAATGAGGCGGTGATACCGGGACCCTGAAGTATTCTCCTAAGCTTCTGACATAGTTCCCATGCACAAGTTTCCTTGTGGAGACGAGATTTGTTCTGATGGGTGCTACAGGAAAACCCCTATGCTAGTATTGGAATCCAGGCTTTTGAGGAGACATGCCTGTGAAGCAAAGCAATTGACACGATTATGGCCTAGGGTCCTGTCTGGTTCAATCTTCCTCTCTGGGGACATCCATCTATGGAATGAGTGGAGGTAGATGCTCAGCTGGTGTCAGACCGCCCTTGTTTGCGCCGGGCGACCTACACTCCAGGGCACCGTTCGAGGATGGATGCCTGGCTGGTCCGATGTGCTCAGAGTGCGGCCAGCTGTCTGGGTGGGGCCAGAAGGTCTAGGCTCAGGTTGTGTCTGCAAGGGGGTGGACTACCAAGCCATCATCCTTAGAACCCTGCTCGGAATCGTTGACCTGGAGCCAACCAACAGGTCTCAATTGTCCTGCAGAAGAATCTTTGCAGTTTGGAGCTTCTCACAACTCCCATCGTGGGAAAGCCCCCATGGCCTCGTGATCCCCCCCCCTTCATGAAGGGTCCATCAGGGACAGAACCTCAAACCTGAGCGATCGTCTGATCCTCGCCCTGAATTCAGATCCACGAGATCTCGAGTCTGATCTGTAGATTGTGCCGGCCATGTCCTCACCCAGAAACCTATGCCTAGCTTGTGTTCTCAGACTTCCGTCCTCAGATTACGGGCCCACAAGTCCTCCAGTTTGGCAATCCAGAACTACAATGCAACACTCTGCCTGCCCTCCAGAAGAAAAACATTGCCCTCTGGGGCTACACAGAAACCCCAAATGAGGATCAATCCTCACGCCACATGGCTGTACCCCAAATATATAGGCTGACCTTGGTACTGATGCCCTTGCAGACACAACCTGAGCCTGGAACTCCTGGCCCCACCCAGACAGCTGGCCGCACTCTGAGCACATCGGACTCGCCATGGCCTTAGGTCGTCATCTCTTCTCAACCTCGATTTTCAGGCTTCAGATCCTATAACATATCTCAAACCACTGCCCAGGGTTGAAAATGATGCAGAAATCAGAACTCCATCCCCATGGCAAGAAACCTTATGGTTGCCATGTTGTCCAACGTTCAGTGTAGTTGAAACCAGTGTGGTCCATGAGGCCCCGCCCATGCTCACGGGCCACATTGGTCACAAACACACATTGTGAACCTCAGCCTGAGCCCCGTCCCCAACTAAGGCCTCTCAGTGGCTGGACCCTGAGCCCACATATGGGGCCTGCCATGCCCATGGCCCCAATTTTTAACCATAGTTCGCTTTGTCCCTTCACTCTTCCCTAGGGCTCTGCTTTGGAATTCCTCTTTTGGTGGGACACCTGAGGTAACAAACCTGAAAGGAGTCCTCCCATCCCACAGATTGACGAAAAACAATTTGGATCTGGCCTAATCCACAGAGAGGAAGATTCGTCCATGGCCCGTGAGGTCTCCCTGACATTCCACGGCCATCGCTGATACAAAATCCAGAGACAAAAGCCTGAGCAAGCGCCTCAGAATCGCTGTTTCTTCATATCCTGAAAAGTTCTTCTCATGGTTTGTCGATCGGGTCTGCCATACCTACATCCCCAAACCTAAGCTGAGTTTGTGTTTTTAGACTTCTGTCCTCAAAGTCCTGGGCCACACACCCTCCAGGGTAGGTCCCCTGGAGACACATTAGGACTGCGCCTACCCAATCCATGGGAATTCTGCCCATTCCATTGTCCCAAACCGTACAAATTTGGAGAACCCTCCAAAGTCCCTGAGGCCACCCCAATAGTGTAGGTAGCCCGGCACAAACAAGGGCGGCCTGACACCAGCTGAGCAACTACCCCCACTCATTCCATAGATGGATGTCCCCAGAGAGGAAGATTGAACCAGACAGGACCCTAGGCCATAATCGGATCCATTGCTTTGGTTTACAGGCATGTCTCCTCAAAGCCTGGATTCCAATACTAGCATAGGGGTTTTCCTGAAACACCCATCAGAACAAATCTCGTCTCCACAAAGAAACTTGTGCATGGGAGCTATGTCAAAAGCTTAGGAGAATACTTCAGGGTCCCGGTGCCACCGCCTCATTCCAAGGCCCTCATGGCAACAAACACACATTAGGACCCATCCTCAGGAAAGTCCATTTCAACTGAGCCACACAGGTTTCTCCCGCAGAGCCATCAGATCTAAACTGCCTTGTTGCTAGGAGACAATCGGAGTGCGAAGCGCGCGTCCAGGCATCCATCCTCGAACCGTGCCATGGAGTCATTCCATATGGGATGTCCTGGACCTCTCCAACAGGTCTCAATTGTCCCGCAGAAGGAATCCTTGAAGGGGGCATCCCACAACTCCCAACGTGGGAAAACCTCCATGGCCTTGAAATTCCGCTCCTTCATGAAGGGGACGTCATGCACAGAAACTCCAACCTGAGGCAAAGTATGATCCTCGCCCTGATTTCAGATGCAGGAACATCTTGATTCTGATGTGAAGGGGTACCTGCCGTGCCCTCGCCCTGAAACCCAAGTCTAGCTTGTTTTCTCAGATTTCCGTCCCCACACTCCTGGCCCCGAAACCCTCAAGTTTAGCAATTCCGGATCCACAATGCAGCACTCTGCCTGCCCTCTAGAAAAAAAAATATATTGCCTAGAGCTGCCCAGGCAGCTTAAATAAGGATCAACCTACAAGGCACTCGTATGTACCCAAATTATATAGTCTAACCTGGGCACTAATGCACTGTCTGACACAAGCTGAGCCCGGACCTCCTGAACAACACCCAGAGAGCTGACCGCACACTGA
Organism: Mustela lutreola; assembly: GCF_030435805.1. Taxonomy (NCBI): domain Eukaryota; kingdom Metazoa; phylum Chordata; class Mammalia; order Carnivora; family Mustelidae; genus Mustela; species Mustela lutreola. Next base: position 89,940,223 of record NC_081302.1, on the reverse strand, counting down.
GCACATCAGACCCGCCATGGCCTTAGGTCATCATCTCTTCCCGACCTCAGTTTTCAGGCTTCAGAACCTAGATCTTATCTCCAAACCCTGCCCAGGGGTGAGTGTGATGCAGAAATCAGAACTCCTCCTTACCTATGACAAGAAACCTTGTGGTTGGCATGTTGTCCAACGTTCAGTGTAGGGGAAACCAGCCTTCACCCTGAGTCCCCGCCCATTCTTGAGTGTGACGAGGGCATAAACATGCATTGTGACCCTCAGCGTGAGTCCTGTCCTCTGGTAAGTCCTCTTATTGACTGGACCATTAGATGTCATAATGGGCTTGACATGTCCCTAGGCCCCAATATTTAACCAGATTTCTGGTTGTACAGTCGCCCCTCCCCAGGGCTCTACACTGGAGTCCCTCATTTGGTGGGACGCATGAGGATAAAAAACAAAACAAAACAAAACTACAACAACAAAAAAGCAGACTTATTCCATTCCACAGAATGACCCCAAACTCTTTGGACGGGGCCACACCTCCAGAGAGTAAGACTTGTCCATTTCCCATGAAGTCACCCGGAAATTTAATGAACATGGGTGACACGATATCCAGAGACAAAAACTTGAACAACAGACTCACACTCGCCCTTTTTCCATATTCCGAAGAGTTCTCCTCATGGTCTGTAGATCAGTCCTGCCATACCTATGACCCGAAACATAAGCCGAGTTTGTGTTTTCAGACAACGGTTCAAAGACTCCTGGCCTACACACCCTACAGGCTCAGGACCCTGGAGGCAAACCTGAGGACTCTACTTGACTCTGCAAGGGATTTCTGTGTGCCCATTCCAATGGCCACAACCCTACTAATAGGATAAACCTCCAAAGTCCCTCAGGCCCTCTCAATAGTGGTGGCTTCCCAGGACAAACAGGGGCAATCTGAGCCCATCTGAGCGCCTACCTACACTCAGACCCGTAGACTGATGTCCCCAGAGGGAAAAAGGAACGAACAGACCCCTAGGCACTAATTGGATCCATTCCTTTGGTTTCCATGCATCTCTCCTCAGAGGCCTGGATTTCAATACCAGAATATGGCTGTTTCTTGACTCACCCATCAGAACCAATCTCCTCTACACATGGGAAACTTGCACGTTGGTGCTTTGTCAAAGCTTCTGTTTAGGAGAACCCTTCAGGGCCCCAGTGCCACCGCTGCATTCCAAGGTCTCCATAGACACAAAAACACATTAGGACCCATCCACAGGAGAGTCCATTTCAACTCAGCCTCCTCGGTTGCTTCCCCAGATCCAGCAGATCTAACATGTCTTGTTGCTAGGAGACAATTGGAATGCGAGGTGGGCTACCCAGCCATCCATCCTTAGAACCCTGCTCTTTATCGTTGGCCTGGAGCCAACCAACAGGTCTCAATTGTCCTGCAGAAGAATCTTTGCACTTTGGAGCTACTCACAACTCCCATCGTGGGAAAACCCCATGGCCTCGTGATCCCCCCCCTTCATGAAGGGTCCATCAGGGACAGAACCTCCAACCTGAGCGATCGTCTGATCCTCACCCTGACTTCAGATCCACGAGATCTCGAGTCAGGTCTGTAGATTGTGCCTGCCATGTCCTCACCCAGAAACCTAAGCCTAGCTTGTGTTCTCAGACTTCCGACCTCAGACTACAGTCCCACAAGCCCTCCAGTTTGGCAATCCAGAACAACAATGCAACACTCTGCCTGCCTTCCAGAATAAAAACATTGCCCTCTGGGGCTACCCAGAAACCCCAAATGAGGATCAAACTGCACGCCACTTGGCTCTACCCCAAATATATAGACTGACCTGGGCACTGAAGCCCTTTCAGACACAACCTGAGCCTGGACCTCCTGGCCCCACCCAGACAGCTGGCCGCACTCTGAGCACATCGGACCCGCCATGGCCTTAGGTCGCCATCTCTTCTCAACCTCGATTTTCAGGCTTCAGATCCTATAACTTAACTCAAACCACTGCCCAGGGTTGAAAATGGTGGAGAAATCAGAACTCCATCCCCATGGCAAGAAACCTTGTGGTTGCCATGTTGTCTGTCAAATGTTCAGTGTAGTTGAAACCAGTGTGGCCCATGAGGCCCCGCCCATGCTCACGGGCCACATTGGTCACAAACACACATTGTGACCCTCAGCCTGAGCCCAGTCCTCAAGTAAGGCCTCTCAGTGGCTGGACCCTGAGCCCGCATATGGGGCCTGCCATTCCCCTGGCCCCAATTTTTAACCATAGTTCGCTTTGTCCCTTCACTCTTCCCTAGGGCTCTGCTTTGGAATTCCTCTTTTGGTGGATCACATGAGGTAACAAACCAGAAAGGAGACCTCCCATCCCACAGATTGACGAAAAACACTTGGGATCGGGCCTAATCCAAAGAGAGGAATATTCGTCCATGGCCCATGGGGTCTCCCCGACATTCCACGGCCATCGCTGATACAAAATCCAGAGACAAAAGCCTGAGCAGGCACCTTAGACTCGCTGTTTCTTCATATCCTGAAGAGTTTTTCTCATGGTTTGTCGATCGGGTCTGCCATACCTACATCCCCAAACCTAAGCTGAGTTTGTGTTTTTAGACTTCTGTCCTCAAAGTCCTGGGCCACACACCCTCCAGGCTGGGTCCCCTCGAGTCACACATTAGGACTGCGTCTACCCAATCCATGGGAATTCTGCCCATTCCATTGTCCGAAACCGTTCATATTACGAGAACCCTCCAAAGTCCCTGAGGCCAACCCAATAGTGTAGGTCGCGCGGAGCAAACAAGGGTGGTCTGACACCAGCTGAGCAACTACCTCCACTCATTCCATAGATGGATGTCCCCAGAGAGGAAGATTGAACCAGACAGGACCTTAGGCCATAATCGGATCCATTGCTTTGGTTTACAGGCATGTCTCCTCAAAAGCCTGGATTCCAATACTAGCATAGGGGTTTTCCTGAAGCACCCATCAGAACAGATCTCGTCTCCACAAGGACACAAGTGCATGGGAACTATGTCAAAAGCTTAGGAGAATACTTCAGGGTCCGGTGCCACCGCCTCATTCCAAGGCCCTCATGGACACAAACACATATTAGGACCGATCCTCAGGAAAGTCCATTTCAACTCAGCCACCCAGGTTTCTCCCACAGAGCCATCAGATCTAAACTGCCTTGTTGCTAGGAGACAATTGGAAAGCGAGGCGCGTGTCTCAGGCATCCAATCTCGAACGGTGCCCTGGAGTCATTCCATATGGGATGTACTGGACATTTCCAACAGGTCTCCATTGTCCCGCAGAAGGAATCCTAGAAGAGGGCATCCCACAACTCCCAACGTGGGAAAACCTCCATGGCCTCGAGATTCGGCTCCCTTCATGAAGGGGCCGTCATGCACAGAAACTCCAACCTGAGCAAACATCTGATCCTCGCCCTGACTTCAGACGCATGACATATTGGTTCTGATGTGAAGGGGGTACCTGCCGGGCCCTCGCCCTGAAACCCAAATCTAGCTTGTGATCTCAGACTTCCGTCCTCACACTCCTGGCCCCGAAACCCTCAAGATTGGCAATTCCGGATCCACAATGTAGCACTCTGCCTGCCCTCTAGAAAAAAACCAAAAAATTGCCTAATGAGCTGCCCAGGCAGCTTAAATGAGGATCAACCTACACGGCACGCGAATGTACCCAAATTATATAGTCTAACCTGGGCTCTAATGCACTTTCTAACACAACGTGAGCCCGGAATCTTGACCAACACCCAGACAGCTGACTGCACAATGAGCACATCAGAGCCGCCATGACCTTAGGTCATCATCTCTTCCCGACCTCAGTTTTCAGGCTTCAGAACGTAGACCTTGTCTCCAATTTCTGCCCAGGGGTGAGTGTGATGCAGAAATCAGAACTCCTCCTTACCTATGACAAGAAACCTTGTGGTTGGCATGTTGTCAAACGTTCAGTGTAGGAGAAACCAGCATTCACCCTGAGTCCACGCCCATTCTTGAGTGCGACGAGGGCATAAACATGCATTGTGACCCTCAGCGTGAGTCCTGTCCTCTAGTAAGTCCTCGTAGTGACTGCACCATTATATGTCATAATGGGCTTGACATGTCCCTAGGCCCCAATATTTAACCGGATTTCTGGTTGTCCAGTCGTCCTTACCCAGGACTCTACTCTGGAGTCCCTCATTTGGTGGGACACCTGAGGTTAAAAAACAAAACAAAACAAAACAACAACAAAAACTAAACAGAATTATTCCATCCCACAGAATGACCCCAAACTCTTTGGACTGGGCCACACCTCCAGAGAGTAAGACTCGTCCATTTCCCATGAAGTCACCCGGAAATTTCATGAACATGGGTGACACGATATCCAGAGACAAAAACTTGAACAACAGACTCACACTCGCCCTTTTTCCATAACCCGAAGACTTCTCCTCATGGTCTGTAGATCAGTCCTGCCATACCTATGACCCAAAACATAAGCCGAGTTTGTGTTTTCAGACAACGGTCCAAACAGCCCTGGCCTACACACCGTACAGGCTCAGGCCCCTGGAGCCAAACCTGAGGACTGTACTTGCCCTCTCCAAGGGATTTCTGTGTGCCCATTCCAATGGCAACAACCCTACTAATAGGATAAACCTCCAAAGTCCCTGAGGCCATCTCAATAGTGGTGGCTTCCCAGGACAAACAGGGGCAATCTGAGCCCACCTGAGCGCCTACCTGCATTCAGACCCGTAGACTGATGTCCCCAGAGTGAAAGAGGAACGAACAGACACCTAGGTACTAATCGGATCCATTGCTTTGGTTTCCAGGCATCTCTCCTCAGAGGCCTCGATTTCAATACCAGAATATGGCTGTTTCTAGACTCACCCATCAGAACCAATCTCCTCTACACATGGGAAACTTGCACGTTGGTGCTTTGTCAAAGCTTCTGTTTAGGAGAACCCTTCAGGGCCCCAGTGCCACCGCTGCATTCCAAGGTCTCCATAGACACAAAAACACATTAGGACCCATCGACAGGAGAGTCCATTTCAACTCAGCCTCCTCGGTTGCTCCCCCAGATCCAGCAGATCTAACATGTCTTGTTGCTAGGAGTCAATTGGAATGCGAGGTGGGCTACCCAGCCATCCATCCTTAGAACCCTGCTCGGAATCGTTGGCCTGGAGCCAACCAACAGGTCTCAATTGTCCTGCAGAAGAATCTTTGCAGTTTGGAGCTTCTCACAACTCCCATCGTGGGAAAACCACCATGGCCTCGTGATCCCCCCCCTTCATGAAGGGTCCATCAGGGACAGAACCTCCAACCTGAGCGATCGTCTGATCCTCGCCCTGACTTCAGATCCACGAGATCTCGAGTCATGTCTGTAGATTGTGCCTGCCATGTCCTCACCCAGAAACCTAAGCCTAGCTTCTGTTCTCAGACTTCCGTCCTCAGACTACGGGCCCACAAGCCCTCCAGTTTGGCAATTCAGAACTACAATGCAACACTCGGCCTACCCTCCAGAAGAAAACATTGCCCTCTGGGGGTACCCAGAAGCCCCAAATGAGGATCAACCTGCACGCCACTTGGCTGTACCCCAAATATATAGACTGACTTAAGCACTGATGCCCTTGCAGACACAACCTGAGCCTGGAACTTCTGGCCCCACCCAGACAGCTGGACGCACTCTGAGCGCAACGGACCCGCCATGGCCTTAGGTCGTCATCTATCTCAATATTGATTTTCAGGCTTCAGATCCTATAACTTATCTCAAACCACTGCCCAGGGTTGAAAATGATGCAGAAATCAGAACTCCATCCCCATGGCAAGAAACCTTGTGGTTGACATGTTGTCTGTCCAACGTTCAGTGTAGTTGAAACCAGTGAGGCCCATGAGGCCCCGCCCATGCTCGCGGGCCACATTGGTCACAAACACACATTGTGACCCTCAGCCTGAGCCCAGTCGTCAAGAAAGGCCTCTCAGTGGCTGGACCCTGAGCCCGCATATGGGGCCTGCCATTCCCCTGGCCCCAATTTTTAACCATAGTTCGCTTTGTCCCTTCACTCTTCCCTAGGGCTCTGCTTTGGAATTCCTCTTTTGGTGGGACACCTGAGGTAACAAACCTGAAAGGAGTCCTCCCATCCCACAGATTGACGAAAAACACTTGGGATCGGGCCTAATCCACAGAGAGGAAGATTCGTCCATGGCCCGTGAGGTCTCCCCGACATTCCACGGCCATCGCTGATACAAAATCCAGAGACAAAAGCCTGAGCAAGCGCCTCAGACTCGCTGTTTCTTCATATCCTGAAGAGTTCTTCTCATGGTTTGTCGATCGGGTCTGCCATATCTACATCCAAACCTAAGCTGAGTTTGTGTTTTTAGAGTTCTGTCCTCAAAATCCTGGGCCACACACCCTCCAGGTTGGGTCCCCTCGAGTCACACATTAGGACTGCGCCTACCCAATCCATGGGAATTCTGCCCATTCCATTGTCCCAAACCGTACAAATTTGGAGAACCCTCCAAAGTCCCTGAGGCCATCCCAATAGTGTAGGTCGCCCAGCACAATCAAGGGCGGTCTGATACCAGCTGAGCAACTACCTCCACCCATTCCATAGATGGATGTCCCCAGAGAAGAAGATTGAACCAGACAGGACCCTAGGCCATAATCGGATCCATTGCTTTGGTTTACAGGCATGTCTCCTCAAAAGCCTGGATTCCAATACTAGCATAGGGGTTTTCCTGAAGCACCCATCAGAAGAAATCTCGTCTCCACAAGGAAACTTGTGCATGGGAGCTATGTCAAAAGCTTAGGAGAACGGGTCCCGGTGCCACCGCCTCATTCCAAGGCCCTCATGGACACAAACACACATTAGGACCCATCCTCAGGAAAATCCATTTCAACTCAGCCACCCAGGTTTCTCCCACAGAGCCATCAGATCTAATCTGCCTTGTTGCTAGGAGACAATTGGAAAGCGAGGCGCGCATCCCAGGCATCCAATCTCGAATGGTGCCCTGGAGTCATTCCATATGGGATATCCTGGACCTCTCCAACAGGTCTCAATTGTCCCGCAGAAGGAATCCTTGAAGGGGGCATCCCACAACTCCTAACGTGGGAAAACCTCCATGGCCTCGAGATTCCCCTCCCTTCATTAAGGGGCCGTCATGCAGAGAAACTCCAAACTTAGCCTACGTCTGATCCTCGCCCTGATTTCAGATGCATGACATCTTGTTTCTTATGTGAAGGGGGTATCTGCCGTGCCCTCGCCCTGAAACCCAAATCTAGCTTGTGATCTCAGACTTCCGTCCTCACACTCCTGGCCCGAAACCCTCAAGTTTGGCAATTCCGGACCCACAATGCAGCACTCTGCATGCCCTCTAGAAAAAAACCAAAAAATTGCCTAATGAGCTGCCCAGGCAGCTTAAATGTGGATCAACCTACACGGCACTCGAATGTACCCAAATTATATAGTGTAACCTGGGCACTAATGCACTTTCTGACACAACGTGAGCCCGGACCTCCTGACCAACACCCAGACAGCTGACCGCACAATGAGCACATCAGACCCGCCATGGCCTTAGGTCATCATCTCTTCCCGACCTCTGTTTTCAGGCTTCAGAACCTAGACCTTATCTCCAATCCCTGCCCAGGGGTGAGTGTGATGCAGAAATCAGAACTCCTCCTTACCTATGACAAGAAACCTTGTGGTTGGCATGTTGTCCAACGTTCAGTGTAGGAGAAACCAGCATTCACCCTGAGTCCACGCCCATTCTTGAGTGCTACGAGGGCATAAACATGCATTGTGACCCTCAGCGTGAGTCGTGTCCTCTAGTAAGTCCTCTTAGTGACTGCACCATTAGATGTCATAATGGGCTTGACATGTCCTAGGCCCCAATATTTAACCAGATTTCTGGTTGTCCAGTCGCCCTTCCCCAGGGCTCTACTCTGGAGTCCCTCATTTGGTGGGACCCCTGATGGTAAAAAAGAAAACACAACAACAAAGAAACAGACTTATTCCATCCCACAGAATGACCCCAAACTCTTTGGACGGGGCCACACCTCCAGAGAGTAAGACTCGTCCATTTCCCATGAAGTCACCCGGAAATTTCATGAACATGGGTGACACGATATCCAGAGACAAAAACTTGAACAAGAGACTCACACTCGCCCTTTTTCCATATCCCAAAGAGTTCTCCTCATGTTCTGTAGATCAGTCCTGCCATACCTATGACCCGAAACATAAGCCGAGTTTGTGTTTTCAGACAACGGTCCAAACAGCCCTGGCCTACACACCCTACAGGCTCAGGCCCCTGGAGCCAAACCTGAGGACTGTTCTTGCCCTCTCCAAGGGATTTCTGTGTGCCCATTCCAATGGCCACAACCCTCCTAAGAGGATAAACCTCCAAAGTCCCTGAGGCCATCTCAATAGTGGTGGCTTCCCAGGACAAACAGGGCAATCTGAGCCCATCTGAGCGCCTACCTGCATTCAGACCCATAACTGATGTCCCCAGAGGGAAAAAGGAACGAACAGACACCTAGCCACTAATCGGATCCATTGCTTTGGTTTCCAGGCATCTCTCTTCAGAGGCCTGGATTTCAATACCAGAATATGGCTGTTTCTGACTCACCCATCAGAACCAATCTCCTCTACACATGGGAAACTCGCACGTTCGTGCTTTGTCAAAGCTTCTGTATAGGAGAACCCTTCAGGGCCCCAGTGCCACCGCTTCATTCTAAGGTCTCCATAGACACAAAAACACATTAGGACCCATCCACAGGAGAGTCCATTTCAACTCAGCCTCCTCGGTTGCTCCCCCAGATCCAGCAGATATAACATGTCTTGTTGCTAGGAGACAATTGGAATGCGAGGTGGGCTACCCAGACATCCATCCTTAGAACCCTGCTCGGAATCGTTGGCCTGGAGCCAACCAACAGGTCTCAATTGTCCTGCAGAAGAATCTTTGCACTTTGGAGCTTCTCACAACTCCCATCGTGGGAAAACCTCCATGGCCTCGTGATCCCTCCCCTTCATGAAGGGTCCATCAGGGACAGAACGTCCAACATGAGCGATCGTCTGATCCTCGCCCTGACTTCAGATCCACGAGATCTCGAGTCAGGTCTGTAGATTGTGCCTTCCATGTCCTCATCCAGAAACCTAAGCCTAGCTTGTGTTCTCTGACTTCAGTCCTCAGACTACGGGCCCACAAGCCCTCCAGTTTGGCAATCCAGAACTACAATGCAACACTCTGCCTGCCCTCCAGAAGAAAAACATTGCTTCTGGGGCTACCAAGAAACCCCAAATGAGGATCAACCTGCACGCCACTTGGCTGTACCCCAAATATAGAGGCTGACCTGGGCACTGATGCCCTTGCAGACACACCCTGAGCCTGGACCTCCTGGCCCCACCCAGACAGCTGGCCGCACTCTGAGCACATCACACCCGCTATGGCCTTAGGTCGTCATCTCTTCTCAACCTCGATTTTCAGCCTTCAGATCCTATAACTTATCTCAAACCACTGCCCAGTGTTGAAAATGATGCAGAAATCAGAACTCCATCCCCATGGCAAGAAACCTAGTGGTTGCCATGTTGTCCAACGTTCAGTGTAGTTGAAACCAGTGTGGCCCATGAGGCCCCGCCCGTGCTCGCGGGCCACATTGGTCACAAACCCACATTGTGACCCTCAGCCTGAGCCCAGTCCTCAAGTAAGGCCTCTCAGTGGCTGGACCCTGAGCCCGCATATGGGTCCTGCCATGCCCCTGGACCCAATTTTTAACAATAGTTCACTTTGTCCCTTCACTCTTCCCTTGTGCTCTGCTTTGGATTTCCTCTTTTCGTGGGACACCTGAGGTAACAAACCTGAAAGGAGTCCTCCCATCCCAGAGATTCACGAAAAACAATTGGGATTGGGCCTAATCCACAGAGAGGAAGATTCGTCCATGGCCCATGAGGACTCCCCGACATTCCACGGCCATCGCTGATACAAAATCCAGAGACAAAAGCCTGAGCAAGCGCCTCAGACTCGCTGTTTCTTCATATCCTGAAGAAGAAATTGGGGCTTACGGAAATGTAGGCCCATGAGAAACCATATCTCATGGTTTGTCCATCGGGTCTGCCATACCTACATCCCCAAACCTAAGCTGAGGTTGTGTTTTTAGACTTCTGTCCTCAAGTCCTGGGCCACACACACTCCAGGCTGGGTCACCTGGAGTCACACATTAGGACTGCGCCTACCCAATTCATGGGAATTCTGCCCATTCCATTGTCCCAAACCGTACAAATTAGAAGAACCCTCCAAAGTCCCTGAGGCCACCCAAATAGTGTAGGTCGCCCGGCACAAACAAGGGCGGTCTGACACCAGCTGAGCAACTACCCCCACTCATTCCATAGATGGATGTCCCCAGAGAAGAAGAATGAAACCGACAGGACCCTAGGCCATAATCGGATCCATTGCTTTGGTTCAGAGGCATCTCTCCTCAAAATCCTGGATTCCAATACTAGCATAGGGGTTTTCCTGAGGCACCCATCAGAACAAATCTCGTCTCCACAAGGAAACTTTTGCATGGGAACTATTCAAAAGCTTAGGAGAATACTTCAGGGTCCGGTGCCACCGCCTCATTCCAAGGCCCTCATGGACACAAACACACATTAGTACCTATTCTCAGGAAAGTCCATTTCAACTCAGCCACCCAGGTTTCTCCCACAGAGCCATCAGATCTAAACTGCCTTGTTGCTAGGAGACAATTGGAAAGCGAGGCGCGCATCCCAGGCATCCAATCTCGAATGGTGCCCTGGAGTCATTCCATATGGGATATCCTGGACCTCTCCAACAGGTCTCAATTGTCCCGCAGAAGGAATCCTTGAAGGGGGCATCCCACAACTCCCAACGTGGGAAAACCTCCATGGACTCGAGATTCCGCTCCCTTCATGAAGGGGACGTCATGCACAGAAACTCCAACCTGAGCCAACGTCTGATCCTCGCCGTGATTTCAGATGCATGACATCTTGGTTCTGATGTGAAGGGGGTACCTGCCGTGCCCTCGCCCTGAAACCCAAATCTAGCTTGTGATCTCAGACTTCCGTCCTCACACTACTGGCTCCGAAGCCCTCAAGTTTGGCTATTCCAGACTAACAATGCAGCACTCTTCCTGCCCTCTAGAAAAAAACCAAAATATTGCCTAATGAGCTTCCCAGGCAGCTTAAATGATGATCAACCTACACGGCACTCGAATGTACCCAAATTATATAGTCTAACTTGGGCACTAATGCACTTTCTGACACAACGTGAGCCCGGACCTCCTGACCAACACCCAGACAGCTGACCGCACACTGAGCACATCAGACCCGCCATGGCCTTAGGTCATCATCTCTTCCCGACCTCAGTTTTCAGGCTTCAGAACCTAGACCTTATCTCCAATCCCTGCCCAGGGGTGAGTGTGATGCAGAAATCAGAACTCCTCCTTACCTATGACAAGAAACCTTGTGGTTGGCATGTTGTCCAACGTTCAGTGTAGGGGAAACCAGCCTTCACCCTGAGTCCCCGCCCGTTCTTGAGTGTGACGAGGGCATAAACATGCATTGTGACCCTCAGCGTGAGTCCTGTCCTCTGGTAAGTCCTCTTATTGACTGGACCATTAGATGTCATAATGGGCTTGACATGTCCCTAGGCCCCAATATTTAACCAGATTTCTGGTTGTACAGTCGCCCCTCCCCAGGGCTCTACTCTGGAGTCCCTCATTTGTAGGGACACCTGAGGTTAAAAAACAAAACAACAACAACAAAAAAACAGACTTATTCTATCCCAAAGAATGACCCCAAACTCTTTGGACGGGGCCACACCTCCAGAGAGTAAGACTCGTCCATTTTCCATGAAGTCACCCGGAAATTTCATGAACATGGGTGACACGATATCCAGAGACAAAACTTGAACAACAGACTCACACTCGCCCTTTTTCCATATCCCGAAGATTTCGCCTCATGGTCTGTCGATCAGTCCTGCCATACCTATGACCCGAAACATAAGCCGAGTATGTGTTTTCAGAAAACGGTCCAAACAGCCCTGGCCTACACACCGTACATGCTCAGGCCCCTGGAGCCAAACCTGAGGATTGTCACTAGCCCTCTCCAAGGGATTTCTGTGTGCCCATTCCAATGGCAACAGCCCTACTAATAGGATAAAAATCCAAAGACCCTGAGGCCATCTCAATAGTGGTGGCTGCCCAGGACAAACAGGGGCAATCTGAGCCCATCTGAGCGCCTACCTGCACTCAGACCCGTAGACTGATGTCCCCAGAGAGAAAAAGGAACAAACAGACCCGTAGACCCTAATCGGATCCATTGCTTTGTTCTCCAGGCATCTCTCCTCAGACGCCTGGATTTCAATACCAGAATATGGCTGTTTCTTGAATCACCCATCAGAAACAATCTCCTCTATACATGGGAAACTTGCACGTTGGTGCTTTGTCAAAGCTTCTCTTTAGGAGAACCCTTCAAGGCCCCAGTGCCACCGCTTCATTCCAAGGTCTCCATAGACACAAAAACACATTAGGACCCATCCACAGGAGAGTCCATTTCAACTCAGCCTCCTCTGTTGCTCCACCAGATCCAGCAGATCTAACAAGTCTTGTTGCTAGAAGACAATTGGAATGCGAGGTGGGCTACCCAGCCATCCATCCTTAGAACCCTGCTCGGATTAGGTGGCCTGGAGCCAACCAACAGGTCTCAATTGTCCTGCAGAAAAATCTTTGCAGTTGGCTGCTTCTCACAACTCCCATCGTGGGAAAACCCCCATGGAATCTTGATCCCCCCCATTCATGAAGGGGCCATCAGGGACAGAACCTCCAACCTGAGCAATCATCTGATCCACGCCCTGACGTCAGATCCACGAGATCTCGAGTCAGGTCGGTAGATTGTGCCCGCCATGTCCTCACCCAGAAACCTAAGCTGAGCTTGTGTTCTCAGACTTCCTTCCTCAGACTACGTCTGACAAGCCCTCCAGTTTGGTAATCCAGAACTACAATGCAACACTCTGCCTGCCCTCCAGAAGAAAAACATTGCCCTCTGGGGCTACTCAGAAACCCCAAATGAGGATCAACCTGCCGCCCCTTAGCTGTACCCCAAATATATAGGCTGAACTGTTCACTGATGCTTTTTCAGACACAACCTGATCCTGGACCACTTGGCCCCATTTAGACAGCTGGCCGCACTCTGAGCACATCGTGCCCGCCATGGCATTAGGTCGACATCTCTTCTCAACCTCGATTTTCAGGCTTCAGAACCTATAACTTATCTCAAACCACTGCCCACGGTTGAAAATGATTCAGAAATCAGAACTCCATCCCCATGGCAAGAAACCTTGTGGTTGCCATGTTGTCCAACGTTCAGTGTAGTTGAAACCAGTGTGCCCATGAGGCCCCGCCCTTTCTCACGGGCCATATTGGTCCCAAACACACATTGTGATCCTCAGCCTGAGCCCAGTCCTCAAGTAAGGCCTCTCAGTGGACCCTGTCCCACCAAAAGCGGAATTCTAAAGCAGAGTCCTAGGGAAGAGTGAAGGGACAAAGCGAACTATGGTTAAAAATTGGGGCCAGGGGCATGGCAGGCCCCATATGCGGGCTCAGGGTCCAACCACTGAGAGGCCTTACTTGAGGACTGGGCTCAGGCTGAGTGTCACACTGTGTGTTTGTGACCACAAACACACACTCTGACCAATGTTGCCCGCGAGCATGGGCGGGTCCTTATGGGCCACACTGGTTTCAACTACACTGAACGTTGGACAACATGGCAACCACAAGGTTTCTTGCCATGGGGATGGAGTTCTGATTTCTGCACCATTTTCAACCGTGGGCAGTGGATTGAGATAAGTTAAGGGTTCTGAAGCCTGAAAATTGAGGTTGAGAAGAGATGACGCCCTAAGGCCATGGCGGGTCCGATGTGCTCAGAGTGCGGCCAGCTGTCTGGGTGGGGCCAGGAGGTCCAGGCTCAGGTTGTGTCTGAAAGGGCTTCAGTGCCCCGGTCAGCCTATATATTTGTGGTACAGTCAAGTGGCGTGCACGTTGATCCTCATTTGGGGTTTCTGGGTAGCCCCAGAGGGCAATGGTTTTCTTCTGGAGGGCAGGCAGAGTGTTGCATTGTTGTTCTGGATTGCTAAACTGGAGAGCTTGTTGGCCCGTAGTCTGAGGACGGAAGTCTGAGAACACAAGCTCTGCTTAGTTTTCTGGGTTAGGACTTGGCGGGCACAATATACAGACCTGACTCGAGATCTCGTGGATCTGAAGTCAGGGCGAGGATCAGACGATCGCTCAGCTTGGAGTTTCTGTCCCTGGTGGCCCCTTCATGACGGGGGGATTCATGATTCCATGGGGGTTTTCCCACGATGGGAGTTGTGAGAAGCTCCAAAGTGCAAAGATTTATCTGCAGGACAATTGAGACCTGTTGGTTGGCTCCAGGCCAACTAATCCGAGCAGGATTCGAAGGATAGATGGCTGGGTAGCCCACCTCGCATTCCAATTGTCTCCTAGCAACAAGACATGTTAGATTTGCTGGATCTGGGGGAGCAACCGAGGAGGCTGAGTTGAAATGGACTCTCCTGTGGATGGGTCCTAATGTGTTTTTGTGTCTATGGAGACCTTGGAATGAAGCGGTGGCACTGGGGCCCTGAAGGGTTCTCCTAAACAGAAGCTTTGACCAAGCTCCAACGTGCAAGTTTCCCATGCATAGAGGAGATTTGTTCTGATGGGTGATTCAAGAAACAGCCATATTCTGGTATTGAAATCCAGGCCTCTGAGAGGAGATGCTTGGATACCAAAGCAATGGATCCCTTTAGTGCCTAGGGGTCTGTAGGTTCCTTTTTCCCTCTGGGGACATCAGTCTATGCGTCTGAGTGCAGGTAGGTTCTCAGATCGCTCAGATTGCCTCTGTTGGTCCTGGGAAGCCACCACTATTGAGATGGCTTCAGGGACGTTGGAGGTTTATCCTATTAGTAGGGTTGTGGCCTTTGGAATGGGCATACAGAAATACCTTGGAGAGGGCAAGTACAGTCCTCAGGTTTGGCTCCAGGGGCCTGAGCCTGTACGGTGTTTAGGCCAGGGCTGTTTCGACCGTTGTCTGAAAACGCAAACTCGGCTTATGTTTCGGGTCATAGGTATGGCAGGACTGATCTACAGACCATGAGGAGAAGTCTTCGGGATATGGAACGAGGGCGAGTGTGAGTCTCTTATTCAAGTTTTTGTCTCTGGATATCGTGTCACCCATGTTCATGAAATTTCCGGGTGACTTCATGGGAAATGGACGAGTCTTACCCTCTGGAGGTGTGGGCCTGTCCAAAGAGTTTGGGGTCATTCTGTGGGATGGAATAAGTCCGTTTTTTTGTTGTTGTTGGTTTGTTTTGTTTTGTTTTTTAACCTCAGGTGTCCCACCAATTGAGGGATTCCAGAGTAGAGCCCTGGGGAGGGGCGACTGGACAACCAGAAATCTGGTTAAATATTGTGGCCTAGGGACATGTCAAGCCCATTATGATATCTAATGATCCGGTCACTAAGAGGACTTACTAGAGGACAGAACCCACGCTGAGGGTCACAATGCATGTCTATGCGCTCGTCGCACTCAAGAATGGGCGGGGCCACAGGGTGAATGCTGGTTTCTCCTACACTTAACATTGGACAACATGCCAACCTCAAGGTTTCTTGCCATGGGGAAGGAGGAGTTCTGATTTTTGCATCACACTCACCCCTGGGCAGGGTTTGGAGATAAGGTCTAGGTTCTGAAGCCTGAAAACTGGCGTAGGGAAGAGAGGATGACCTAAGGCCATGGCGGGTCTGATATGCTCAGTGTGCGGTCAGCTGTCTGGGTGTTGGTCAGGAGGTCCGGGCTCAGGTTGTGTCAGAAAGTGCATTAGTGCCCAGGTTAGACTATATAATTCGGGCACATTCGAGTGCCGTGTAGGTTTATCCTCATTTAAGCTGCCTGGGCAGCTCATTAGGCAATATTTTTTTTTTTCTAGAGGGCAGGCAGAGTGCTGCATTGTGGGTCCAGAATTGCCAAACTTGAGTGCCCAGGTTAGACTATACTATTTATGTACAGTCGAGTGCCATGTAGGTTTATCCTCATTTGGGGTGTTTCGAAAGCTCCATAGGGCAACATTTTTCTTCTGGAGGGAAGCCAGAGTGCTGTATTGTGGGTCTGTAATTGCCAAACATGAGGGCTTGGGGGCCGGGATGTGAGGATTGAAGTCTGAGAACACAAGCTAGACTTACGTTTCAGTGTGAGGGCAAGGCAGGCACACTCTGCGATCTCGTGCTTCTGAAGTCAGGGAGAAGATCAGACGATGGCTCAGTTTGGAGATTCTGTCCAAACTGGCCCCTACATGAAGTGGGGGCAGGGCCATAGAGGTTTTCCCATGTTGGGAGTTGTGAGATGCTCCAAACAGCAACGATTCCTTCTGCGGGACAATTGATACCTGTTGGATGGCTCCAGGACATCCCATAGGGACGACTCAAGAGCAGGGTTCTAAAGATGGATGCCTGGGTTTCCCACCTCGCATTCCAATCGTCTCATTGCGATAAAACATGTTGAATCTTCTGTCTCTGGTGGAGCAACCGAGGGCGCTGAGTTGAAATGGACTCTCCTGCGCATGTGTCATAATGTGGGTTTGTGCCCATGGGGACCTTGGAATGGGGTGGTGACACCAGGGTCATGAAGTTTTCTACTAATCAGACGATTTGACACAGTTCCCACGTACAAGTTTCCCATATGGAGACGAGATTTGTTCTGGTGGGTGCCTCAGGAAAGCCTCATATGCTGCTATTGGAAACCAGGCCTCTGAGGAGAGATGGCTGGAAACCAAAGCAATGGATCTGTTGAAGTCCTAGGGGCCTGTCCAGTTCAATTTTCTACACATCCCTCGACTGTACCCCAATTATACAGTCTAGTCGACTGTACCCCAATTATACAGTCTAGCCTGGGCACTAATGCCCTGCCTGACACAGCCTGAGCCCGGACCTCATGATGGACACACAGACATCTGGCCGCACACTAAGTGCATTGGACCCGCCATGGCCTTATGTCA
Source organism: Mustela lutreola (assembly GCF_030435805.1). Lineage (NCBI taxonomy): Eukaryota > Metazoa > Chordata > Mammalia > Carnivora > Mustelidae > Mustela > Mustela lutreola. The sequence continues at coordinate 89,923,207 of NC_081302.1, read as the reverse complement.
TCATCTCTTCCCAACCTCGGTTTTCTGACTTCAGAATCTAGACCTTATCTCTACTCACTGCCATGCTGTGTACGTGATGCAGAAATCAGAACTCCTCCTTCCCCATGACCAGAAACCTGTGGTCTGGCATGTTGTCCAACGTGCAGTGTAGGAGAAACCAGCATGGCCCATGAGGCCTCAGACATGCTTGAGGGCTGCGATGAGCACAAACACACATTAGGACCCTAAGCATGAACCGTGGCCTCAAGTAAAGCCTCTCCGGGGCAGGAACAAGAGCCCGCATATGGAGATTGCCATGCCCCTACTCCCCAAACCTTAACCAGTGCTCAAGAAGTCTAGTCACCCCTACTCAGATCTCTTCTCTAGAATCCCTCCTTGGTGGACACATGAGGTTAAAAAAAAAAAAATAGAGAAAGGACTCCTACCGTCCAAAGAATGACACCAAACAGTTGGAATTGGGCCAAATTCACAGAGAGAAATACTCGTCCATGGCCGATGAGGCCATCCTGACATTCCACGGCCACCATTGACACAAAGTCCAGAGAGAAAAGCCTGAAAAAGTGCCACACACTCGCCCTTTGTTCAGAGCCTGTAAAATTCTCACGGTCTGTAGATCGGGCCTGCCATACCTATGTCCCCAAACCTAAGCCGAGTTTGTGTTTTCACAGTTCTGTCTCCATTGTCCTGGCCCACACACCCTCAAGGCTGGGCCCCATGGAGCCACAGCTCAGGACTGTGCCTGCCCTCTCCAAAGGAATTCTGCTCATTCCTTTGGCACAACCCGACAGATTAGGAGAAACATCCGAAGTCCCGGACATATGTCCGGGACATACAGGGGCCATCTGGAACAAGCTGAGCCAGTACCTCCAATCAGACCTGTAGTTAGATATGCATAGAAAAGAAGATTGAACAGGACAGGCACCTAGGCCCTAATCGGATCCATTGCTTTTGTTTTCAGGTATCTCTCCTCAGAGGCCTGGATTCTAATACCAGCACATGGGGGTTTCTGGAGCTACCAATTAGAACAAATAAAATGCCACATGGGAATCATGCTATATGGAACTGTGTCAAAACCTCCAGTTAGGAGAAAATTTCACGTCACTGGAGCCACCGCCCCATTCCAATGTCTCAATGGACACAATCCCACATTATGACCCATCCTCAGGAGAGTTCATTTCAACTCAAACCTGGTGGTTGCTCACCCAGTGCCAGCAGATCAAACCTGCTTTGTCACTAGGAGACAATTGGAATGCGAGTTCGCTGCCCAGGTATCTGTTGTTAGAACTCTGCTCTGGAGAAATTCCTATTGGGGTGTCCTTGATCCATTCAACAGGTCTCAACTGTCCTGCAGAAGGAATCCTTGTGGTTTGCAGCATCACACACTTGCACCGTGGGAAAACCTCCATGGCCTCGTGATGCCTGCACCTTCAGTTAGAGGACATCGTGGACAGAAACTCCCACCTGAGCCAACGTCTGATCCTCGCCCTGACTTCAGATGCATGAGATCTCAATTCAGCTCTGCAGAGTGTGCCTGCCTTGCCCTCGCCCCAAAACCTAAGCCAGCTCGTGTTCTCAGACTTCCGTCCTCACACTTCTGGCTCACAAGCCTTCCACTTTGGGAATTCTGGAGACAGAATGCAGCACTCTGCCTGCCCTCCAGAAGAGAGACTTTGCCCTAGGGGTCTAACCAGAAACATCAAATGAGGATCAACCTGCAATTCTCTAGACTGTACCCCAATTATACAGTCTAGCCTGGGCACTAATGCCCTGTCTGACACAGCCTGACCCCAGACCTCGTGACCGACACCCAGACACCTGGCCACACACTGAACACATCAGACATGCCATGGCCTTAGGTCATCATCTCTTCCCAACCTTGGTCTTCAGGCTTCAGAACCTAGACCTTATCTCCACTCACAACTAAGCGGTGTACGTGATGCAGAAATCAGAACTTCACCTTCCCCATGACCAGAAACCTTGTGGTTGGCATGTTGTCCAACGTTCAGTTTATGAGAACCCAGCATGGCCCATGAGGCCTCAGACATGCTTGAGGGCTGCAATGGTCACAAACACACATTAGGACCCTAACCATGAACCCTGGCCTCAAGTAAAGCCTCTCCGGGGCAGGACCAAGAGCCTGCATATGGAGCTTGCCATGCTCCTAATCCCCCAATCCTAGCCAGAGCTTGAGAAGTCTAGTCAACCTTATTCAGAGCTCTTTTCTGGAATCCCTCTTTGGTGGGACACATGAGGTTAAAAAAAAAAAAAAAAAAAAAACTCCTACCATCCAAAGAATGACCCCAAACACTTGGAATTTGGCCAAATCCACAGAGAGAAATACTCGTCCATGGTCGATGAGGCCAGCGTGACATTCCACGGCCACCATTGACACAAAATCCGGAGACAAAAACCTGAAAAAGTGCCACACACTTGCCCTTTGTTCAGAGCCCCCAAAACTCTCAAGGTCTGTAGATCGGGCCTGCCATACCTATGTCCCCAAACCTAAGCCGAGTTTGTGTTTCAGACTTCTTTCTCCATTGTCCTCGCCCACACACCCTAAAGGCTGGGCCCCATGGAGTCACACCTCAGGACTGTGCCTGCCCTCTCCAAGGGAATTCTGCTCATTCCTTTGGCACAACCTGACAGATTAGGAGAAACATCCAAAATCTCTGAGGCCATCCCAATAGTGTAGGATGTCCTGGACATACAGGGACCATCTGGCACAAGCTGAGCCACTGCATCCAATCAGACCCTTAGACAGATATCCATAGAAAAGAATATTGAACAAGACAGACACCTAGGCCCTAATTGGATCCATTGCTTTTGTTTTCAGGCATCTCTCCTCAGAGGCCTGGATTCCAATACCAGCATAAGGGATCTCCGGAGCTACCAATCAGAAAAAATCTCGTCTCCACATGGGAATCTTGCTCTATGGAGCTGTGTCATAACCTCCAGTTAGGAGAAAACTTCAGGTCACCGGAGCCACTGCCCCATTCGAATATCTCCATGGACACAATCCCACATTATGACCCATCCTCAGGAGAGTCCATTTCAACTAAACCCCCTTGGTTGCTACCCCAGAGCCAGCAGATTGAACCTGCCTTGTCGCTAGGAGACAAATGAAATGCGAGTTGGGCTCTTCAGGCATCCATCCTTAGAACCCTGCTCTTGCATCGTTCCTTATGGGACATCCTTGAGCAATCCAACAGATCTCGACTGTCTCACAGGAGTCCTTGTGCATGGACCACCTCACAACTCATATCATGGAAAGCTTCCAAGGTCATATGTTGCCCCCAATCTTCATGAAGTCGGATTATGGAAAGAAACTCCAACCTGAGCCAACGGCTGATCTTCGCCTTGACTTCAGATGCACGAGATCTTGATTAAGCTCTTCAGAGTGTACCTGCTGTGCCCTCACCCCAAAACCTAAGCATAGCTAGTGTTCTCAGACTTCCGTCCTCACTCTCCTGGACCACACGCCCTCCATTTTGGGATTTCCGATGACACAGTGCTGCACTCTGCCTGCCCTCTACAAGAAAAACGTTGCCCTATGGGTCTACCCAGAAACCTCAAATGAGGATAAACCTGCACGCCACTCAACTGTACTCCAATTATATAGTCTTGCCTGTGCACTAATGCCCTGTCTGACACAACCTGAGGCCTGAATTCCCAACCGACACCCAGACAGCTTGCCGTACACTGAGTACATCTGAACCGCCATGGCCTTAGGTGGCCATCTCTTTCCAACCTGGTTTTCAGGCTACAGAAACCTAGACCTTATCTCTACTCACTTCCCATGTGTAAACGTGATGCAGAATTAAGAACTCCTCCTTCCCTCTCGCCAGAATCTTGTGGTTGGCATCTTGTCCAATGTTCAGTGTAGGACCCCTGTAGGGCCTACAGGGGTAGTAGTAGGGCCCCTGAGGGTAGTGTAGGGTCCCTGAGGCCCTGCCCATGCTTAAGAGCTGCGGAGGGCACAAACACACATTGGGACCCTCAGTTTGAGCCCTGTCCTCAAGTAAAGCCTCTCAGTGGCTGGACCATGAGCCCTCATATGGGGCCTGCCATGCCCCAAGTCACCCAATCTTAACCAGAGGTAGAGACATCTAGTCACCCCTACTCAGGGCTCTGCTCTGGAATCCCTCTTTGGTGGGACATTTGAGGTAAATAAACACAGAAAGGACTCCTCCCACTCACAGAATGACCCAATCACTTGGGATCTGGCCATCCCCAGAGAGAAAGACTCGTCCATGGCCCATGAGGCCAGCCTGACTTTCCAAGGCCACTATTGACACAAAATCCAGAGACATAAGCCTCAGCAAGCGCATCACACTCACATCTTAGGTCATAGCCCAAAAAATTCTCCTCATAGTCTGTAGATCGGGCCTGCCATACCTACGTCCCCAAACCTAAGCCGAGTTTGTGTTTTCAGACTTCTATCTTGACATCCCTGTCCCACACACCCTCCAGGCTGAGGCCCCTGGAGCCACACCTCAGGACTGTGCCTGCCCTCTCCAAGGAAATTCTTCCCATTCCATTGGCCACAACACTACAGATTAGGAGAAACCTCCAAAGTCCCAGAGGCCATTCCAATAGTGTAGGCCGCCCAGGACAAAGAGGGGTGATCTGTCACAAGCTGAGCAACGACCTCAACTCACCCGTAGACAGATATCCCAAGAGAAGAAGATTAAACTGGACAGGCCCCTAGAACGTAATTGGTTCCATTGCTTTTGTTTCTAAGCATCTCTCCTCAGAGGCCTGTTTTCCAATACCAGCATATGGGGGATTCCAGAGATACCAATCAGAACAAATCTTGTCTCCACATGGGAAACTTATCCTTTGGAGCTCTGTAAAAACCTCCAGTTAGGAGAAACCTTCAGGTAACCGGAGCCACCGCCCTATTCCAAGGTCTCCATGGACACAAACCCGCATTATGACCATTCGGCAGGAGAGTACATTTCAACTCAGCCCCGTCAATTACTCCCCCAGAGCCAGAATATCAAACCTGCCTTGTCGCTAGGAGACAACTGGAATGCAAAGCAGACTCTCTAGGCATCCACACTTGGAATCCTGCTCTGGCGCCGTTCCATATGGGATGTCCTGGAGCCTTCCAACAGGTCTTGACTGTCCCGTAGAAGGAATCCTTGCAGATTGGAGCATCTCACAACTCTTATCGTGGGAAAACCTACATGGCCTCATGAGGTGCTCCCATTTATAAAGGGGCCATCATGGACAGAAACTCCAACCTGAGCCAACTTCTGATCCATTGCTTTGGTTTCTAGGTATCTCTCCTCAGAGGCCTGGTTTCCAATATCAGAATATGGGGGTTTCCTAAGGAAACAATCAGAACAGATCTCATCTCCACATGGGAAACTTGCTCTTTGGAGCTGTGTCAATAACTCAGGTTAGGGGGATCCTTCAGGGTGCTGGCACCATGGCCCAATTCCAAGGTCTCCAAGGACACAAACTTACATTAGGATCCATCCTCAGGAGAGTCCATTTCAAATCAGCCCCCTCGGCTGTTCACCCGGAGCCAGCAGATCAAACCTGCCTTGTCACTAGGAGACAGTTGGAATGCGAGGTGGGCTGCCAGGAATCCATCCTTAGAACCCTGCTCTGGAGAATTTCTTTATGGGACGTCTTGAATCCAACCAACCTGTCTTGACTGTCTCGCAGAATGATTCCTTATGGTTTGAAGCATCACACAATCCCACTGTGAGAAAACCTCCATTTCCTCATGATGCCCCACACCTTCATAAATGGGCCATCATGGACAGAAACTCCATCCTAAGACAAAGTCTGATCCTCGCCCTGAATTCAGAAGCACGAGATCTCGATTTAGCACTTGAGAGTGTGCCTGCTGTGCCCTCGCCCCAAAACCTAAGCCTACTTGTGTTCTCAGACTTCCGTCCTCACAATCCTGGCCACACCCCTCCAGGTTGGAAATTCTGGAGACACAATGCAGCACTCTGCCTGCCCTCCATAAGAAAAATATTGCCCTATAGGGCTAACCAGAGATGCCAAATGAGTAACAACCTGCATGCCACCTGACCATACCCCAATTATACAGTCTAGCCTGTGCACTAAAGCCCTGTCTGACACAGCCTGAGGGCAGACCTCCAGTCTAACACCCAGACAGCTGGCCGTACACTGAGCATATCACACCCACAATGGCTTTAGGCCATCATCTCTACCCAACCTCAGTTTTCACCTTCAGAACCTAAACCTTATTTCCACTCATTGCTCAGGAGTGAACGTGATGCAAGAATCAGAACTTCTCCTTCGCCATGGCAAGAAACCTTGTGGTTGGCATGTTGTCCAACGTTCATTGTAGGAGAAAGCAGCATGGACTATGAGGCCCCACCTATCCCTGAGGGACACAATTTGCACAAACACACATTGTGACCCTCAGTGTGAGCCCTATCCTCATGTAAAGCCTCTTAGTGACTGGAACAACAGCCCACATATGGGGCTTGCCAAGCCCCTAGTCCCCCAATCTCAACCAGAGTTCGAGATGTCTAGTCACCCCTACTCAGGGCTCTGCTCTGGAATCCCTCTTTGGTGGGACACCTGAGGTAAAAAAAAAAAAATACAGAAAGGAGTCTTCCCATTCACAGAATGATCCCAACCACTTGGGATCAGGCCAAGTCACCAGAGAAAGACTTGTCCATGGCCCTAGAGGACACCCCGACATTCCACGGCCACCGTTGACACAAATCCAGACACAAAAGCCTGAGCAAGCGCCACATACTCGCCCTTTGTTCATAGCCCGGGAAATTCTCATGGTCTGTAGATCGAGCCTTCATACATACATCCCCAAACCTAAGCTGAGTTTGTGTTTTCAGACTTCTGTCCCCACAGTCCTGGCCCACACACCATCCAAGCTGGGGCCCTTGGAGCCACAACTGAGGACTGTGGCTTCCTTCTCCAGGGGAATTCTGCCATGTCCATTGGCCACAACCCTATAGATTAGGAGAAACCTCCAAACTCCCTGAGGCCATCCCAATAGTGTTGGCTGCCCAGGACAAACAGGGATGATCTTTCACAAGTTAGGAAATTACCTCCACTCAGACCCAGAGACAGATATCCCCATAGAATAAGATTGAACTGGACAGGCACTTAGGCCCTAATCAGATCCATTGCTTTTGTTTCCAGGCATCTCTCCTCAGAGGCCTGGTTACCAATACCAGCATATGGGGGATTACTGAGGCACTCATAGAAAAATCTCGTCTCCACATAGGAAATGTACTCTTTGGAGCTCTATAAAAACCTCTGTTTAGGAGAATCTTTCAGGGCCCCGGATCAAGCGCCCCATTCCAAGGTCTCCATGGACTTAAACCCACATTATGATCTATCCTCGGGAGAGTCCATGTCAACTCAACCCCCTTGGTTTCTCCCGCAGGGCCTGCAGATAAAACCTGCCTTGTTGAGAGGAGACAACTAGAATGGGAGTTGGGCTGCCCAGGCATCTATCCTTAGAACCCTACTCTGGAATCGTTCCATATGGGACATCCTAGAGCCATCCACCAGGTCTCAAGTGTCCCACAGAAGGAATATTTGCAGTCTGGTGCATCACACAACTCCCATTGTGGGAAAATCTACATGGCCTCTTGAGAAGCTCCACTTTATAAAGAGGCCATCATGGACAGAATCTCCAACCTGAGCAAACGTCTGATATTCGCCCTGGCTTCAGCTGCATGAGATCTTGATTCAGCTCTGCAGAGTGTGCCTTCTGTGCCCTCACCCCAAAAACTAAGCCTAGCTTGTGTTCTCAGACTACCGTCCTCACACCCCTGGCCCCAAAGCCCTACAGTTTGGCAATACTGGGGCCACAATGCAGCACTCTGCCTGCCCTCCAGAAGAAAAACGTTGCCTTATGGAGCTACCTAGAAGCCCGAATGAGGATCAACTGAACGCCACTCGACTGCACCCCAAATATACAGTCTACACTGTCTAATGCCCTGTCTGACACAGCATGAGCCCACACCTCCAGACCTACGCTCAACAGCTGGCCGCACACTGAGCTCATTGGACCCGTCAGGTCCTTAGGTCTTCATCTCTTCCCAACCTCGGTTTTCGGGTTTCAGAACCTAAACCTACACTCCAATCACTCTCCAGGGATGAACGTGATGCAGAAATCACAACTCATCCTTCACCATGGCCCGAAACCTTGTGGTTGGCCTATTCTCCAACGTTCAGTGTAGGAGAATCCAGCGTGGCCCATGAGGCCCTTCCCATGCTTGAGGGCCTTGTTGGGCACAAATAGGCATTGTGACCCTCAGCATGAGCCCTGTCCTCAAGGAAGGCCTCTCAGTGTCTGAATCAAGAGCCCACATATTGGACTTGCCATACCCCTAGGTCCCCAAACATAAACAGAGCTGGGGTTATCCAGTTGTCCCTCCCAAGGACTCTTCTCTGGAATCCCTCTTTTATTGGCACACATGAGGTACATAAAATAAAATAAAATAAAGTAAAATCAAATCACATAAAATAAAAACCAGAAAGGACTCCTCCCATCCCACAGAATGTACCCAAACTCTTGGAATTGGGTCAAATCTTCAGAGAAGGAAAGCCGTCCACAACCCATGAGGCCACGCCAGCATTCCACCCACATTATTGACACAAATCCAGAGACAAAACCTGAGCAAGCACCTCAAACTCACCCTTTTTCATATCCCGAAGTGTTATCACGGTCTGTAGATTGGGCGTGCCATACCTATGTCCCCAATCCTAAGCGGAGTTTGTGTTTTCAGACTTTTGTCCCCACAGGCCTGGCCCACACACCCTCAAGGCTGGGCCCCTAGAGCCAAACTCAGAACTGTGCCTGCCCTCTCTAGGGGATTTCTGCCCATTCCATTGGCCACAGCCCTATAGATTAGGAGAAACTCCAAAGTCCCGAGGCCATCCCAAAATTTTAGGCTTCCCAGGAAAAACAGGGGCGATCTGACACAAGCTGAGCAACTACCTCCCCTCAGATCCATAGACACGTATCCCCAGGAAAGAGATTGAACCGGACAGGCACCTAGGCCCTAATCATATCCATTGCTTTTGTTTCCAGGCATCTCTCCTCAGAGGCCTGGATTCCAATACCAGCATATGGGAGATTCCTTAGGCACTCATCAAAACAATTCTCTTCTCCACATAGGAAACGTACTCTTTAGAGCTCCATCAAAACCTCCGGTTATGAACATCCCTCAGGGCCCCGGATCAAGCACCCCATTCCAACGTCTCCATGGACACAAATGCACATTATGACCCATCCTCAACTCACCCATTTCAACACACCCGCCTTGTTTTCTCCCCTAGATCCAGCAAATCGAACTTGCCTTGGCTCTATGAGACACCTGGAATGGGAGGCAGGCTGCCCAGGCATCCATCCTTAGAACTCTGCTCTGGATAACTTCCTTATGGGATGTCCTGGAGCCATCCAACAGGTCTCGACTGTCCCACGGAAGGAATCATTGCGGTTTGGAGCATCTCACAATTCCCATCGTGGGAAAACCTCCATGGCCTCGTGACACCCTCCCCTTCATGAAGGGGCCGTCATGGACAGAAACCCCAACCTGAGCCAACGTCTGATGCCAGCTCTGTCTTCAGGTACACGGGATCTCGAATCATCTCTGAAGAGGGTGCCTGCCGTCCCCTCACCCCGAAATCTAAGTCTGGCTTGTGTTCTCAGAATTTTTTCCTCACACTCTTGGCCCACAAGCCTTCCAGTTTGGGAATTCTGGAGCCACTATGTGGCACTGTGTCTTCCCTCCAGAAGAAAAACGTTGCCCTCTGGGGCTACCCAGTAACCACAAATGAGTACCAACCTGCACGAAACTCGAATGCACCCCAATGATACAGTCTAGCCTGGGCACTAATTCCCTGTCTGCCACAGCCTGAGCCTGCACCTCCCAACCCACACTCAACAGCTGGCCGAACACTGAGCACATCAGACACACCATGGCCTTAGGTCTTCATCTCTTCCCAACCTCAGTTTTCAGGCTTCAGAACCTAGACCTTAAATCCAATCACAGTCCAGGAGTGAAAGTGTTGCAGAAATTAGAACTCCTTCTTCCCCATGGCCAGAAAACTTGTGGTTGCCATATTGTGAAATGTTCAGTGTAGGAGAAACCAACATCGTACATTAGGCCACGCCCTGACTTGAGGGGCTCCTTGGGCACAAAATCACATTGTTAAACTCAGTGTGAGCCCTATCCTCAAGGAAGGCCTCTCAGTGTCTGGACCAAGAGCCCACATATGGGGCTTGCCATGTTCTTAGGTCCCAATGTTAACCAGAGTTCTGGTTGTCCAGTCGCCCCTCCCCAGGACTCTGCTCTAGAATCCCTCTTTTGGTGGTCTACCTGAGGTAAAAAAAAAAAAAAAAAAAAAAAAAAAAACACAGAAAGGCCTCCTCCATTCCCACAGAATGACCCCAAACTCTTGGGATCGGGTCAAATCCCCAGAAAGGGAGCCTCATCAATGGCCAATGAGGACACCCCGACATTCCATGGCAATCGGTGACACATATCCAGAAAAAAAAAGCATGAGCAAGCACCTCACATTCACCCTTTGTTCATAGCCCGAAGAGTTCTCCTCACGGTCTATATATCGGGCCGGCCATACCTACAGACCCAAACCTAAGTGGAGTTTGTGTTTTCAGACTTTTGTCCAAATAGCCCTGGACCACACACGCTCCACACTTGGGTCCCTGGAGCCACACCTCAGGACTTTACTTCCCTTTCAAGGGAATTCTTCCCATTCCATTGGCCACAACCTTGCAAATTAGGAAAAACCTCCAAAGTCACCGAGGCCATCCCTATAGTGTAGGCCCCCCAGGACAAACAGGGATGATCTCAAACCAGCTGAGCAACTACCTCCACTCAGACAACAGATGTTTCCAGAGAAGAATATTGAACCGGACAGGCCCCTAGGCCCTAATCAGATCCATTGCTTTGGTTTCCAGGCATCTCTCCTCAGAGGCCTGGTTTCCAATACCAGCATATGGTGGTTTCCTGAGGCACCAATAAGAACAAATCTCGTCTCCCCATGGAAAACTTGCTCATTGGAGCTTTGTCATAACCTCTGGTTAGGAGAATCCTTCAGGGCCCTGGTGCCACTGCCCCATACCAAGGTCTCCATGGACTCAAACCAACATTAAGACCATCCTCAGGAAAGTCCATTTCAACTCAGCCGCCTCTGTTGCTACCCCAAGCCAGCAGATCAAACGTTTCTTGTTGCTAGGAGACAATTGGAATATGAGGCTGCCTGCCCAGGCATCCATACTTAGAACCCTGTTCTGGAAAAATACCTTATGAGACGTCCTGGAGCCATCCAACAAATCTTAATTGTCCCACAGAAGGAATCCTTGCGGTTTGGAGCACCTCACAACTCCAATAGTGGGGAAAACCCCCATGGCCTCATAATGCGCCCCCCTTCATGAAGGGGCCAACATGGACAGTAACTCCAACCTGAGCCAAAGTCTGATCCTTGAACTGACTTCAGACGCATGAGATCTCAATTCAGCTCTGCAGAATGTGCCTGCCATGTCCTTGCCCCGAAACCTAAGCCTAGCTTGTGTTCTCAGACTTCCGTCCTCACTCTCCTGGCCCACAAGCCCTCCAGTTTGGGAATTCCGAAGCCACAATGCAGCACTTTGCCTGCCCTCCAGAAGAAAAACTTTGCCCTATGCTGCTAATAAGAAACCCCAAATGATTATCTAATGCATGCCACTCGACTGTAAAGCAATTATGCAGCCTACCCTGTATACTAATGCCCTGTCTGGCACAGCCTGAGACCAGACATCTCAAACAACACCCAGACAGCTGGCCGCAACCTGGACACATAGGACCCGCTATGGCCGTAGGTCGTCATCTCTTTCCAACCTCGGTTTTCAGGCTTCAGAACCTAGACCTCATCTCCAATCTCTGCCCAGGGGTGAACGTGAGGCAGAAATTAGAATTCCTCCTTCCCCATGGCCAGAAACCTTGTGGTTGGCATGTTGTCCAACGTTCAATGTGGGAAAACCTGCATTGTCTGAAAGGCCACGCCAGTGCTTGAGGGCCGCCTAGGCCACAGACATGCATTGTGACCTGCAGCGTGAGTCCCGTATTAAAGTAACGCCTCTCAGTGGCTGGACCAAGATCCCGCATATGGGGCTTGTCATATCCATAGGCCCGCAGGCTTAACCAGAGGGAGAGTATTCCAGTTGTCAGTACCCACTGCTATGCTCTAGAATCCCTCTACTGGGGTGACACATGAAGCAGAAAACAGGACTCTTCCCTTCCCACAGAATGACCCCAAACTCTTGGGGGCTGGACAAACTACCAGAGAGGGAGACATCTACAACCCATGAGGCAACTCCTACATTAAACAGCCATTGTGGACAAAACATCCAGAGACTGAGCGACTGCCTCCCTCTCACCCTTCTTTCATATCCAGAGGAGCTCCCCTCACGGACTGTACATCAGGCCTGCCATAACCTCGGCCCCAAACCTGAGCTGAGTTTGGGTTCTTGGATGTCTGTCTGCACAGCCGTGGCCCACACAGCCTCCAGGCTGGGGTATCTGGAGCCACACCACAGAACTGTGCCTGCTCTCTCCTAAGAAACTGCCCGTTCCATTGGCCACAACTCTACAAAATAGTAGAAACCTCAAGGTCCCCAAGGACATCCCACTACCGCAAGCCACACTTGACAAACAGGGGCATTAGGACACAATCTGAGCAACTACTACGTCCATGCAGACACACAGACAGATATCCGCAGAGACAGAAGATTGAACCAGACAGGCCCCTAGGCCCTATTATGAACTCTTGCTTTCGTGTCCAGGTATCACTCCTCAGAGGCCTGGGTTCGAAGACCAGCATATGGGGCTTTCCTGAGGCACCAGACAGAACACCTCTCATCTCCACATGGGAAGCTTCCTTGTTGGAGTTGTGTCAAAACCTTCGGGTTGGAGAATCCTGCAGAGTCCCTTAGCTACTGCCACATTCCAAGGTCTCCATGGCCACCAACCCACATTATGACTTATCCTCAGGAGAGTCCATTTAAACTCAGCCTTCTTGGTAGCTCACCCAAGAGCCCGCAGACTGAGCGTGCCTTGTCTCGACCAGGCAATGGGAACGTGAGTTGGCGTTTCTCGGCATCCATGCTTAGGCCCCTGCTCTCGAGTCTTTCTGTATGGGGCATCCTGGAACCATCCAATAGTACTCGACTGTCCTGAAAAAGGAAACTTTGTAGTTTGGAGCAGCTCACAACTCCCAGTGTAGGGAAAACTTCCTGGCCTCATGACGCCCCCACCCCCTTAAGGAAGGGGCCATCATGGACACAAACTCCAGCTTGAGGCAACATCTGATACTGGCCCTGACCTCAGATGCAGAAGATCTCAATTCAGCCTCTGCACAGTGGACCTGCCATGCTCTTGGCCCCAAACCTCATGCTAGCTTCTGTTTTCAGACTTCCTTCCTCACACTCCTGGCAAACATGCCCTCAAGACTTGGAATTCTGGAACCACAATGCAGCCCTATGCTGGCTGTCCAGAAGAAAAACGTTGCTCTATGGGAATCTCCATAAACCCCAAATGAGGATCAACCTGCTCGGTTCTCGACCTCACCCCAATTGGATTGTTCGGGTTGTCCATTCATCCCTCCCCAGAGCTCTGCTTTGGAATCCCTTTTGGTGGGACTCCTGAGGAAACAAAACTAAAAGGACTTCTCCCATCCTTCAGATTGACCCAAAACAATTGGGATTGGACCAAATTCACAGAGAAGAAGTCTCGTCCATGGCCCATGAGGCCTCCCCGAGATTCCACAGCCATCGTTGACAACAAATCCAGAGACAAATGCCTGAGCAAGCGCCTCACACTCGCTCTTTTGTCGTATCCTGAAGAGTTCTTCTCACGGACTGTAGATCGGGCCTGCCATACCTACGTCCCAGTCCTAAGCCGAGTTTGTGTTTTCAGACTTCTGTCCCCACATTCCTGGCCCACAGACCCTTCAGGCTGGGCACCCTGGAGCCACACATCAGGACTGTGCCTGTCCATACCACGGGAATTCTGCCCATTCCATTGTCCACAATCGTACAAATTAGGAAAAACCTCCAGAGTCCCCAAGGACATCCCAATAATGTAGGCCGCCCAGGACAAACAAGGGTCATCTGAAACCAGCTGAGCATCTACCTCTACTCAGCGTAGATGGATGTCCCCAGAGAAGAAGATTGAATCAGACAGGCCCCTAGACCTGAATCAGATTCATTGCTTTAGTTTACAGGTATCTCTCCTCAGAGGCCTGGTTTCCAATATTAGCATATGGGGATTTCATGAGGCAGCAATCAGAACAAATCTCTTCTCCACATGGGAAAATTATCCTTTGAAGATGTCTCAAAACCTCCAGTTAGGAGAATCCTTCAGGGCCTGTGTGCCACTGCCCCATTACAAGGTCTCCATGGACAGAAATCTGCATTAGAACCCATCTGCAGGAAATTCCATTTCAACTCAGCTCCCTTGGTTGCTCCTCCAGAGCGAGCAGACTGAACCGGTCTTTTTACTAGGAGACAATTGGAATGCAAGGCGGGCTGCCCAACCATCCATCCTTAGAGCTCAGCTCAGGCGTCATTCTGTATGGGATGTCCTGGAGCCATCCAACAGGTCTCAAATGTCCAGCAGAAGGAATCCTTGAGTTTTGGAACATCTGACAACAACCAACATTGGAAATATAGATGGCTTTGTGATGCCCCCCTCCCCCATTTATGAAGGGGAAATCATGGACAGGAACTCCAACCTAAGCCAACGTCTGATCTTCACCCTGAATTCAGATGCACGAGATCTCGATGCAGCTCTGCAGAGTGTGCTTTCCTTGCTCTCGCCCTGAAACCTATGTCTGGCTTGTGTTCTCAGAATTCCGTCCTCACACTCCTGGCCCCCAAGCCCTCACATTTGGGAATTCGGGACACAAAATGCAGCATTCTGCCTGCCTTCCAGAAGAAAAATTTGCCCTATGGAGTTTCTCACAAAACCCAAATGAGGATAGACATACGCGGCACTCGAATGTACCCAAATTAGATAGTCTAACCTGGCCACTAATACACTGTCTGATACAGAGTGAGCCCTGACCTCCTGACCAACACCGAGACAGCTGATCGCACACTGAGAACATCAGACCCGCCATGGCCTTAGCTCGTTATCTCTTCCCGACCTAACTTTTTAGGCTTCAGAACTTAGACTTTAACTCCAATCCCTGACAAGTGTTGAATGTGATGCAGAAATCAGGACTCCTCCTTACCCATGGCAAGAAACCTTGTGGTTGGCATGTTGTCCAACGTTCAGTGTAGGAGAAACCAGCATTCACCCTGAGGCCCCGCCCATTCTTGAGTGCGACGAGAGAATAAACACGCATTGTGACCCTCAGCGTGAGTCCTGTCTTCTAGTAAGTCCTCTCAGTGGATGGACCCTTAGATGTCATAATGGGCTTGACATGTCCCTAGGCCCCAATTTTTAACCAGATTTCTGGTTGTCCAGTCGCCCCTCCCCAGGGCTCTACTCTGGAATCCCTCATTTGGTGGGACACCTGAGGTTGAAAAACAAAACAACAACAACAACAACAAAACGGACTTCTTCCATCCCACAGAAAGACCCCAAACTCTTTGGACGGGGCCAAACCCCCAGAGAGTAAGACTCGTCCATTTCCCATGAAGTCAACCGGAAAATTCACGTCCATGAGTGACATAATATCCAAAGACAAAAACTTGAGCAAGAGCCTCAAACTAGCCATTTTTTCATATCCCTGAGTTCTCCTCATGGCCAGTAGATCAGTCCTGCCATACCTATGACCCAAAACATAAGACGTGTTTGTGTTTTCAGACGACTGTCCAAACAGCTCTGTCCTACACACCCTACAGGCTCAGGCCCCTGGAGCCAAACCTGAGGACTGTACTTGCCCTCTCCAAGGGAATTGTATGTGCCCATTCCAATGGCCACAAACCTACTAATAGGATAAACCTCCAAAGTCCCTGAGGCTATCCCAATAGTTGTGGCTTCCCAGGTCAACCAGGGGCAATCTGAGCCCATCTGAGCACCTACCTGCACTCAGACCCATAGACTGTAGTCTCCAGATGTAAAAAGGAACGAACAGGCCCCTAGGCACTAATCGGATCCATTGCTTTGGTTTGGAGGCATCTCGCCTCAGAGGCCTGGATTTCAATACCAGAATATGGCTGTTTCTTGACTCACCCTTCAGAACAAATCTCATCTACACATGGGAAAATTACACGTTGGAGCTGTGTCAAAGCCTCTGTTTAGGAGAACCCTTCAGGGCCCCAGTGCCATCGCTTCTTTCCAAGGTCTCCATAGACACAAAAACACATTAGGACCCATCCACAGGAGAGTCCATTTCAACTCAGCCTTCTTGGTTATTCCCCCAGATCCAGCAGATCTTACCTGTCCTGTTGCTAGGAGACAATTGGATTGCCTGGAGGGCTAGCCAGCCATCCATCCTTAGAACCCTGCTCGGAATCGGCGGCCTGGAGCCAACGAACAGGTCTCAATTGTCCTGCGGAAGATTCTTTGCAGATTGTAGGTTCTCACAACTACCAACGTGGGAGAACCCCATGGCCTCGTGATCACCCCCCCTTCATGAAACGGCCATCAGGGACAGAAAGTCCAACCTGAGCGATCATCTGATCTTCGACCTGAATTCAGATGTACGAGAACTCGATTCAGGTCTGTAGATTGTGCCTTCCATGTCCTCAGCCAGAATCCTAAGCCTAGATTTTATTCCCTGACTTTCATCCTTAGACTACTGGCCCACAAGCCCTCCAGTTTAGCAATCCAGAACTACAATGCAGCACTTTGCCTGCCCTCCAGAGGAAAAACATTGCCCTCTGGGACTACACAGAAACCACAAAAGAGGATCAACCTGCACGCCGCTTGGCAGTACAACAAATATATAGGCTAACCTGGGCACTAATGCCCTTTCTGACACAGCCTGAGTCTGGACCTCCTGGCCCCACCCAGACAGCTGGCCACACACTGAGCACATTGGACCCGCCATAGCCTTAGGTCGTCATCTCTTCCCAACTTCGGTGTTCAGGCTTCAGAACCTAGACATTATCTCCAATCACTGCCCAGGTTTGAAAATGATGCAGAAATCAGAACTCCATATTCATGGCAGGAAACCTTGTGGTTGGCATGTTGTCTAACGTTCAGTGTAGTTGAAACGAGTGCTGCACATGAAGCCCCGTCCATGCTTGCGGGCCACATTGGTCAAAAACACACATTGTGACCCTCAGCCTGAGCCTTGTCCTCAGTTAAGGCCTGAAGAAACAGCATATTGGGCTTGCCATGCGCCTAGGCCCCAATTTTAAACCATAGTCCGGGATGTCCCTTCACTCTTCCCCAAGGCTCTGCTTTGGAATTCCTCTTTTGGTGGGACACCTGAGGTAACAAACCTGAAAGGAGTCCTACCAACCCACAGATTGACGAAAAATAATTGGAAACAGACCAGATCCACAGAGAGGAAGATTCGTCCATGGCCCTTGAGGCCTCCCCGACATTCCACGGCCATCACGGATACAATATCCAGAGACAAAAGCTTGAGCAAAAGCCTCTGACTCGCTCTTTCTTCATATCCTGAAGAGTTCTTCTCATGGTTTGTAGATCGGGCCTGTCATACCTACGTCCCCAAACCTAGGCTGAGTTTGTGTTTTCAGAATTCTGTCCTCAAAGTCCAGGGCCACACACCCTCCAGGCAGGGGTCAGTGGAGCCACACATCAGGACTGTGCCTACCCAATCCATGGGAATTCTGCCCATTCCATTGTCCAAAATCGTACAAATGAGGAGAAACCTCCAAAGTCCCTGAGGCCATCCCAAAAGTGTAAGTAGCCCGGGACAAACAAGGGCGGTCTGACACCAGCTGAGCATTTACCTCCACTCATACCATACATGGATGTCCCCAGAGAAGAAGATTGAACAAGACAGGACCCTAGGCCATTATCGGATCCATTGCTTTGGTTTACAGGCATGTCTCCTCAAAAGCCTGGATTCCAATACTAGCATAGGGGTTTTCCTGAGGCACCCATCAGAACAAAACTCGTCTCCACAAGGAAACTTGTGCATGGGAGCTATGTCAAAAGCTTAGGAGAATACTTCAGGGTCCCGGTGCCACCGCCTCATTCCAAGGCCCTCATGGACTCAAACACACATTAGGACCCATCCTCAGGAAAGTCCATTTCAACTCACCCAGCCCGGTTGCTCTGGCAGAGCCATTAGATCTAAACTGTCTTGTTGCTAGGAGAAAATTGGAATGCGAGGCGGGCTTCCTAGGCATCCATCCTCGAATGGTGCTCCGGAGTCATTCCATATGGGATGTCCTGGAGCTGTCCAACAGGTCTCAATTGTCCCGCAGAAGGAATACTTGAAGGGGGCATCCCACAACTCCCAACGTGTGAAAACCTCCATGGCCTCGAGATTCCGCTCCCTTCATGAAGGGGCCGTCAGGCCTAGAAACTTCAACCTGAGCCAACGACTGATCCTCACCCTGACATCAGATGCATGAGATATTGGTTCAGATCTGCAGGGGGTACCTGTCGTGCCCTCACCCTGAAACCGAAGTCTAGTTTGTGTTCTCAGACTTCCGTCCTCACACACCTGGCCCCGAAGCCCTCAAGTTTGGCAATTCTGGACCGACAATGAAGCACTCTGCCTGCCCTCTAGAAAAAATATATTGCCTACTGAGCTGCCCAGGCCGCTTAAATGAGGATAAACCTACACGGCACTCGAATATACCCAAATTATGTAGTCTACCCTGGGCACTAATGCACTGTCTGACACAACCTGAGCCCGGACCTCCTGACCAACACCCAGACAGCTGACCGCACACTGAGCACATCAGACCCGCCATGGCCTTAGGTCATCATCTATTCCCGACCTCAGTTTTCAGGCTTCAGAACCTAGACCTTATCTCCAATCA
This sequence comes from Mustela lutreola, assembly GCF_030435805.1. Lineage (NCBI taxonomy): Eukaryota > Metazoa > Chordata > Mammalia > Carnivora > Mustelidae > Mustela > Mustela lutreola. Next base: position 89,904,258 of record NC_081302.1, on the reverse strand, counting down.
CTGCCCAGGGGTGACAGTGATGCAGAACTCAGAACTCTTCCTTACCCATGGCAAGAAACCTTGTGGTTGGCATGTTGTCCAACGTTCAGTGTAGGAGAAACCAGCATTCACCCTGAGGCCCCGCCCATTCTTGTGTGCGACGGGGGCTTAAAAATGCATTGTGAACCTCAACGTGAGTCCTGTCCTCTAGTAAGTCCTCTCAATGGCTGGACCATTAGATGTCATAATGGGCTTGACATGTCCCTAGGCCGCAAATTTTAACCAGATTTCTGGTTGTCCAGTCGCCCCTCCCCAGGGCTCTACTCTGGAATCCCTCATTTGGTGGGACACCTGAGGTTGAAAAACAAAACAAAACAAATCAACAACAACAAAAAAACGGACCTCTTCCATCCCACAGAATGTCCCCAAAATCTTTGGACGGGGTCAAACCCCCAGAGAGTAAGACTCGTCCATCCCATGAAGTCACCTGGAAATCTCACGACCATGAGTGACACGATATCAGAGACAAAAACTTGAGCAAGAGCCTCACACTCGCCCTTTTTTCATATCCCAAAGAGTTCTCCTCATTTTCTGTAGATCAGTCCTGCCATACCTATGACCCGAAACAAAGCCGAGTTTGTGTTTTTAGACAACTGTCTAAACAGCTCTGGCCTACACACTTTACAGGCTCAGGCCCTGAAGCCAAACGTGAGGACTGTGCTTGCCCTCTCCAAGGGAATTATATGTGCCCATTCAAATGGCCAGAACCCTACTAATAGGATAAACCTCCAAAGTCCCTGAGGCCCTAATATTTAACCGGATTTCTTTCTTTTTTTTTAAAAGTTTTATTTTTTATAAACATATATTTTTATCCCCAGGGGTACAGGTCTGTGAATCACCAGGTTTACACACTTCACAGCACTCACCAAAGCACATACCCTCCCCAATGTTCATAATCCCACCCCCTTCTCCCAAACCCCCTCCCCCCAGCAACCCTCAGTTTGTTTTGTGAGATTAAGAGTCACTTATGGTTTGTCATCCTCCCAATCCATCTTGTTTCATTTTTCTTCTCCTACCAACTTAAGTCCCCATGTTGCATCACCACTTCCTCATATCAGGGAGATCATATGATAGTTGTCTTTCTCTGCTTGACTTATTTCGTTAAGCATGATACGCTCTAGTTCCATCCATGTTGTCGCAAATGGCAAGATTTCATTTCTTTTGATGGCTGCATAGTATTCCATTGTGTATATATACCACATCTTCCTGATCCATTCATCTGTTGATGGACATCTAGGTTCTTTCCATAGTTTGGCTATTGTGGACATTGCTGCTATAAACATTCGGGTGCACGTGCCCCTTTGGATCACTACATTTGTATCTTTAGGGTAAAAACCCAATAGTGCAATTGTTGGGTCATAGGGCAGTTCTAATTTCAACATTTTGAGGAACCTCCATGCTGCTTTCCAGAGTGGCTGCACCAGCTTGCATTCCCACCAAGAGTGTAAGAGGGTTCCCCTTTCTCCGCATCCTCGCCAGCATCTGTCATTTCCTGACTTGTTGATTTTAGCCATTCTGACTGGTGTGAGGTGATATCTCATTGTGGTTTTGATTTGTATTTCCCTGATGCCGAGTGATATGGAGCACGTTTTCATGTGTCTGTTGGCCATCTGGATGTCTTCTTTGTAGAAATGTCTGCTCATGTCCTCTGCCCATTTCTTGATTGGATTATTTGTTCTCTGGGTGTTGAGTTTGCTAAGCTCTTTATAGATTCTGGACACTAGTCTTTTATCTGATATGTCGTTTGTAAATATCTTCTCCCATTCTGTCAGATGTCTTTTGGTTTTGTTAACTGTTTCCTTTGCTGTGCAAAAGCTTTTGATCTTGATGAAATCCCAATAGTTCATTTTTTTCCCTTGCTTCCCTTGCCTTTTGCGTTGTTCCAAGGAAGATGTTGCTGCGGCAGAGGTCGAAGAGGTTGCTGCCTGTGTTCTCCTCAAAGATTTTGATGGATTCCTTTCGCACATTGAGGTCCTTCATCCATTTTGAGTCTATTTTTGTGTGTGGTGTAAGGAAATGGTCCAATTTCATTTTTCTGCATGTGGCTGTCCAATTTTCCCAGCACCATTCATTGAAGAGGCTGTCTTTTTTCCATTGGACATTCTTTCCTGCTTTGTGGAAGATTAGTTGACTGTAGAGTTGAGGGTCTATTTCTGGGCTCTCTATTCTGTTCCATTGATCTATGTGTCTGTTTTTGTGCCAGTACCATGCTGTCTTGATGATGACAGCTTTGTAATAGAGCTTGAAGTCCGGAATTGTGATGCCACCAACGTTGGCTTTCTTTTTCAATATCCCTTTGGCTATTCGAGGTCTTTTCTGGTTCCATATAAATTTTAGCATTATTTGTTCCATTTCTTTGAAAAAGATGGATGGTACTTTGATAGGAATTGCGTTAAATGTGTAGATTGCTTTAGGTAGCATAGACATTTTCACAATATTTATTCTTCCAATCCAGGAGCATGGAACATTTTTCCATTTCTTTGTGTCTTCCTCAATTTCTTTCATGAGTACTTTATAGTTTTCTGAGTATAGATTCTGTGTCTCTTTGGTTAGGTTTATTCCTAGGTATCTTATGGTTTTGGATGCAATTGTAAATGGGATTGACTCCTTAATTTCTCTTTCTTCTGTCTTGCTGTTGGTGTAGAGAAATGCAACTGATTTCTGTGCATTGATTTTATACCCTGACACTTTACTGAATTCTTGTATAAGTTTTAGCAGTTTTGGAGTGGAGTTTTTTGGGTTTTCCACATATAGTATCATATCATCTATGAAGAGTGATAGTTTGACTTCTTCTTTGCCGATTTGGATGCCTTTAATTTCCTTTTGTTGTCTGATTGCTGAGGCTATGACCTCTAGTACTATGTTGAATAGCAGTGGTGATACTGGACATCCCTGCCGTGTTCCTGACCTTAGTGGAAAAGCTTTCAGTTTTTCTACATTGAGAATGATATTTTCGGTGGGTTTTTCATAGATGGCTTTGATGATATTGAGGTATGTGCCCTCTATCCCTACACTTTGAAGAGTTTTGAACAGGGAGGGATGCTGTACTTTGTCAAATGCTTTTTCATCATCTATTGAGAGTATCCTATGGTTCTTGTTCTTTCTTTTATTGATGTGTTGTATCACATTGACTGATTTGCGGATGTTGAACCCACCTTGCAGCCCTGGAATAAATCCCACTTGGTCTTGGTGAATAATCCTTTTAATGTACTGTTGAATCCTATTGTCTAGTATTTTGTTGAGTATTTTCGCATCTGTGTTCATCAAGGATATTGGTCTATAGCTCTCTTTTTTGATGGGATCCTTGTCTGGTTTTGGGATCAAGGTGATGCTGGCCTCATAAAATGAGTTTGGAAGTTTTCCTTCCATTTCTATTTTTTGGAACAGTTTCAGGAGAATAGGAATTAGTTCTTCTTTAAATGTTTGGTAGAATTCCCCCGGGAAGCCGTCTGGCACTGGGCTTTTGTTTGTTTGGAGATTTTTAATGACTGTTTCAATCTCCTTACTGGTTATGGGTCTGTTCAGGCTTTGTATTTCTTCCTGGTTCAGTTGTGGTAGTTTATATGTTTCTAGGAATGCATCCATTTCTTCCAGATTGTCAAATTTATTGGCGTAGAGTTGCTCATAGTATGTTCTTATAATAGTTTGTATTTCTTTGGTGTTAGTTGTGATCTCTCCCCTTTCATTCATGATTTTATTTATTTGGGTCCTTTCTCTTTTCCTTTTGAAAAGTCGGGCCAGGGGTTTATCAATTTTATTAATTCTTTCAAAGAACCTGCTCCTAGTTTCGTTGATTTGTTCTATTGGTTTTTTTTTGTTTCTATGTCATTGATTTCTGCTCTGATCTATATGATTTCTCCTCTCCTGCTGGGCTTAGGGTTTCTTTCTTGTTCTTTCTCCAGCTCTTTTAGGTGTAGGGTTAGGTTGTGTACCTGAGACCTTTCTTGTTTCTTGAGAAAGGCTTGTACTGCTATATATTTTCCTCTCAGGACTGCCTTTGTTGTGTCCCACAGATTTTGAATCGTTGTATTTTCATTATCATTTGTTTCCATGATTTTTTTTCAATTCTTCTTTAATTTCCCGGTTGACCCATTCATTCTTTAGAAGGATGCTGTTTAGTCTCCATGTATTTGGGTTCTTTCCAAACTTCCTTTTGTGGTTGAGTTCTAGCTTTAGAGCATTGTGGTCTGAAAATATGCAGGGAATGATCCCAATCTTTTGATACCGGTTGAGTCCTGATTTAGGACCGAGGATGTGATCTATTCTGGAGAATGTTCCATGTGCACTAGAGAAGAATGTGTTTTCTGTTGCTTGGGGATTAAATATTCTGAATATATCTGTGATGTCCATCTTGTCCAGTGTGTCATTTAAGGCCTTTATATCCTTGCTGATCTTTTGCTTGGATGATCTGTCCATTTCAGTGAGGGGAGTGTTAAATTCCCCTACTATTATTGTATTATTGTTGATGTGTTTCTTTGATTTTGTTATTAATTGGTTTATATAGTTGGCTGCTCCCACGTTGGGGGCATAGATATTTAAAATTGTTAAATCTTCTTGTTGGACAGACCCTTTGAGTATGATATAGTGTCCTTCCTCATCTCTTATTATAGTCTTTGGCTTAAAATCTAATTGATCTGATATAAGGATTGCCACTCCTGCTTTCTTCTGATGTCCATTAGCATGGTAAATTCTTTTCCACCCCCTCACTTTAAATCTGGAGGTGTCTTCGGGCTTAAAATGAGTTTCTTGGAGGCAACATATAGATGGGTTTTGTTTTTTTATCCATTCTGATACCCTTTGTCTTTTGACAGGGGCATTTAGCCCATTAACATTCAGGGTAACTATTGAGAGATATGAATTTAGTGCCATTGTATTGCCTGTAATGTGACTGTCACTGTATATGGTCTCTGTTCCTTTCTGATCTACCACTTGTAGGCTCTCTCTTTGCTTAGAGGACCCCTTTCAATATTTCCTGTAGAGCTGGTTTGGTGTTTGCAAATTCTTTCAGTTTTTGTTTGTCCTGGAAGCTTTTAATCTCTCCTTCTATTTTCAATGATAGCCTAGCTGGACAAAGTATTCTTGGCTGCATGTTTTTCTTGTTTAGTGCTCTGAAAATATCATGCCAGCTCTTTCTGGCCTGCCAGGTCTCTGTGGATAAGTCAGCTGCCAATCTAATATTTTTACCATTGTATGTTACAGACTTCTTTTCCCAGGCTGCTCTCAGGATTTTCTCTTTGTCACTGAGACTTGTAAATTTTACTATTAGGTGACGGGGTGTGGGCCTATTCTTATTGATTTTGAGGGGCGTTCTCTGAATCTCCTGAATTTTGATGCTCGTTCCCTTTGCCATATTGGGGAAATTCTCCCCAATAATTTTCTCCAGTATACCTTCTGCTCTCCTCTCTCTTTCTTCTTCTTCTGGAATCCCAATTATTCTAATGTTGTTTCGTCTTATGTTGTCACATATCTCTCGAATTCTCCCCTCGTGGTCCAGTAGCTGTTTGTCCCTCTTTTGCTCAGCTTCTTTATTCTCTTTCATTTGGTCTTCTATATCACTAATTCTTTCTTCTGCCTCATTTATCCTAGCAGTGAGAGCCTCCATTTTTGATTGCACCTCATTAATAGCTTTTTTGATTTCAACTTGGTTAGATTTTAGTTCTTTTATTTCTCCAGATAGGGCTTTTATATCTCTCGAGAGGGTTTCTCTAATATCTTCCATGCCTTTTTCGAGTCCGGCTAGAACCTTGAGAATTGTCATTCTGAACTCTAGATCTGACATATTACCAATGTCTGTATTGATTAGGTCCCTAGCCTTCAGTACTGCCTCTTGTTCTTTTTTTGTGTGTGTGTGTTGAATTTTTCCGTCTTGTCATTTTGTCCAGATAAGGGTATATGAAGGGGCAAGTAAAATACTAAAAGGTTGGCAACAACCCCAGGAAAATATGCTTTAACCAAATTAGAAGAGACCCAATATCGTGAGGGGGGAGAAAGGGGATAAAAAGAGGTTCAAAAAGGAAGAAATAAAAAAAAAGAAAAAAAAAAAGAAAAGAAAAGAATTAAAAAAAGAAAACACCTAAGAAAAATGTAAAAAAGTAAAAAATATATATATTAGATAAACTAGTAAAAAATCATTAAAAAAGAAAAAGGTAACAGTTAAAAAAAAATTTACCCGAAGGCGAGAAAAAAAAAATGAAAAAGAAAAAAAATTAAATTAACTGCAAGACTAAAAAAAAATCACAGGTAAAAAGCCATGAGTTCCGTGCTTGTCTTTCTCCTCCTCTAGAATTCTGCTGCTCTCCTTGGTATTGAAACCTCACTCCTTGGTAGGTGAACTTGGTCTCGGCTGGATTTCTTCTTGATCTTCTGGGGGAGGGGCCTGTTGTAGTGATTCTCAAGTGTCTGCCCCAGGCGGAATTACACCGCCCTTACCCGGGGCCCGGGGTGAGTAATCCGCTCGGGTTTGCTTTCAGGAGCTTTTGTTCCCTGAGCGCTTTCCGTAGAGTTCCGGAGGACGGGAATACAAATGGCGGCCTCCTGGTCTCCGGCCCGGAGGAGCCGAGATCCCAGGGCCGCACTCCTCAGTGCGCCCTCAGAGAACAGCGCCCAGTTACTCCCGTCTGCCTGTCCGCTGGCCGCGCCCTGAGCTCACCGAACCTGCAACCGGTTCAAGGTAACACCGAGCTGCGAGCTTACTGTTGGCTCTGTCTCTGTAGCCGGCTTTCCCGTTCCAAAACCTGCAAACTCTGCGACACTCAGACACCCCCGATCCTTCTGTGACCCTGCGGGACCTGAGGCCACGCTGACCCCGCGTGGACTTCACTCCGGTTTAGCCTTTGGAGCTATGTCCCTCAGCGGAACAGACTTTTAAAGTCCTGATTTTGTGCGCCGTTGCTCCGCCGCTTGCCGGGAGCCGGCCCCTCCCCCCGGGGTCTGTCTTCCCGTCGCTTTGGATTCACTTCTCCGCCGGTCCTACCTTTCAGAAAGTGATTGTTTTTCTGTTTCCAGAATTGCTGTTCTTCTTGTGTTCGATCTGCCAATGGATTTTCAGGTGTTTGCAATCTTTAGATAAGCTATCTAGCTGATCTCCGGCTAGCTGAAGTAGTCTCAGCCTGCTACTTCTCTGCCATCTTGACTCCTCCTTAACCAGATTTCTGGTTGTCCAGTCGCCGCTCCCCAGGGCTCTACTCTGGAATCCCTCATTTGGTGGGACACCTGAGATTGAAAAACAAAACAATACAACAACAACAACAACAACAAGAAAAAAAAAAACGGACTTCTTCCATCCCACAGAATGACCCCAAACTCTTTGGACGGGGCCAAACCCCCAGAGAGTAGGATTTATCCATTTCCCATAAAGTCACCCGGAAATTTCACGACCATGAGTGACACGATATCCAGAGACAAAAACTTGAGCATTAGCCTCACACTCCCCCTTTTTTCATATCCCGAAGGGTTCTCCTCATGGTCTGTACATCTGTCCTGCCATCCCTATGACCCGAAACATAAGCCGAGTTTGTGTATTCACACAACTGTCCAAACAGCCCTGGCCTACACACCCTACATGCTCAGGGCCCTGGTGCCAAACCTGAGGACTGTACTTGCCCTCTCCAAGGGAATTGTGTGTGCCCTTTCCAATGGCCACAAACCTACTAATAGGATAAACCTCCAAAGTCCCTGAGGCCATCCCAGTAGTGGTGGCTTCCCATGACAAACAGGGGCAATCTTAGCCCATCTGAGCACCTACCTGCACTCAGACCCATAGACAGATGTCCCCAGAGGTAATAATGAATGAACAGACCCCTAGGCACTAATCGGATCCATTGCTTTGGTTTCCAGTCATCTCTCCTCAGAATCCTGGATTTCAATACCAGCATAAGGCTGTTTCTTCACTCACCCATCAGAACAATTCTCATCTACACATGGGAAACTTGCACGTTGGAGCTGTGTCAAAGCCTCTGTTTAGGAGATCCATTCAGGCCCCCAGTGCCACCGCTTCATTCCAAGGTCTCCATAGACACAAAAACACATTAAGACCCATCCACAGGAAAGTCCATTTGAACTCAGCCTCCTCAGTTGCTCCCCCAGATCCAGCAGATCTAACCTGTCTTGTTGCTAGGAGACAATTGGAATGCGAGGTGGGCTACCCAGCCATCCATCCTTAGAACCCTGCTCGGAATCGTTGGCCTGGCACCAACCAACTGGTCTCAATTGTCCTGCAGAAGAATCTTTGCAGTTTGGAGCTTTCATAACTCCCATCGTGGGAAAACCCCCAATGGCCTCGTGATCCCCCCCCTTCATGAAGAGGCCATCAGGGACAGAAAGTCCAACCTGAGCTATCGTCTGATCCTCGCCCTGACTTCAGATGCACGAGATCTCGATTCAGGTCTGTAGATTGTGCCTGCCATCTCCTCACCCAGAAACCTAAGCCTAGCTTGTGTTCTCAGACTTCCGTCCTTAGGTTTCCATGGGCACAAGGCTCTGTCTGACACAGACTGAGCCACGACCTCCAGTCAGCCACCCAGAGATGGGCCCCATTTCCTGAAGGTGTGACTTCCTGTGGCGTGAAACCAACATCTCTACTCAACCTGGATATTCAGCCTTCTGTCCCAGACCGTAGCTCATATCCATGCCTATGGGTGAACCTGACACACAAGAGTACTCCTCCTTCCCAACTCTCTGAGTGGCAACCAGCTGCATGGCCCACGAGACCACGGTCACACATGGAAGTCTCCCTGGATACAAACAGGCAGCATGAGCCTGCTTTCAAACAAAACCCCGCAGTAGCTGGATCAGGAGCCCACAGAGTGGGACTTCCAGGTCCCTAAGGCCAAATCCTCACCCTTGTTCATGTTTTCAAGGCACCCAGACCCAGAACCTGTCTCTGGAATCCCTATTTGGGTGTCCTCTGAGACGGAAAACAACAGTCTTCCCTTCCCTCAGAGACACCAAACTCTTGGGAGCTGAGCAGAATCCCCAGAGATGAAGAATTTCTCATGGACTCATGAAGCCACTCCTACCTTTTGCGACCATCCCGGACACACACCCGACAGAAGAACCTGCACTATGACACCTTAATTTCAGTACACTAGGAGCTGCCCTCTGGGCCTGAACATCGTACCTGTGATCACCTCGGCCCTCAATCTAACCCTAGTTTGCTTTTGCAGATATCTCTCCCCAAAGAACTGGCCCACATGCCCCCCCAGGATGGGGCCTATGGTGCCACACCAGATGACTGTCCTTACACTCCCAAAGGAAACTCAGCCCTTCACGGTTGCCCAAACCCCGAAGATTAGGAGCAAAGTAAAATCCCCTGAGCACACCTCAATTTCTAAGAAGGCTCTGGACCCAAATGCACATTCTGACACACAATGAGCCACTGCCTCCAGGCAGACATCCAAATCCAAGGGCCTGAGTCAGAAGTTTGAACCTGCCATGACTATAGGACTTCATTGATACCCCAGTTTAGATTTTTAGGCACCTGTTCCCAGAGGCCTGTTCTCCAATACTGACTTATATTCCAATATGTGTTACTTGAGCCACACAACAGAACCGCTTCTTTCCCCAAAAGGATACCTTGCTCTTGGTAGCTGTGTCCATGTCTCAGTGTAGGAGAATCCTGCATGGCCTCTGACCACCCCAACATTCTAACGTCTCCCTGGATACAAACCAGCATTATGATCCAACAGCATGAAACTCCATGTCAACTCAGGCCGCTTGGAACTTCACCCCAGAGCCACCAGATCGAAACTGCCATGTTCCTTGCCTGCAGTGGTCAATGGAGTTGTGCTTTTCAGGCATCCATGCGGGAGAGCTCTGCACCCAAACTTTCCATATGGGGGACACTGGAGCAAGCAAACCAGACTCACCCTGTCCAGTAGAAGGAAACCTTGCTATTTGGAGCATCTCACAAGCCTCAGGGTGGGAAATTCTCCATGGCCTCGTGACACCACCCCTCCATTTGGCGGTCATTGTAGACACAAACTCCAGTGTGAGCAAGCATCTGACATCTGCCCTTACTCAGGTCCTGGGTACCTCACATCAGCCGCTGCACACTGGAACTGTCTTTCGCTTGGCACTGAATTGAACCATAGATTATGTTTACAAGTCCATCTTCACCTTCCTCGTCACCAAACCCTCTTGATAGAGAACTTTGGAGCCACAATGATGCATTCTGCCTACCACCAAGAAAGAAGACGTGCCTGTAGAGTCTGCCTGAAACCACACATGAGGATCCACCTGCCTGGGCCTTGACGGCACCTTAATATCATAGGCCACTATGGGCACTCAGGCTCTGTCTGACACAGTTTGAGCCATGACCTCCAGACAGCCACGCAGACAGTGGGCCCCATATCCTCTATGTGGGACATGTCATAGCCCAAAACCATAATCTCTATCCAACATGAGTATTCAGGCATCTTTCCTAGACCGTAGCTCAAATCCCTGCCTATGGGGACCTGAAGCACAGGAGAACTCCTCATTCCTGAGGGCAGGAAACCTGGCTGTTGAGATGGGTGTCCAACCTTCAGAGTGGGGCCCATGAGACCACTGTCACTCATGGGTGCCACCCTGGACACAAACAGGCATTGTGCCCCTAAGCCTGAGCATGCATTCAAATATGCCCTCTCAGTTGCACCACCAGGATACCGCATTGCAGGCCTGGTACTCCCCTAGTTCCAAACACTAACACTTGGCGGGATATTCCAGGCACCCAGGCCCAGTGCCCGTCTCTTGAATCCCTGTTTTGAGGCACCCCTAATATGGAAAACAGCCCTATTCCCTTCCGCGAAAAGGCCACCAAACTATTGGGAGCCGCTAGAATCCTTAGAGAGGAAAAGTTTCCCATGTATCCATGAGAACACATCTGCATTCTGAGGCCATCCGGGACACACAATCCAGATATAATAGCATGTACTACCGCATTCGTATCACCCTCTTTACAGTTCCTGATGAGCTGCTCTCCAGGTCTACGCATTGGGCCTGCGATCGCCTTGACACTAACTCTAACCCACGTTTTTCTTTGCAGACGTCTCTCCCAAACCATAGCTCACATGCCCTCCAGGATCTCGTCTTTGGAGACACACCACAGGACTGTGCCTGTCATTCCCAAGGAAACTTCGCCCATCATAGTTGCCCCAAACCTCTAGATTAGGAGAAACCTGCAAGGTCCCTGAGCCCACCCCAATATTGTAGGACACTCTGCATGCAAATGCACACTCTGAAACACCCTGATTCCCTACGTCCAGTCAGACACCCAAGTCAATGGTCCTGAGTCAGAATATTGAACCAGACATTGAGCCAGGACCTCATTGGAACCCCCCATTAGTTTTTAAGGCATCTGTCCTCAGAGGCCTATTCCGGAATAAAAACTTATGATACAACATGTGGTCCCTGAGCCACACAACAGAACAACTCTTGTCCCCAGAAGAAACCGTGCTCTTGGACATATGTCAAACTCTCAGGGTAGGAGAATCCTGCAAGGCCCCTTTGCCAACAGTGCATTGTAAGATCTCCCTGGTAACAAACCAGCATTGTGACCCATGTGCAAGATATTCCATGTCAGCTCAAGGCCTTGGTACTTCGCCCCAGAGTCATCAGAACGAAACTGCCATATTCCTCAGCTGCGATGGTCAATGGAGGTGTGCTTTCCAGGCATCCATGCCGAAGAGCTCTGCTACCCAAGCATGGGGTACTGTGGAGCAAACAAACCAGACTCCACCTGTCCAGTAGAAGGAAACCTTGCTGTTTGGAGCATCTCACAAGTCTCAGAGTGGGAAATCCTCCATGGGCTCTTGATGCCACCCCTCCATTTATTGGTCATTGTAGACACAAACTCTAGTGTGAGCAAACATCTGACATCCGTCCTTACTCAGGTGCTGGATATATCAAAAAAGACGCTTCACACTGGAACTGCGTTCCGCTTGGCACTGAATTGTACAGTAGCTTGTGTCTACAATTCCATCCTCACCCTACTGCTCCCCAAGGCCTCTTGATATTGAATTCTGGAGCCGCAATGCAGCATTCTGCCTCCCTCATAGGAAGAAGTGCCTGGTTAGTCTGCCCAGAATCGCCACATTAGGATCAGTCTGCTTGGACCTGGAGGGAACCCCGGTTTATAGACTTCCCTGGCCACTAGTGTTGTGTCTTACAGAGCCTGTGTCCCGACCTAGAGTCAGTCACAGGGAGTGCAGGTCCCATATTTAGCATGTGGGACTGGCCATGGCCCAAGTCTGTCATCTCTACCCATACTTGGTATTCTCGCACCTTTCCCCAGATTTGGCTGAAATCCTTCCAATGGGGGAACCTGAAACACTATAGAGTTCTACTCCTTTTCCATGGAAGGACACCTGGGTGTTGAAATGGGTATCCAGCTCTCAAAGTGGGAGCAAGGTACAAGGCCAATGTGACCACGCCAACTCCTGATGGCTCCCCAGGGCACAAACAGGCATTGTGACCCTCACCCAAGTATGCTTTCAAACAAACTCTCTCAGTTCCACCACAAGGTTCCTGCATTGCAGGCCTGGTACTCCCCTAACCCCAAATTCTAAACATTGGTGGGATTTTCCAGGCGCCCAGACTTAGAACCCATATCTAAAATCCCTGTTTTGGGGCACCTCTAAGATGGAAAACAGCACTCTTATTTTCCCCGAAAAAGCCACCAAGCTAAGGGGAGCCGCCAGGATCCTTAGGGACAAAAAGTGTCCCATGGATGCATGAGACCTCACCTACATTCTGAGGTCATTCTGGACACACAATCCAGATGGAAAAGTCTGTGCTAATGTCTTCTAGTCATCCTAATTACAGTTGCTGATGAGCTGATCCCCAGGTCTATGCATTTGGCCTGTGATCACCTCGCGACTAATCCGAATCTGAATTTGTGTTTGCAGACTTCTTTCCCAAAACCATGGCTCACATGCCCTCCTGGATGGGGTCACTCGAGGTGCACCAAAGGACTGTGGCTGAATTTCCCAAGGAAACTGTGCCTATCACAGTTGCCCAAACCTTCCAGATTAAGAGAAACCTGCAAGGCCCCTGAGCCCACTCCAATTTTGGCGGCTGTCTGGATGCAAATGCACTGTATGAAACACCCAGATTAGCTACATTCAGATGGACAGCCACGTCAATGGTCCTGAGTCAGAAGATTGAACCTCACATGCCATTGGACCTCATTGGAACACTTGATTAGGTTTTCAGGCATCTGTCCTCAGGGTTCTGTTCTGGAATACCATCTTATGATACAACGTGTCCCTGAGCCCGGAAAACGCCCGGCAAACTCTCTTCGGGCGCCACGCGTCTGAAGGGCAGCCCCACCGCGCATGGCCGGCATCGCGAGCACTCGAGCATGCACCTCACCAGGAAGCCCTCCGTGAGGCAGGCTGCAGTGAGGCCGACGCCTCCTGCTAATCCTTGACCTGCGAGGGTTCCCTCCCTGGTGCTGTCCCATGGGGCCGGGCCCACCAAGAAGACTGGGCTCAAAATTTCGCCTGCTTCACAGCCTTCTTATTCCGGGGTCCTGTCCCTCGGTGCCTCCAACTGGGGAACCCTGGGTCCCGCAGCCACGCCTCCCCCTCCCACCCCAGCGCCAACGGTGCCTTTGGGTGCTTCGGACAAGACTCGGAGCGAGAGAAACCTGCATGCCCCAACTGAGGTCAGCCCCATCCTTGGGTGCCCCATCCGCCCTAAAGACGGAGGCGGAAGCCCGGCCGCCACCTGTCCTTCAACTCTGCTCTGGGAACGCTCCTATGCACTGGGGCCAATTCTCACGAGCGTTCTGCCCAAACCAGGATCGGTTTAGGCAGAACGCTCGTGAGAATTGGTCGGCGTTGGGCAGCCCTGTGTACTGCCCTGCTCTTCGTGGCCCAGGGCCCTTTCTCGCCCGGAGCATGGGGCGGCTGCCTGGAAAACGCACGGAAAGGACGTGGCCCACGCGGGGCCTCTGGCCCAGGGGATGTTCCCGGAGTAGAGTTGAAGGAAGGGTGGCGGCCAGGTGTGCGCCTCCGTCTTTCGGGCAGATGAGGTGCCTAAGGATGCGGCTGACCTCTTTGTGGGCATGCAGGTTTTCTCGCTCCCATGGTTGTCCGAAATGCCAAAAGGCACCATTGGCGCTGGCGTGGTAGGGAGATGCGTGGCCGCAGGACTCAGGGTTCCTGATATGGAGGCCATGAGGGACAGGACGCCGGAAGCAGAAGGCTGGGGAAGCAGGCGATAGTTTGAGCCCGGGCTTCGTGACGGGCCCGGCCCCATGGTATAGCACCAGGGATGCGACTCCCCGCAGGCCCAGGATTAGCAGGAGGTGTCGGCCTCGCTGTAGCCTGCCTCGCAGAAGGCTTCCTGGCGGGGTTCCTACTGGATTGCTCGCAATGCCGTGCCAAGCCCCGGGGGTGGGGAGGGGCAGCCTTGCAGACGTGCGGCACCCGAAGCATGTTTGCCGGGCATTTTCCAACCAATTCTCATGAGAGTTCTGCCCAACCCGGGATCGTTTTGGGCAGAGTGTCCGTGAGAATTGGCCGGTGTTTGGCAGCCCTGCCGACCGCCCTGCTCTCCGTGGACCAGGGCTCTTTCTTGCCCGGAAAACACACAGAAATGACGTGGCCCACCTGGAGGCCCTGGCGCAGGGGTGTGTTCCCGGAGCAGAGTTGAAGGACAGGAGGCGGCCGGGCGAACGTCTTCATCTTTAGGGCGGATGGGGCGCCCAAGAATGGGGCTGACTTCAGTTGGGGCATGCAAATTTCTCTCTCTCTGAGGACTGTCTAAAGCACCCAAAGGCAGCTTTGGTGACGGTGTGGGAGGGGGAGGCGTGGCCGTGGAACTCAGGGATCCGCAGATGGAGGCACCGAGGGACAGGACCCCGGAAGCAGAAGGCTGGGAAGCAGGCAAAATTTCGAGCCTGGGATTCATGGCAGGCCTGGCCCCATGGGACAGCGCCAGGGAAGGGATCCCACTGGTCGATTCTTAGCAGTGAGGTTGGCCTCACTGCAGCCTGCTCGGGGAGGGCTTCGTGGCGATGTGCGTGCTCAAGCGCTCACGATGCCGGCCATTCCAGGTGGGGCGGCCCTGCAGACGTGCAGCGCCCAAAGCGAGTTCGCCAGGCGTTTTCCAGCCTATTCTCACGAGGGTTCTGCCCAAACTGGGATCGGGAGAATTGGCGGCGATGGGCAGCCCTGCGCGGCACCCTGCTCTCCATTACACAGGCCCCTTTCTCGACCAGAGCAAGGGTCGGCTTTCTGGAAAACACATGGAAACGAACCGAGTTTCCTCCAGGCCCACCCAGAGGCCCTGGCCAGGGAAGCATTCCCGGTGCAGAGTTGAAGGACGGGTGGTGGCTGGGCATATTGGGATCGGTTTGGGCAGAAAGCTCATGAGAATTGGCCAGCATTGGGCAGCCCTGCGCACCGCCCTGCTCTCCGTGGCCCAGGGCCCTTTTTCGCCCGGGGCATGGAGCGGCTGCCTGGAAAAGGGGCAGGAAGCGGCGTGGCCCACGCGGGGCCCCCGGCACAGGGGAGTGTTCCCGGAGGAGAGTTGAAGGACGGGTGGTGGCAGGGTGTGCGCCTCGGTCTTTTCGGGCTGAAAGGACGCCCAAGGATGGGCTGTCCTCAGTTGGGTCATGCACGTTTCTCTCACTCGGAGGCTTGTACGAAAGGTGAAGTGCACCGTTGGTATCGGGTTGGAGGGGGAGGCATGGCCGCGGGACTCCGGTTTCCTCAGATGGAGGCACGGAGGGACAGGACCCTGGAAGCGGAATGCTTGAAAGCAGGCGAAATTTCGAGCCTGAGTCTCGGGGCAGCCCTGGACCCATGGGACAGTGCCAAGGAGGGGACCCCCGCATGCCAAAGAGCAGGAGGCGTCGGCCTCCCTGCAGCCTGCGTCGCGAGGGCTTCCTGGGGAGGTTCGTTCTCGAGTGCTTGTGATGCCGCCCAGGCCCGGGGGGGCGGCCCTGCAGAGGAGTGGCGCCCAAAGCGAGTTCGCCGGGTGTTTTCCGCATGCTGAGGAGCCGGAGGCGTCGGCCTCGCCGCAGCCTGTCCCACGTAGGGCTTCCTGGCGGTGTTCGGGGGGCAATTGCTCGAAAAGCCGGGCCAGGCCCAATGGGGCGTCCGTGCAGACGTGTGACACCCGAAGCGGGTTTGCTGGACGTTTTCTAGCCAATTCTCACGAGCGTTCTGTCCAAACCGGAATTGGTTTGGGAAGAACGCTCGTGAGAATTGGCCGGCGTTGGGAAGCCCTGGGGACAGCCCTGTTCTCCGTGACCCACGGCCCTTTCTCGCCCGGGGCATGGGACAGCAGCCGGGAAAAGGTGCGGAAACAATGTGGCCCACGCGGGGCTCCGGTGCAGGGGACCGGTCCCGGAGCAGAGTTGAAGAACGAGTGCCGGCAGGGCGTGCGCCTCCATCTTTTTGGTCGGATGGGGCGCCCAAGGATGGGGCTTCCTCAGATGGGGCATGGAGATTTCTCTCGCTCTTAGGCTTGCCCGAAGCACCGAAATGCACCGTTGGCGCCAGGGTGGAAAGGGGAGGAGTAGCCGGGGCACTCAGGTTTCCCCAAATGGTGGTACGGAGGGACAGCGGAAGGGGAAGGCTGGGAAGCAGGTGAAATTTCGAGCCCGAGTCTCAGGGCATCCCTGGCCCCATGGGACAGTTCCAAGGAGGGGACCCTCAGAGGCCAAGGAGCAGGAGGCATCGGCCTCGCCGCAGCCTGCCCCGCGTAGGGCTTCCTGGCAGTGATCGGGCGCAATTGCTCGAAAAGCCGGGCCAGGTTTGGGCAGAACGCTCGTGAGACTTGGCCGGCATTGGGCAGCCCTGCGGACCACCCTGCTCTCCGTGGCCCAGGGCCCTTTCATGCCGGGGCATGGGGCAGCCACCCAGAAAAGGCATGGAAAGGACATGGCCCATGAGGGGACCCGGGGCATGGGAGCGTTTCCAGAGCAGAGTTGAAGGACCGGTGGCGGCAGGGCGTGCACCTCCATCTTTCAGGCGGATGGGGCGCCCAAGATTGGGTCTGACATCAGTTGGGGCATGCAGGTTTCTCTCACTCCGAGGCTTGTCCGAAGCACCGAAAGGCACCTTTGGCGCTGGTTGGTAGGGAGATGAGTGGCCGCGGGACTCAGGGTTTCCCATACTGAGGCCACGAAGGTAGGACACCAGAAGCGGAAGGCTCGGGAAGCAGGCGAGGGTTGGAGTCCGGGCTTCGTGCCACGCCCGGCCCCATGGGACAGCACCAGGGATGGAACCACCGCAGGCCGAGGATCAGCAGGCGTCGGCCTCGCCACATCCTGCCTCACGGAGGGCTTCCTGGCGGGTTTCCGGCGCGAGTGCTCGCGATGCCAGGCCAGGGCCGGTGGGGGAAGGCTGCAGACATGCTACACCCGAAGCGAGTTCCCTGGGTGTTGTCTGACCAATTCTCCCGAGAGTTCTGCCCAAACCTGGATTGGTCTGGGCAGAACACTCATGAGAATTGGCCGGCATTGGGCGGCCCTGCGGACCACCCTGCTCTCCATGGCCCAGGGCCCTTTCTCGCCCGTTGCATGGGGCAGCCGCCAGGAAAAACCGTGGAAATGACGTGGCCCACCCGAGGGCCCTGGTGCAGGGGAGCGTTCCCAGAGCAAATTTGAAGGACAGGTGGTGGCCTGGCGTTCGCCTCCGTCTTTTCGGGCTGATGGGGCGCCCAAGGATGGAGCTGACCTCATTGTGGGCAGGCAGGTTATCTCGCTCCGAGGGTTGTCCGAAGTGCTGTAAGGCACCGTTGGCGCCGGTGTGGTAGGGAGATGCGTGGCTGCGGGACACAGGGTTCCCGATATGGAGGCCACGATGGATAGGACCCTGGAAGCAGAAGACTGGGGATGCAGGTGATGGTTCGAGCACGGGCTTGGTGCTGGGCCCGGCCCCATGGGACAGCGCCAGGAAGGGGACGCCTGCAGGCCATGAAGCAGGAGTAGTCGGCCTCAACACAGTCTGCCTCGCAGAGGGCTTCCTGACCGTGTTCGGGCGGGAGCCCTCGCGATGCTGGGCCAGGCTGGGGGGGGGGCCCTTCAGATGTGCGGCACCCGAAGCAAATTCGCCGGGCATTTTCCGGCCTATTCTCAGGAGCGTTCTGCCCAAACCGGGATCGGTTGGGCAGAACGCTCCTGAGAATTGGCCGGCGTTGGGCAGCCTTGGGGTTCACCCTGCTCCCCGTTACCCTGGGTCCTTACTTGCTTGAGACTTGTCACGGACACCTGGAAAATGTGACAAATGACGTGACCCACATGGGGGCACCAGTGCAGAGGAGCATTCTTGGAGCAGAGTTGAGATACGGGTTCCCCTTTCTCCACATCCTCTCCAACACATGTTGATTCCTATCTTGCTGATTTGGGCCGTTCTAACTGGTGTCAGGTGCTATCTCAATGTGTTTTAATTTGAGTCTCCATGAGGGCTAGTGATGATGAACATTTTTTCATAAGTCTGATAGCCATTTGTATGTCTTCATTGGAGAAATGTCTGTTCCTATATTCTGCCCATGTTTTTATATGATTGTCTGCTTTGTGTGTGTTGAGTTTGAGGAGTTCTTTATAGATCCTGGATATCAGCATGTTGTCTGTACTATCATTTGCAAATATCTTCTCCCATTCCCTGGATTGCCTCTGTGTTTTGTTGACTCTTTCCTTTGCTGTGCAGAAGCTTTTGAATTGATGAAGTCCCAAAAATTCACCTTTGCTTTTCTTCGCTTTGTTTTTGGAGACATATCTTGAAAGAAGTTGTTGTGGCCAGTGTTGAAGAGGTTACTGCCTATGTTCCCCTCTATGATTCTCATGGATTCCTACCTCAAGTTTAGGTCTTTTATCTATTTCGAGTTCTCTGTGTTTGGTGTAAGAGAATGGTCGAGTTTCATTCATCTACACATAGCTGTCCCAATTTTCCCAGCACCATTTATTGAAGAGACTGCCTTTATTCCACTGTATATTTTTCCTACTTTGTTGAAGATTATTTGACTGTAGAGTTTATTGGCCATATCTGAGCTCTCTACTCAGTTCCACTGGTCTATGGTTCTGTTTTTATGTGAGTCCCATGCTGTATTGGTGATCAGAGCTTTGTATAACACTGGAAATCAGACAACGTGATGCTCCCAGTTTTGTTTTTCTTTTCGGCATTTCCTTAGCAATACAGTGTCTCTCTGATTCTACACAAATTTTAGGCTTGTGTTGGCTCCAGCACTTTAAAACATACCGGTGGAATTTTTTTTTTGGAATGGCATTAAAAGGATCAATTGCTCTAGGCAGTCCCTTAATATTAAATGTCTAGACCTATTAGCAATGTTTATGCTTCTGATCCATAAGCATGAAATGGGCTTCTGTCATTTTTGTTTTCTTCAATTTCTTTCATGAGTGTTGTATAGTTCCTCACTTACAGATCCTTTACCTCTTTGGTTTTGTTTATTCCCAGGTATTTTATTGTTTGGGTGTTGTAGTTAACGGAATCAATTCTCTAATTTCCCTTTCTGTATTTTCATTGGTAATGTAAGAAAGCCAATGAGTCCTGTAGCATGATTTTGTATCCTGCCACATCATTGGATTGCTGAATGCGTTCTATTAGTTTGGGGGTGGAGACTTTTGGGTATTCCATATAAAGTATATCAAATGTGAAGAGAGAGATTGACTTCATTGCCAATTTGGATACATTTTATTTCTTTTTATTGTCTGTTTGCTGATGTGAGGACTTGAAATAATATGTTGAACAAGAGTGGTGAGAGTGGGCATCCTTCTCATGTTCCTGATCTCAAAGGGAAGGCTGTCAGCTTTTACCCATTGAGGAGGATATTTACTGTGAATTTTTCATATAAACATTTTAAGAGGTTGACAAATATTTCCTCTATCCCTATACTTCGAAGCGTTTTAATCAGGAACGGATGCTGCCAAATGCTTTTTCGTCATCAATTGAGAGGACCATGTGGTTCCCTCACCTCTCTTATTAATTTGTTCTATGACATTGATTTGCAAATGTTGAACCACCCTTGCAACCTAGGCATAGATCTCACCCGATCATGGCAGATAATCTTTTTAATGTACTGTTGGATTCTATTAGCTAGGATCTTGCTGAGAATAGTAGCATCCATATTCATCAATTATATTGGTTTGAAATTCTCCTTCTTGATGAGGACTTTGCCTGGTGTGTGGATCAGGGTAACGCTGGCTTCAAAAAAAACTGTCTGGAAGTATTCCTTCTATTTCAAATTTTGGAAAGAGCTTCAGGAGAAGAGGTGTTAGTTCTTTTTTTAAAGTTTGGTGCAATTCGCTAGGGCATCCGTCAGGACCTGGGGTCTTGTCTTTTGGTAGGCTTTTGATCACTGTTTAAACCCGTTACTGGATAACGGTCTATTCGGGTTGAACATTTCTTCCTTGTTCAATTTTGGGATTTAACAGTTTTCTAGGAATGCATCCATTTCACCTAGGTTGCTTAGCTTATTTCATATACTTTTTTCCCAATTTCTTTTCAGTTTAACCATATTCATTGTTTTAGCACCACACCCAGTGCTGCATGCAATCCATCCCCTCTCTATTACCCACCAAGTATTTCCCCAACCTCCCACCCCTGCTCTTTCAATGCCCTCTTAGATTCTTTTTCAGAGTCCATAGTCTCTCATGGTTCCCCTCCCCTTCCAATTTCCCTCCACTCCCTTCTCCTCTCCATCTCCCCTTGTCCTCCATGCTATTTGTTATACTCCACACATAAGTGAAACCCTATGATAGTTGACTCTCTCTGATGGATTTATTTCACTCAGCAGAATCTCTTCCAGTCCCGTCCAGGTTGCTGCAAAAGTTGGGTATTCATCCTTTCTGAATGGAAGCATAATCCTTCATAGTGTATATGGACCACATCTTCCTTATCCATTCTTCTAAGGGCATCTTGGTTCTTCCCACAGTTTGGCAAGCGTGGCCATTTCTGCTATAAATTTGGGTTAGATGGCCCTTCTTTTCACACCATCTGTATCTTTGGGTTAAATACCTAGGAGTGTAATTGCAGGATTATAGGGAAGTTCCATTTTTAATTTCTTGAG
Organism: Mustela lutreola; assembly: GCF_030435805.1. Lineage (NCBI taxonomy): Eukaryota > Metazoa > Chordata > Mammalia > Carnivora > Mustelidae > Mustela > Mustela lutreola. The sequence continues at coordinate 89,883,198 of NC_081302.1, read as the reverse complement.
GAATCTCCACACCGTTCTCTAAGGAGGCTGCACCCCTTGCATTCCCACCCACAGTATAAGAGGATTCCCCTTTCTCCACATCCTCTCTAACACATATTGTTTCTCGTCTTGCTAATTTAGGCCATTCTAACTGGTGTAAAGTGACATCTTAATATGATCTTAAGTTAAATCTCACTGATGCCTAGTGACGATGAACATTTTTTTTCAAGTGTCTGATAGCCATTTGTATGTCTTCATTGGAGAAGTGTCTGTTCATAACTTCTGCCTATTTTTTTGATATAATTATCTGTTTTGTGTGTGTTTATTTTGAGGAGTTTTTCATAGATCCTGTATACCAACCTGTTGTCTGTACTGTCATTTGTAAATATCTGATTTTGACGAAGTCCCCGAAGTTTATTTTGGCTTTTGTTTCATTTGCCTTTGAAGACATATCTTGAAAGAATTCGCTGTGGTTGATATCAAAAGATTACTGCCTATGTTCTCCTCTAGGATTCTGATGGATTCCTGTCTCACCTTGAGACAGGAATCTTTTTATCCATTATGATTTCCTCTTTGTGTATAGTGTAAGAGGATGGTCGAGTTTCATTCTTCTACATAGAGCTGCCCAATTCCCTGCACCATTTATTGAAGAGACTGCCTTTTTCCCAATGTATATTTTTTCCTGCTTTCTTGAAGATTATTTGTCCATAGAGTTGATAGTCCATATCTGAGCTCTCTATTGTGTTCCACTAGTTTAGGGGTCTGTTTTTATGCCAGTCCCATGCTGTCTTGGTGATCACAGCTTCATAGTAACCCTTTAAATCAGGCAACGTGGTGCTCCCGTTTTGTTTCTCTTTTCAGCAATTCTTAGCAATATGGGGTCGCTTCTATTCCCCACAAATTTTAGGCGTGTGCTTGGTCCATCTCTTTGAAAGATATCGGTGGAATTTTTATTGCAATGGCATTAAATGGATCAATTGCTCTAAGCAGTATACACATTTTAAGAATGTTTATTCTTCTGATCCATGAGAAATCAATGGTTTTCCGTCTCATTGGTTTTCTTGCATTTCTGTCATGAGTGTTCTCTAGTTCCTCGAGTATAAATCCTTTACCTCTTTGGTTTGGTTTATTCCCAGGTATCTTATGGTTCGGGTGCTGTAGTAAATGGCATTGATTCTCTAATTTCCCTTTCTGTATTTTCATTGATAATGTAGAAGAAAGCCACTGATTTCTGTATCATGATTTTGTATCCTGCCACATTCTTGAATTGCTATTTGAGGTCTGATAGATTGGGGGCGGGGTCTTTTGGGATTTCCATAACGATTATGTCATGCTTGAGGAGAGAAAGTTTGATTTCTTCGTTGCCAACTTGGATACCTTTTATTTCTCTTTGTTGTCTGATTGCTGTTGCCGAACTTCACAGCCTATGTTGAACAAGGGTTGTGAGAGTGGGTGTCCTTGTCATGTTCCTGATTTCAAAGCAAAGGCTGGGATCTTTTACCATTGGAGGAATCTCTACACTGTTCTCCAAAGAGACTGCACCAACTGGCATTCCCACCCACAGTGTAAGAGGATTCCCCTTTCTCCACATCCTCTCCAACACATGTTGTTTCCCGTCTTGCTAATTTAGGCCATTCCAACTGGTGTAAAGTGACATCTTAATGTGGTTTTCATTTGAATCTCCCTGATATCTAGTGATGACGGACATTTTTTCAGGTGTCTGGTAGCCATTTTTATGTCTTCATTGAAGAAGTGTCTTTTCAAGTGTTCTGCCCATTTTTTGATATGATTATCTGTGTTGTTTGTGTTGAGTTTGAGGAGTTCTTCATAGATCCTTGATATCAACCTTTGTCTGTCCTGTCATTTGCCAATATCTTATCTTATTCCATGAGTTGCCACGTTTCTTTCTTTATTGTTTCCTAAGCAGTGCAGAATCTTTTGATTTTGGTGAGTTCCCGAAGTTTATTTTGGCTTTTTCTTTTCCTTTGGTTTGGAGGCATGTCTTGAAAGAAGTCACTGCGGCTGATATTGAAGAGATGCTGCCTATGTTCTCCTCTAGGATTCTGATGGATTCCTGTCTCACATATCCATTATGAGTTTATCTTTGTGTATGGTGTAAGAGGCTGGTCGATTTTCATTCTTCTAAATAGAGCTGCCCAGTTTCCCCTGCAACATTTATTGAAGAGACTGTCTTTTTTCCACTGTATATTTTTTCCTGCTTTCTTGAAGATTATTTGGCCATGGAATTGATGGTCCATATCTGAGCTGTCTACTGTGTTCCACTGGTTTATGGGTCTGTTTTTATGCCAGTCCCATGCTGTCATGGTGATCAGGGAGGCTCTCCTGGGACTTGGGACTTAAGCCCCTGTCCCTAGCTGCCCCGATTCCCACAATTTCCCCCCACGATCCCTTGCTCTTTTGCAGTGCTTTCAACCAGTCTCCAAGTTAATGCTGGTCCCCAGAAGCAGGGCACTCTTGCTCGTATTGGGGTATTACTTTCCAACCAATCACCTTTGGTGGCTCCCTCCCCCTTTTGTTTATCTTCCGATATCAGTCGCCATTCCCACTCTGCTTTCCTTGCCCACTGGTGCCTTCTGCCCCAGTAGAGATCCAACGTGTATAATTCTGATCTCAGGCTGATTTCATGGGTGATCGGAGTTCTTTGGTGGGTAATCAGCTCACTTTGGTGTAAGGGCTGAAAAGGCGCCTCCTCTTACTTCCCTGCCATCTTGTCCCTCTGAATACCCAACTTTTATATTAACATAGATGGGACAGGAGGAGATTAAGCTGAGTGAAATAAGTCAAGCAGAGAAAGTCAATTATCATATGGTTTCACTTACTTGTGTAACATAAGGAATATCACGGAGGACATTCGGAGAAGGAAAGGAAATGTGAATTGGGATAAATCGGACGGGGAGATGAACCATGAGAGACTGTGGACTCTGAGAAATAAACTTAGGGTTTTGGAGGGGAAGGGAGTGGGGGGATGGGTGAGCCTGGTAGTGGGTATTAAGGAGGGCATGTATTACACGGAGCACTAGGTATGGTGCATAAACAATGAATCTTGGAACACTCAAAAAGTAAAATTAAAAAAATTAAATGTGACTTTACTACAGATCCTAAGGGTCAGAGAGGGAATCACAATGGAGATTCTCAACCATTCTTACATCAGAGCTCACAATGACACTCTATCTCTGAAGAGCAGTATAAATAAGGTAGGCAGGATTTGAGCCTTAAGTCAGAGTTCTTCCTGCTTCAGCCATACCTGGCAGCCTTGGCCTGTGCCCCCCTCCCAAGATGCCCTTTCTGGTGGCCCTGAGCTAGTGGGGACCGCATGGTCATATGGAGATGGGAAGCTTCACACCCCTATTGATGATGGCGCTATTGTATTGTTCTCACCAGTCCAACAACATGATTTCTGAGTGAAATAAATAGCAGCTTCTTGACCTTCTTAAGATTTGAAAATCATCTTGAGTCATCTATTAGAAATATGATTTCAACATGTCTTCTTTTTCTGAAAAAAGAAGGAAAGAAAGAAAAAAGAAAGAAAGAAAGAAAGAAAGAAACCCAAATAGTAATCATGGCTTCCTGAGCACCTGCTCTTGAGAGCCATAACAGTGGCTCTTTGTGGAATTGTCCCTCATAAACTTCTAAACTGTGATGTAGGTATTTTAGTAGGCACATTTTCTAGGTGGTTAGATAGGGGCTTAGAGATGACTCCAGTAAGAGTGAATTTTAGTGTCAGAAACCTAAATGGCATCCCCAAACTGATTCAAAATCCCTTGTTATTCCATACAGGGTACTATTTCCCTCCTATCCATGTGGTCTTCATAATCTGAAAACATCTCAAGTCTCAGGGTTTTCTTTCGTGGCCAACTGGAACAGATCCATCTGGCTTTTAACGTCTGCCCATCATGATCATTAAGATAATTATCTCAGTGGAGGACCTCCAGTAAGATACTCAAAGATCTTTAAGAATACAGACATTATAATACTTTTCTGATATTAAAGTAACTGAAATTACCTTTTTAAAATTAATTAACACTCTGGTATGTTCAGAATGTTCTATAAGACAGATCAGAGATAGTATTTAAAAACACTCAGCTCACCCTCTTCTACAAAGGGAGACAATGCTTGTAAACATTGCTGAACTATTCCTTTACCTACGGTTACTTATTACCAACCACCATAGTGTTTATATGGTATGACTATGACTTACATTAGTCAAAATCTGCAAGGAAAGAACATAGACATTGTACCCAACTTCAGGGACACTTCATGTTAATACTAGTGTTGTGACAATGAGCTATGCTGTTTTGTTCTATAGTACAAGGGAATGGTACCAGACAGCTTAAAATTCTGACTTTAAATTATCTGTGTGCTTCAGAGATTTGGGCAGGAGAAGGGTAGGAGCCCAGCGTCTGTGAACATTTCTGTTATCTGTGTTGACCATGGAACAGGTAAACTTCTGTAGACATCATTTTGATTTCTTGGTACTATTGTTAAAGATGCTTTTGTCTCAAGTTCTTCCCTTCAGAAGTACTTAGAATGATAAAGGGAATTTTTATCTTTGACCATCCATGGGGCCAGATCCTGGGCTCCCAGGGAAGCTATCCCTTAACATTTTACCAAGCTCAAAATGATGGGGAAAAACCTCAGTGCATAGGCCCTATTTCTGTCCTAAGCACATGTTTCACATCTGCTTTGAGCAGAAAAAGATCACCAAAGACTGCCATTGCAAACATAAAGATAAGAAAAAACAGAAGAACCTCTCCTGCTCCCATAAGATTAAAGTCATACTGATTTGCACAAACTGAAAACATATGAAAAAGTTCTGGAATGTTCTTCCTCATGATGATGTGTACAAACAAAACAGAATATAGAAATTTTCCCCAAATGCCCCTTCCCTGGAGTCCTCCTTTTCTTTAAGATTTTATTTTTTTATTTAAGAGAGAGAGAGAGAGAGTGCACACAAGCCAAGGGAGAGGGAGAATCAGGTTACCACTGAGCAGGGAGCCTGATGTGGAGCTCAATGCAGGGCTTGATTCCAGGACCCTGGGATCATGACCTGAGCTGAAGGCAGACACCTAAAGGCTGAGCCACCCAGGTGCCATGGGCTCTCCCTTTTTTGTGAAGATTGTGTCTCCCAGGCAGCTGTCTTGACTTGGGTTTGAATAAAACTGTCTTCCTTTCTCTCTAAAATGTTTAAAAGGGTTTGTCATTTTGTGTGAATAATAGCAATATGTTTTATTTTTAAGTGAAGAGTATTCCTGGTTTACAACTCCAACAGCACAGAAGGGCGGTTGTTCTCATTCATCCTGGAGCTTCCCTGCAGAAGCAAGCACATGTATATATATTGCAGCACAAATGGCTCATCCTAGAGGGTGCATTGAAGGTCTAAGAAGTACTGCCCACTCTAGGGGTGAGAGTTCTTCCCACTTGGAGCATTACTATTTGGGTCTTAAAATTGTCTTGGAAATGTCGGAAACCATTGCATTTCCTGAAGCCCAAGCCTCAGAAGGTCTGAGAACAGCTGACCTGTTCAGGAGCCAGGCACAGCTCCTCAGGTAGTGTTGGTGCATGAATGGAAGGGGCAAGGCTCTGAGGGTGGTCTGCAGCTAGAGGGATGTGGGGAATGGGCCCTGTGTGAGGGGGCCCTGCTCCAAACTCCTCCCATGCCTGTGTGTCCTAGTCAGCTGTACACGTGGGAAGGGACTCTAGGACCACCTGCATATACAGGAAGGCACCAGTATAAGTTCCAGTCACAGCAACCAATGGGCTTGGGGCACCACCCTCCCTTACCAATCATCCTGTGGGGGTGAAGCTACCTTTCTGTGGGTAGGCCCCCAGCTGCCCAGGATGCAGCAGTGAGGTAGGAGAAGGCAAGATTGACCTGTGGGGGTACCCTCGTGTGTGAATAGACACTGTGGACCAGGGTAGGGACCTGGGGGGTAGGTTAAGCCCCACGTGGGAGGTTGGGATATGGGAAGGGGGCATGGAATGAGCTAATCCTGGGAGCTCAAATGAGTTCTCCTTTTTCCCTTGAAAGTCTCTTCTGCCATATATCCGTTAATTGGCCGTATCCCCAAGATCCCTGAACTCTAGGGTGCCCACTCACTCCAGGTTTTGTGGGGTGAGTTGTGGACATTTCAGGTTTCCCAGTGTTCTCCAGGAAAAGTGGATGTAAGGATGGCACACAGTCCCCACGTCATTGAGTTGCACCCCGGTCTCTGACACAGTGCAGGTAATGGACCTTGAGCAGCACCTCCAGTTCAGCAGGGTCCCCCTGTTTAGGCACAAGTGTGGCAGCACCAACCTCAGAGGCACCCCCCAACTTCAGCATTGTTCCCTGCGTCCCTAGGAGATGATGGTAATGTCCTGTCAGGATCATGCAGGTGGGTCCTCCAAGTTCCTTTCACTGGCCCCAGGCACAGGTGTGGTGGTAACAGCCCCAGAGGCATCCACCCATTTTATCATTGTGCCCTGTGTCCCTCATGGATGGTGGCGATAGGCTGTCAGGATTGTGCAGGAGAGTCCTCCAAGTCCCTGTTCTCCCAGGCACAGGTGTGGTGGCAACAAACCTTAGAGTAGTACCCCATCTTCAACACTGTGCCTCGTGCCCTGGGGTTGGTGGTCATAGGCTGCTGGATCCTGCAGGAGAATCCTCCAGTTGGGGGCCTGGAAGCTGGAGTAAACCAGACCCCACTCAAGTTGCACAAGGAACAGGTGAGTTGAGGTGTTCATTTGGAAGAGTAATCTCACTTTTCCAACAAAGACAGAGTCATCAGTCTACTTTTGATGAACATAATTACTACTTAAGAAAAAAATGTGTGTGGGGCACCTGGGTGGCTCAGTGGGTTAAGCCTCTGACTTCCGCTGAGGTTGTGATCCCACGGTCCTGGGATCGAGCCTCAAATTGGGCTCTCTGATTAGCAGGGAGCCTGCTTCCTCTTCTCTCTTTGTCTGCCTCCCGGACTGCTTGTAATCTCTCTGTCAAATAAATAAATAAAATCTTAAAAAAAAAGAAACAAGTGTGTGTTTCCCCTTCTCCCAGGAACTGAAACAGATGTGCAGGCCATAGATTGCAGATGCCTATTTGTGCCCACCTGACAGCATTTCTCTGCTCTGGCTCCAGAAAACCTGAAGTTTTGAACACCAGCATCTGGGTCAGTGATGCAACTTGTCACAGGACATTTATGTTCAGAGAAAGCAGCAGATACAGTGGGCGCAATGTCACATCCATGTCAGGAGTAGAGGTAAAACTTCTCGTTAACTCAAAATCTCCTGAACTTTTCTCTTTCCTCTAGTTGAGCCACGAAGTAAAACTTAAGTCATTGTCAGCATTCTGGATTTGGTTCAAGAGTTACTCACTTTCCCTGCAGGTAGACCATTTCAGGGAATACCCTTTTATCTGTTGATTTTTTGCTTACAAAATACCATCTGAACATCTGTTTCTGAGGAAATCACTTATTGGAAAGGAGTGATAAGATTTACCCCTTGTGCACGTGTGTGTGTGTGTGTTTAAAGATTTTATTTATTTATTTGACAGACAGAGATCGCAAGTAGGCAGAGAGGCAGGCAGAGAGAGAGAGAGGAGTTAGCAGGCTCCCCGCAGAGCAGAGAGCCCCATGCGGGGCTCAATCCCAGGACCCTGGGATCATGACCTGAGCCAAAGGCAGAGCCTTTAACACACTGAGCCACCCAGGCGCCCCAGCTCTTTGTGTGTTTTTAACATACAATTTCATCCCTTATCTAACAAGGTTTATACCGTTGGGCCTAGGGTATAGTTAGGTGGCCAACATCTAGAGTTGGGTGGCTTTTTGTCATCAGATACAGACTTGGATGATGTCTTGTCATTTGTCAAAGGTGATGTTTCCTAATTTATCAGTCTTTTCATCAGAAGAGTTATAATTAACGTATAGGGAAAATTCAAAGTTATTCAAGGTAGCCATTTACTGTTTAAAAGTTGACCTTGGTTTTCTAATTTAACTAAATGCATCATCTAGATACTTTGCCGTGCTGTATTTTTTCTGCAGTTTCTTTGATGGTAGAGTCAGAAGGAGAGACTTTGGAAATTCTTATGGATAGATGCATGCTGTTGGCTCCAAGGAGCTTGGTTTCAGGAGCCCTGGGGTGAGTTCTGCAACTGCTTCCCTGACCTTAGGTGAGTCAGGTTATACCACAGAGTTTCTGTTTCCTCCTTATGAATCTGCTGGCAGGTAATATCTATGGAAAGGCTTTTTACACAGAAACTGTAATGTATATTGAAGAGCAAATTAAAATCAGATGATTTGGCTGTATTGTTCTGTAAATAATAGTTTTAATCCTTGCCCCCGATAGGATGTCTGGGTGCCTCAGTGGGTTAAAGCCTCTGCCTTCTGTAGAGATCAGATCATGATCTCAGGGCCCTGGAATTGAGCCCCACATCAGAGCCTGCTTCCCTTTCTCTCTCTCTGCCTGCTTGTGATCTCTGTTTAAATAAATAAATAAAATCTTTACAGAAATAGTTTTAAAGCCTCCTGTCATGAGATATGGTATTTTATTGCACAAGGAGTCCTCAGAAGGCTATAATGAAAGTGTCAGATCACAGAGCACATTCAGGTTCCATTGGTAGGTTAGTGACCATTTACCAGGTAGGAGGTAAGGGGAGAGAAATATGACAGAAGGCAAAAGTAGGTGTTAACCATTCATTACGTAGCATTCTGCATTTCTCATGAAAGCCTTGGGCCAGTGTAATTTTGGAAGAAGGAGAAGGAATCCTGGAGCTTTCTGGCAGACAGGGGAATTTCAGGTCTGAGTAGAGCTGACAGGGGTCCCAGAGTAGAGCTGAGTGCATTCTGCAAGAGGTTGTGGGCAGGACTGGCTCCAGGGGGTGGTGTGTCTCCCGTGTGACGGTTGTGACAGGTCAGAGCTGTGAGCAGTTTCCTGGATGAGGACAAGTGAGCCACAGGCGGAGAACTGGCAGAACACCTTCTTCTGTGCCACCAGCCTCACCCAACACACACAACCTCATTGTCTGTCCCTGTCACTCCAATTCTGACTGCTCTGTGCTGCCAGGATGAGATGTTGGTTTGTGCTCCTTTCTTTGCATGTCAGTGAAGTTTCAAAACTTTGATTATGGAAGGGACGCCTGGGTGGCTCAGTTCGTTAAGCAGCTGCCTTCGGCTCAGGTCATGATTCCAGCATCCTGGGATCGAGTTCCACATCGGGATCCTTTCTCAGCAGGGAGCCTGCTTCTCCCTCTGCCTCTACCTGCCTCTCTGTCTACTTGTGCTCACTCTCGCTCCTCTCTCTCTCTGAAAAATAAATAAAATCTTAAAAAAAACAAACTTTGATTATGGAAATGGCGGGTCATCAGAATGGCTATTATTCTTATTTCCTGCTCTTTAATTCACCACAGTGAATCATACCTGCTAGTGGAAGGGGCGATCTGTGTGTTTTTATTTCCTGTTTAAATTAAACAATGGGAAAACAATCTTTTGAGGAATTAAAAAACCCTTCATGGGGACTCATGTTTTTCTCTTCTGTGAACCACTTTCTGATAGGAAAATTTTTTTTTAAATTAAAGCTCAGACTCAGAGCTGTAACAGGGTGCTGTGCCCTTTGTGAGGGGGAGAAACAGAGGAGGAGTGTAGGTTGTTTAGGAGCTTGGGGGGTGGCTCATTATGCTCCCACTGGAACATAAGCCCCTGTTAGCCTTCCTTGACAGTGGGTGGGGAAGATAGGGGTTGCTGCTCACCTGGTGGACCATCCTGGTCTCTGAAACCTGACCCAGTGAATCACTATTGACTTGAACTGGGGAATTTATGAAGAAAACAGAATGAACCCTGAAGGGTGCCTATATCCTTTGCACTCAGACAATTCCATGGAGCAAAGGAACTCATCACCCATGAGACATGTCAGGATCCCTGAGGGTGTGGGCTTTGCTCCCTGGGAAGAGGTTGTGTCTTCATCCTTATCTGAACCAGATCCATGTTGTCTGGTTACCAAGATCCAGACTTTTATGTGACCATGGAATTATTATTGTTATTTTACGGAAGCAATGTAGGCACTGTCTTCAAGATACAAATGTCAAAAGGAAAAACAAAAGGAGATATATATATATATATATATATATATATATATATATATATATATTGACTAAACTTGTGTTATCTCTCATTAGTAAGGGTAACTTAGGGCTGCCCATATGAGAAAGACCAAGGAATTATATTTTGATCGAAGTGTGCTCTGCAAGTGTAGTGTATGTGTGGATTTTTTATTTATTTTGTTTTATTTTTTAATTTTTTTAAATGTTTAAAAATTTTTATATAAACATAAAAGGTAAGTTTAGCCCAAGGGGTACAGATCTGTGAATCACCACGTTTACACACTTCACAGCACTCACCATAGCACATACCCTCTCTGATGTCCATAACCCCACCACCGTCTCCTGACACCCCCTAGAAACCCTGTTTATTTTGTGAGATTAAGAGTCACTTATGGTTTGTCTCCCTCCCGATCCCATCATGTTACATTTATTATTTTCCTAACACCGAAGCACCCCCACGTTGCATCTCCACTTCCTCATGTCAGGGATATCATATGATAGCTGTCTTTCTCTGATTCACTTATTTCACTAAGCATAATACTCTCTAGTTCCATCCATGTTGTCACAAATGGCAAGATTTCATTTCTTTTAATGGCTGCATATTATTCCAGTGTGTGTGTGTGTGTGTGTGTGTGTGTGTGTGCCACATCTTTTTTATCCATTCATCTGTTGATGGGCATCTAGGTTATTTCCATAGTTTGGCTATTGTGGACATTGCTGCTAAAAACATTCGGGTGCACATGCCCATTTGGATCACTAGACTTGTATCTTTAGAGTGAATACCCTGTAGTGCAAAAGTTGGGTCATAGGGCAGTTCTATTTTCAACTTTTTGAGGAAATTCCATGATGTTTTCCAGAGTCGTTGCACCAGCTTGCATCACACCAACAGTGTAGGAGGGTTCCCCTTTCTTTGCATCCTTGCCAGCATATGTCACTTCCTGGCTTGTTGATTTTAGCCATTCTGACTGGTGTGAGGTGGAATCTCATTGTGGTTTTGATTTGTAATTCCCTGATGCCGAGTGATTTGGAGCATTTCTTCATGTGTCCGTTGGCCATCTGGATGGCTTTATTGCAGAAATGTCTGTTCATGTCCTCTGCCCATTTCTTGATTGGATTATTTGTTCTTTGGGTGTTGAGTTTGCTAAGCTCTTTATAGATTTTGGATACTAGCCTTTTATCTCACATGCGGTTCGCAAATATCTTCTCCCATTCTGTCAGTTGTCTTTTGGTTTTGTTAACTGTTTCTTTTGCTGTGATAAAGCTTTTTCACTTGATGAAATCCCTATAGTTCATCTTTGCCCTTGGTTCCCTTGCCTTTGGCGATGTTCCTAGGAAGAAGTTTCTGCAGCTGAGGTTGAAGAGGTTCTTGCCTGTGTTCTCCTCAAGGACTTTGATGGATTCCTTTCTTACCTTGCGGTCCTTCATCCATTTTGAGTCTATTTTCATGTGTGGTGCAAGGAAATGGTCCAATTTCATTTTTCTACTTGTGACTGTCCAATTTTCCCAACACCATTTGTTGAAGAGGCTGTCTTTTTTTCCACTGGACATTCTTTCCTGCTTTGTTGAGATTAGTTGACTATAGAGCGGAAGTCTACTTCTGGGCTCTCTCTTCTATTCCTTTGATCTGTATGTCTGTTTTTGTATCAGTACCATACTGTCTTGATGATGACAGCTTTGTAATAGAGCTTGAAGTCCGGAATGGTGATGCCACCAACTTTGGCTTTCGTTTTCAATATTCCTTTGGCTATTCGAGGTCTTTTCTGGTTCCATATAAATTTTAGTATTATTTCTTCCATTTCTTTGAAGAAATGGATGGGATTTGGTAAGCATGGCATTAAATGTGCAGATTGCTTTAGGTATATTAGACATTTTCAAAATAATTGTTCTTCCAATCCAGGAGCATAGAACATTTTTCCATTCCTTTGTGTCTTCCTTAATTTCATTCATGAGTACTTTATAGTTTTCTGAGTATAGATTCTTTGCCTCTTTGGTTAGGTTTATTCCTAGGTATTTTACGGTTTGGGGTGCAATTGTAAATGGGATTGACTTCTTAGTTTCTCTTTCTTCTGTCTTGCTGTTGTTGTAAAGAAATACAACTGATCTCTGTGCATTGATTTTATATCCTGACACTTTACAGAACTCCTGTACAAGTTCTAGCATTTTTGGAGTGGAGCCTTTTGCGTTTTCCACACAGAGTGTCATATATCTGCAAAGAGTAATAGTTTGTCTTCTTTGTTGATTTGGATGCCTTTAATTTCTTTTTGTTGTCTGATTGCTGAGGCTAGGACTTCTAGTACTATGTTGAATAGCAGTGGTGATAATGGACATCGCTGATGTGTTCCTGACCTTAGCAGAAAAGCTGGGTTTAGGCTTCCTTTGTTGTTCTTTCTCCAGCTCCTTTAGGTGTAGGGTTATTTTCTGTATTTCAGACCTTTCTTGTTTCTTGAGAAAGGCGTATATCACTATATATTTTCCTCTCAGGACTTCCTTGCTGTGTTCCACAGATTTTGAACTGTTGTGTTTTCATTATCATTTGTTTCCATGATTTTTTTCAATTCTTCTTTAATTTCCTGGTTGGCCCATTCATTCCTTAGAAGGATGCTGTTTAGTCTCCATGTATTTGTGTTCTTTCCAAATTTCCTCTTGTGATTGAGTTCTAGCTTCAGAGCATTGTGGTCTGAGAATATGCAGGGAATAATCCCAATTTTTTTAAGTTTATTTATTTATTTATTTGACAGACAGAGATCACAAGTAGGCAGAGAGGCAGGCAGAGAGAGAGGAGGAAGCAGGCTCCCCACTGAGCAGAGAGCCTGATGAGTGTTTCGATCCCAGGACTCTGGGATCATGACCTGAGCCGAAGGCAGAGGCCTTAGCCCACTGAGCCACCCAGCCGCCCCGATCCCAATCTTTTGATACTAGTCGAGACATGATTTATGACCCAGGATTGATCCATTCTGGAGACTGTTCCATGTGTGCTAAAGAAGAATGTGTATTCTGTTGCTTTGGGATGAAATGTTCTGAAGAGATCTGTTATTTCCATTTGGTCCAGTGTGTCATTTAAGGCTTTTATTTCCTTGTTGATCTTTTGCTGGAAGATCTTTCCATTTCAGTGAGGGGAGTGTTAATGTCCCCTACTATTATTGTATCATTGTCAATTTGTTTCTTTGATTTTGTTACTATTAATTGGTTTATGTAGTTGGCTGCTCCCAAGTTAGGGGCATAGATATTTAGAATTGCTAGATCTTCTTGTTGGACAGACCCTTTGAGTATGACATAGTGTCCTTCCTTGTCTCTTATTATAGTCTTTGGCTTAAAATCTAATTGATATCCTATAAGGATTGCCACCCCAGCTTTCTTCTGATGTTCATTAGCATGGTAAATTGTTTTCCACCTCCTCATTTTAAATCTGGAGATGTCTTTGGGTCTAAATTGAGTTTCTTGTAGACAGCATATTGATGGGTTTTGTTTTTTTATCCATTCTGATACCCTGTGTCTTTTGATTGGGGCATTTAGCCCATTTAGATTCAGGTTAACTATTGAGAGATACGAATTTTGTGCCATTGTATTGCCTGTAAGGTGACTGTTCCTGTGTATTGTCTCTGATCCTTTCTGATCTAGTACTTTTAGGTTCTCTCTTTGATTAGAGGACCCCTTTCAATATATCCCGCACAGCTGATTAGCTGTTTGCAAATTCTTTGCATATTCAGTTTTTGTTTGACCTGGAAGATTTTTATCTTTCCTTCTATTTTCAATGATAGCCTAGCTGGATATAGTATTCTTGGCTGCATGTTTTTCTCGTTTAGTGCTTTGAAGTTCTTTCTGGCCTGCCTGGTCTCTGTGGGTAAGTCCACTGCCAATCTAATATTTTTACCATTGTATGTTACAGACTTCTTTTCCTGGGCGGCTTTCAGGATTTTCTCTTTGTTGCTAAGACTTGTAAATTTTACTATTAGGTGACAGGGTGTGGACCTATTCTTATTGATTTTGAGGGGGGAATCTCTTGATGCTTGTTCCCTTTGCCATATTAGGGAAATTCTCTATAATAATTCCCCCTAATATACTTTCTGCTCCCCTCTCTCTTTCTTCTTCTTCTGGAATCCCGATTATTCTAATAATTTCATCTTATGGTGTCACTTAACTCTCAAATTCTCTGCTCATGGTCCAGTATTTGTTTGTCTCTCTTTTGCTCAGCTTCTTTTTTCTCTGTCAGTTGGTCTACTATATCACTATTTTTTCTTCTGCCTCATTTATCCTAGCAGTAAGAGCCTCAATTTTTGATTGCACCTCCTTAGTAGCTTTTTTGTTTTCAACTTGGTTAGATTTTAGTTATGTCATTTCTCCAGAAAGGACTTTTATCTCTCCAGAGAGGGTTTCTCTAATATCTTCCATGCCTTTTTCGAGCACAGCTAGAACCTTGAAAGTTGTCATTCTGAACTCTAGATCAGACATATTACCAATATCTGTATTGATTAGTTCCCCAGCCTTTAGTACTGCCCTTGTTCTTTTTTTTGTGATGAGTTTTTCTGCCTTGTCATTTTGTCCAGATAAGGAAAGTCTCAATCACGTCTTGAGATGGTTGATCTCAAGAAGGGTGGCAAAGGGTGGCAAAGACCCCAGGAAAATGTGCTTTAACTAAATAAGAAGAGACCCCTATATATATATATATATAATCTCCCTCCATATATATATATATATATATATATATATATATATATATATATATATCAGTCTAATATATATATAATATATTTTAGACTGGTGACTAGAACAGGGTCACCCACTTAATTACTTAATTTTGGGAGTATTTTGGTCTCTTAGAAGAAACTACCTCCCAAAATTTTAAATAATGAAGAACATATTTAATGGTAAACACAATGAAGGGATGGAATATACCTATAAAGATGAAAAAAAAATTTCTAAAAAAAGGAGTTGATAAAGTAAGTTGGTTGGGAGAAAAAAGAAAAAGAAAGTGGGGAGAATTTGCTCGGGCTGGAGACGAGAAAAAGCCCAAGATAGATTTAGAGTGTATTTTGATCTATTAGAAGAAATTGTACACCAAATTTTTTTAGAAGAAAAAACCCCATGTGTATACAAAAATAATGTTAGATACAATGAAGGATAAAATATGACTATAATAATGAAGGTTAAAAAAGATTATTTTTCAATGAAAGGCATTGTTAAGATAAACTAGTTAACATTAAAAGAAGAAAGGGTAAAAGTTAAAAAACAATTGCAGAAGAGAAAAAAGAAAATTTAAAAAAAAATCATTAACTGCAAGACTAAAGAATCATGGGGGAAAAGCCATGAATTCTATGCTTTGCTTTCTCCTCCTCTGGAATTTTGCTGTTATCCTTGGTAAATGAAGTTGGTCTTGGCTGGATTTCTTGTTGATCTGCCGAGGGAGGGGCCTCTTGTAGTGATTCTCAAGTGCCTTGCCGGAGGTGGAATTACACCGCTTTTAGCAGGGGTAGACTAAGTAATCTTCGGGAGCTTTTCTTCCCTGAACACTTTCTTTAGAGTTCTGGAGGACGGGAATGAAAATGCCGGCCTCTCAGTCTCTGCAGCCCAGAGTAGACGAGAGCTTGGGGCCCCACTCCTCAGTGCGCCCTCAGAGAAAAGTGCTCAATTACTCCCGTCTCCCTGGTCTCCAGCCACACTTGGAACTCACCCAGCCTGTGCCCGGTTCAACGTAACCCCGAGTTGAGAGCTCACTTCTCTGCTCTGTCTCTGTAGCCGGCTTCCCCACTCTAATACCTGCGAGCTCTTTCATAATCAGACACCCCGGATCCTCCTGTGACCAGAAGGATCTGTGACCGATCCTTCTGGGGCCAAGCAGACCCCGCATGGACTTCATCCCAGTTTAGCCTCTGGAGCAATGTCCCTCAGTGGAACAGACTTTTAAATGTCCTGATTTTGTGCTCTGTTGTTCTGCCACTTGCCAGGAGCTGGCTCCTCCCACCACAAGTCTATCTTGCTGTCACTTTGGATTCACTTCTCTGCTGGTCCAACCTTTCAGAAAGTGGTTGATTCTCTGTTTCTAGAATTGTTTCTCTTCTTCTATTTAATCTCCTGTTGGGTTTGTAGGTGTTCATAATGCTTTGACCAGCTATGTAGTCCATCTCCTGCTACCTGATGTTGTCTTAACCAGCTGCTTCTCCACCATCTTGCGTGTGTGTGTGTGTGTGTGCGTGTGTGTGTGTGTTTAAAGATTTTATTTGATACAGAGGGAGAGACATCACAAGTAGGCAGAGCAGCAGGCACAGAGAGGAGGAAGCAGGTTCCCTGCTGAGCAGAGTCTGATACGGGGCTCAACCCCAGGATGCTGAGATCATGACCTAATCTGAAGTCAGAGGCTTAACCCACTGAGACACCCAGGTGCCCAACACATGTAGTGTTTTATTATATCATTTTCCTTACTTCTCTGAAGGGAAAAGGAAGTGGTGACTGGAGCCTGGTTTCTGATTTGAAGGAATGGGATATAAGAGATTTGAAAAAATAGTGTTCATGCTGACATGGTCCTCAGTGCACAGTGAGGAAAGGTTTGAATCTTGGACTTGGAGGTGTTGGTGTTCTGGGAAGATGATGTCCAAGTTTCCAGCATGTAGAGTCACTTGGCTGGCCTTCCTACTCGGACCAGTTACTGCCTTCCTAAGGGGAGCTTGAAAGTGGCTTGGAACCCTAGGGCACTTGAGGAATGATTTGGAAGAGACACCTGGGTGGGCCAGTGTAGACAAACTAAGGGAATTCCAGAGCTAATGATGAATACATTTCTGAGGCTGGAGTTTTCTTCTCTGTGAGTAGCATTGAGCTTGGGCGGAAAGCAGTCTCTGGATCTTAGGACTCATCGTGTGAGCAGGTCTGAGCCAGAATGCATTGTCAGATCAGAGAGCTGGGAGATGGTGAGGCCATGGTGGTGGACCATTACTCTTGAGGGAAGGCCATACTGCTCCAGGGATAGGGCTCTACTACCTGGTCAGCCCTACTACTGCAGATGTACCACGAAAGTTATTTTCTCTTCGGTTCTCATGCTCTTGGCTCAGCAGGGCGGTTGGTGGGAAGCCACCCACAGGCAACCTTATTGATTCTTGCCCAGGTGCCCCTTGCTTCCTCAGATGAGGCACAGCAGGTATTCTCTACCTGGTGTCTATTAATTCAACCATCAGAAGCACTTCTTCCAGAGCCACACCCCTGAGAAATCCTCCACTTTCCTGTGCTGTGTGGAAGAGGCCAGTTTTCATTTGGAACTGAAATCTCAGATCCTGCTATTAGATTCCAAGGCCACACAGTACTCCATTCTCCATGATGCTCTAGTTGTGCTTGAGTCCTGTTGTGCAAGACTGAGGCCAAATCTGGGCAGCCTGCTGGTGCTGCTCAATTTGTTTCCCAGAGTCAAGAGTCTAATATGTTTTTTCTCCTTCTCAACTATCTTCCAATTCCGGTTTCCCACCCTGTCCCTATGATCCTCTGTGTTGTTCCTTATATTCCACATATGAGTGAAACCATATGATAACTGTCTTTCTCTGCTTGACGTATTTCACTTAGCATAATCTCCTCCAGTTCCAGCCATGTCAACGCAAATGGTAAGTATTCATCATTTCTGATGGCTGAGTAATATTCCATTGTATATATGAACCACATATTCTTCTTCTTTTTTTAAAGGATTTTGTTTATTTATTTGACACAGAGAGAGAGAGACAACTATCACAAATAGGCAGAGAGGCAGGCAGGGATAGCAGGGGAAGCAGCTCCCCACTGTGTAGAAAGCCCTATGCATGCTCGATCCCAGGAACCTGAGATCTTGACCTGAGCCACAGGCAGAGGCTTAACACACTGAGTCACCCAGGGGCCCCTGAACCACATCTTCTTTATACATTAATCTGTTGAAGGACATCTCTGCTCCTTCCACAGTTTGGCTATTGTGGACATTGATGCTAGGAAAACTGGGGTGCATGTGCCTCTTCATTTTACCAAATCCATATGGTAGATACCCAGGAGTGCAATTGGTGGGTCATAGGGTAGCTTTATTTTTAATGTCTTGAGGAAACTCCATGCTGTTTTTCAGAGTGAGTGTACCAGCTTGCTTTCCAACCAACAGTGTAAGAGGGAACTGTTGTGTAATATGTTTCACATCCTCATCAACATTTGTTGTTCCCTGTCTTTTAATTTTTGCCATTCTAACAGGTGTAAGGTGGTGTCTCATTGTGGTTTTGATATTTATTTCCCTGATGGCAAGTCATGTGGAGAATGATTTCATGTGTCTGTTAGTCATCTGTATGTCTTTGTGGAGAAGTGTCTTTTTAGGTCTTCTGACCATTTCTTGAGTGGACTCTTTGTTTTTTGGGTGTGTCTTTTTAGGTCTTCTGACCATTTCTTGAGTGGACTCTTTGTTTTTTGGGTGTTGAGTTTGAGAAATATTGTGTAAATCTTGGATACCAGACCTTTAACTGTAATAGAATTTGCAAGTATCTACTCCCATTTTACAGGTTGCCATTTAGTTTGCTGATTGTTTCCAAGCTTTTCATCTTGATGAAGTACTGAAAGTTTATTTTTGCTTCTGTTTCCCTTGTCTTTAGAGACTTGTCTTGAAAGAAGTTGCTGTGTTGGAAATTGAAGAGGTTGCTGCCAGGATTTTGGTGTGAGACAGGAATTAATCATCTTTCTTTCCTGATTGTATTTGAGACCTCTCTCCATCTTGGTGAGTCTAGCTAAGAGTTTCTTAGTTTTGTTTATCTTTCCAACAAAGGCAATTCTTATTTTCATTGATGTTTTGTCTTTTTAGTCATCATTATTCATTTTCACATTCCGTTTTGTTATTTCCTTATTCCTACTGATTTGGGGATTTCCTTGTATTTTTTTTTAAATACTTCTTTATCATGTAAAATTACAATGTTTGTAGGAGAGCTTTCTTGTGGACTGACGGTGACCAATTTCTGTGAACTTCCCCCTTAGAAATAATTTTGCTGTATCCCTTACATTTTTGTAGGTTTTTCTTTTTGTCTCGAGGTACTTTTAAAATTTCTTGATTTCTTATTTGACTGTTGGTAGTTTATTACCATGTTGTTAAATCTCTACATAAATTTGACTCTCGCATTTTCTTCTTGTGATTGATTTCTAGTTTCATATCATTGTGGTTGAACAATATTTGAATCAGAAGGTGAGGGTAACATTCAGGATAAAGTTTTGTTTACTGGGCTTTTTTTCTGAGGGCAGAGAATTAGCTCCATACAGTGGAAGGTGTTGGGTTGGCAAGTTCCAGGAGTGCAGGAGGAACAATGGAAATGACCGCCGCCGGGTCCCGCCGTCTTCCAGCCTCCACCCCCAGTTTCCTTCACCCTTGACTCTCCCGCCAAAAGGATGTATGCCCAGGTCATGTCCCCATAGGTAACCTGATACCTATGAGGGAAACAGATGAAAGACCCCTGCCAACTCCCTCCCAGTGTGACTTCCCCTACTCTCTTTCCGGAGTCAAGGAACCTTGACAGAGATTACCCACCTCCTCCCGGAGCAACTTTCCTGGTTCCCCTTCTCTTGAGTCCTGAAACTTTGCAGGAGAGTGCCTTTAATAAATCTTGCCTTGCACCCACTTCGCCTGGCGTGTTTATCTCGCCTATAAAACCTTACATTTGGAGCCCAAAACCCCGGAGGGTTTTGAGAGCCTCCCACCCTGGTGAGGAAGCTCTCTCCTCTCCCTAGCCAGACCTGGACCTGCCTTTCCCAACGCCACTTCTGAAGCCATGGTGAGTTTCCCCGGATTCCGCGCCTCTGTCTGGAAAGCCCTGCCCTAAACGCGCCCACGTCAGGGCGGACCCCACTGGTCACCAGGTGACCTCCGTGACTCTGAGAAGCTGGGAGACATCCTAACCTCTAGGGTATTTGACACAGTTTTTCTGCAACCCAGTGGTGGATGAGGGGATGCCTTCCTCCTGCCATCGGGTTGTCTGACAAGGAGTCTTGGGGACCTCCCAATCTAAATTCAACCCTAAAACATCCCGGGGGTGTTTTAGGCCTGTTGGACAATCTTAAAACCCTGGAACTGGACCAGGACCTGCAAAAATGACGTTACTATACTGTAGCTTGGCCACAATACTGATTAGACAGTCAGTCCCAATGGTCTCCAGAAGTCACGTATAATTATCAGATTTTCATGGACCTAAATAACCTCAATAGACACCAAGGCAGATGGGCCAAGGTCCCTTAAGTTCAGGATTTCTGAACCAGCGCCCTTGTTTACCCGTCCCTCTCCCCACTCCTATCCGAACTCCTGACAAATTTATCCACAGTAAATATGAAACTTTAATCAGTTTACTGAAGCTCTTGTTATTTGTTAATATCTGTTACCAAAGAAATGACTAAATGGATGGTTAATTGTCTGTCTCAAAGTTTTAATGGGTGATTGCTGAGATAGCTTTCAAAGTCTTTGGTAACCTGAAGGTTTATGTTTTGCTTGGATGACAAATGGGATTAAATCTGTCGGATAATTAGGTCTTTTCCAAAGGGATAAAATGCCAAGTCATTTATTACTGAACATAGCTTTGTGCTTTTGACTTCTTACAGCAAAGAAAATAAGAATATTTAAATCTGTTTAGTAAGCATGGTTTGTGCTTAACTGATTCATAAATTGGCATCTAAAGAATTCTGTTCTAGCCGTTCATGATTAATAACTGACTAGAGGTTAATAACTAAAGGTGTTTCTAAGAGTACAAAATTCTGCTAAATAAAGGAAGCAACTCTGTATGTAGGAAAGTAGAAGATATATGAGAAAGATTTAAGGAATAAGAGTATATTTTATTGAAAGTGAAAGGAGATAATTTTGTCCTAAGTGAGATGGCTTTTTGAGACAAAACCTGAATGCAAAGGAAAGTTGTAGAAGGTTTGTGAAGGGAAATCATTCAGGAACCCAAGGAAAACCCGGCCATGTTTCTTAACCAACTTACTGAGGCGCTGACTCAATACACTTACCTAGACCTGGCCTCTCCAGCAGGGGCGACTGTTTTAGCTACTCACTTTATTTCTCAGTCAGCCGCCGACATTCGGCAAAAATTAAAGAAAGTGGAGGAGGACCCTCAAACTCCCATTTTTGATCTGGTGAAAATGGCATTTAAAGTCTTTAACTCCCAAGAGGAGGCAGAACTTAAGCACCAAGCCAGACTCCAACCGAAGGTCCAACTGCGGACCCAAGCCCTGGTAGCAGCTCTAAGGCCGGCAGGTTCTGGGGGTCAACAGAAGGGAGCACCTAACTGTGTCCCTCCGGGGGCCTGTTTCACGTGTGGAGCCAAGGGATACTGGGCCCGTCAATGCCCCAATCCAAAAACGCCTACTAGGCCGTGCCCTCAATGCCACATGATGGGCCACTGGAAATTGGACTGCCCCAGCCTCAGGGTATTGCGGCGCCTCCACGTGGGGGAGACTCTGAGACGGTAAGTTCTTTCTTCCAACTTCTCCTATTGGATGACTGATGGAGCCCAGTATCAGACACCCCTCTCACCCATGCCGAGCCCAGGGTCATGCTCCAGGTAGTGGGTAAGTCCCTTTCCTTTCTATTGGACATGGCACATGCTGTCCTGCCTTTGTACTCAGCTCCTACTCATCCCTCCTCAGTTTCAGTTATGGGAATTGATGGTACTTCCTCCACTCCAAAGGCCAGCCAACCCCTTACCTGCAGCCTGTATGGGTTCCCCTTCTCACACTTCTTCCTCATTATCCCTTACTGCCCTGTTCCCTTACTAGGCAGGGACATTCTCCACAAACTTCAGGCCACCATTTATCTCTCTCCCTCTCCCTTGACTTCTGTTCACCTCATCCTTCCTCTACTTCCCTATGACTCGTCCTCTATCCCAGACTTTCTCCCCTCTGTAGACCCACAGATATGGGACATTTCCAGACCTGTAGTAGCAACCCACCAGTGAGGACTCAAGTTCATCAGTGACCGCCTTTGGCAGCAGGGTCTCCTTATTCGCATTAACTCTCCAAGGAACTAGATGTCACTGTCCAGGGATGGCAGCCCTGCCTCAAGGCCCTAGCGGCAGCCACTTCTCTGACAAAGGAGGCCCTCAAACGTACCTTAGGACAGCCCATCATGGTCTTCTCCCCCCATAGACTGATGCACTGAATCAGCCAAAAATACTTGGCACAGATCACTCCTTCCCATCTCCAAGTCTACCACCTGCTGTTCATAGAAAACCCCCAGGTCACACTCTGTCTCCCTTCGCCTAAATCCCACCACTCTCTTGCCGACACCTTCATCTACCCCCACTCCTCTCCACTCCTGTGCTCAACACCTGGAAGAACTCTCTCCCTCCCATCCAGGACTTTGGGACAAGCCGATGACTGAACCTGATCGCACTCTGTTCATGGATGTGAGCTCCCTCATAGCTCCATATGGACGGCGATGTGTGACCTATGCAGTGGTCACCCTGGATGCAGTCCTATAAGCAACCCCCCTTCCCATTGGGACTACTTCTCAAAAGGCAGAACTCCTGGCTCTTACCAAGGCCCTTCACTTATCTGAGGGCCAACGGGTCACTCTTTATACTGACTCCAAATATGCTCTCCTTATTACCCACACTCACTCTGTCCTCTGGCGAGAAAGGGGATTTCTCACAACCAAGGGAACCCCCATAGTCAAAGGGCCTCTTATTGCCAAACTCCTTGACGCTCTCAAGTACCCTACTGAGGTGGCTATTGTCCACTGCCATGGCCGTCAGGACTCCAAAGACCCCATCTCTTTGGGGAACAACAAGGCTGACTCTGTTGCCTGACAGATGGCCTTAAACACCTCTCTAGCCCCTCTCCTGTTTCTCAACACTCTTCACAGTCCCTGTACACTGATGAGGAGACTCGGGCCCCTATAACATTAGGTGGCAGGTTGGATGACAAGGGATGGTATTTTGTCCAGGACAAAATTGTCCAGGACAAAATTGCCCTCCCAAACAGCCTAATCCACACCCTCTTTACTGACATTCACCAGTCTCTCCACACCGGTCCAAAGGCCCTATACCAACTTCTCCAACCTCTCTTTCACCACCCCCTCCTCCAAAAGACTATTAAGGAGGGACACAAGGCCTGTAGAACCTGTCCTGTGGTCAATGCCCAGGGCGGCCTCCTCAGACCAGGACCCACCCACCAGCTCCAAGGACATCAGCCAGGCAAGGTCTGGCAACTTGACTTCAATCACATGCCTGGACACAAAACCTTTAGATATCTACTAACTCTTGTGGACACCTTCACAGGCTGGATCGAGGCATTCCCCACCACTAGGGAAACAGCAGAGGTGGTTACCGCTGTTCTCATTAAGCACATCATTCCGAGGTTTGGACTCCCTCGAACCGTACAATCAGACAACGGACCGGCCTTCATCTCCAGCATCACACAACAGATCTCTGAGAGCCTCAACATCACCTGGAAACTCCATAACCCCTACCATCCCCAATCGTCGGGTAAGGTCAAGAGGGCCAATGGCCTCCTCAAGGAACAAATCACCAAACGCACTCTTGAAACCTGACTGTCTTGGCCAACCCTTTTCTCACTAGCACTCACCTGCCTTAGGGCCTCCCCTAGTCACCCATCAGGTCTCAGTCCCTTTGAGCTCCTGTACAGCAGGCCCTTTCTACTCAATCACAACATGCCTGCCTCTTCTCCACCCCTCCTATCCTATCTGCCCTATCAGACCCTCTTACAAGCACTCCTAAGGGCTCATGCAGCTTCAACCATCCTCGCCCCTGACAGCCCGAGTGGAGACTTCCCCCAGGCCCTAAATGCTGGGGACCAAGTTCTCCTAGGAGAACTTCACCCAAAGTCCTAACAGCCCAGGTGGACTGGCCCCCATACTGTTATTCTTACAACTCCCATAGGGGCAAAATTCCTAGGACACCACCCATGGGTACACATCTCCTCTCTAAAACCAGCCCTACAACAGGATGGCTGGACTTCCCAAACCCTGGGGCCCACGTGGTTGCAAATTTCCCGCACCACTTCTTCTCACACTCCTCCTTCTACACCCCCCATAGCTGTCCCTCAGGTGACCCTGAATTCAGGTGGTACTTCTTCCTAGTGGAAACTTGGGCACCACACGGTCTAGTCAGCTGGTCACCACAGATTACCAGTCTGGAGGGTGCCAGCCCAAGCGGAAATGGCCGTCCTCTCCACCCCCCTCCTGTGACAAAAAAGGGCTGTGTTTCTTCCTCTTGTTATGGGGTTCTCCTTGGTGTCTTCCCTAGTCGCCACCTGGCTGGGCACCGGGGCAATAGCTCACTCCACAGGTGCTACCTGAGATTTATCTGAACAGCTCTGAACAGCCATGGAAGTCTCAGCTGAGTCCTTTGCATCTCTACAATGACAGATTATTTCAGTGGCCCAGGTAGCCCTACAGAACCAGCGAGCCCTGGACCTGCTCCCTGCAGACAAGGGAGGAACCTGTTTATTCCTCAATGAAGAATGCTGCTATTATATCAACGAATCCAGTGTAGTTGAAACCAATATCAGTGCCCTGACAAAAATCTGCGACTCCCTTGGTGGCCAGCATCACCCTGTAATAAAACCCTCTCAATGGTGGTTCTCCCCCTTAACGACCTGGCTCCTTCCAATCCTAAGTCCCATTATTCTCTTCCACCTATTAGGACTTATCACCCCCTGTGTTCTTTGCTTCATTCAGGAACGCATACGTGAGGTTTCCAGGGTCACTGTCAACCAACTCCTCCTGGATCCCTATACCTGCCTATCCACATACAAAGGACCCTATGATGTCGCCCCTTTACCAGCAGGAGGTAGCCAGATCTGAGTCGCTGCCCCCATTACACCAAAAAGGTCGGAATGTTGGGTTGGCAGGCTCCGGGAGTGCAGGAGGAACAATAGAAATGACCACCAGCTTCAGGGGCTCCAGGAGTGCAGGAGGAACAATGGAAGTGACTGCTGCCGGATCCCGCCGTCTTCCAGCCCCCCCTTTTCCTTCACCCTTGACTCTCCCACCAAAAGGATGTATGCGCAGGTCACATCTCCATAGGTAACCTGATACATATGCAGGAAACCGATAAAAGACCCCCACCAACTCCCTCCCAGTGTGACTTCCCCCTCTCCCTTTCCGGAGTCAAGGAACCTCTACTGAGGGTGCCCACCTCCTCCCAGAGCAACTTTCCTGGCTCCCCTTCTCTTGAGCCCTGAAACTTCGCAGGAGAGTGCCTTTAATAAATCTTGCCTTGCACCCACTTTGCCTGGCGTGTTTATCTCGCCTATAAAACCTTACAGAATGTTTTGCGAGATGGTGGGGAGTGGTCAACCCTTGTTAGAATTAATGACTACCATGAAGGCAGTGTACCACTGTTTACACCTTATTCCTGATGGATTTTCACTTCATTAGAAACATTTTCTTTTCTTTTCTTTTCTTTTTATAAGATTTCATCCATTTTTTTGACAGAGAGAGAGATCACAAGTAGGCAGAGAGGCAGGTAGAGAGAGAAGGGGAAGCAGGCCCCCTGCTGAGCAGAGAGCCCAATGTGGGGCTCGATCCCAGACTCCTGAGATCATGACCTGAGATGAAGGCAGAGGTTTAACCCACTGAGCCACCCAGGCGCCCCAATTAGGAATATTTTCTATGAGGTGCAGGGTTGACCTTCTCTAATAGAAAGGTGCCATGTGGGTTCATGGCATGGCCCCAGGTCAGCAGCTTGGATGTATGGTATTGTACGGGAACAGAACTGTCTTTGAAAGTGATAGAAACACATCATGGTGAGCTCCATGACAATAGCCGAGGTCCTGAGTGACCCACTGGGTGTTGGTGGTGGGTGGGGTAGTGGGGTCTGTTAATCTGTCTCATAAGGTCCTGTGGAACTCAGGGACACCCTCCTGTCTGTTGAGTTGTGTGGATACAGGTAGACAGCAGTATCTGGTCAAGCACAAGGGTTGCACTGGACCACCACCAGAGGGGCAGTGTGCCCGGGGACAACTCCATTTCCATAAAAATAGACCAGGGTCTGTGACCATGATTCTTAGCAGCAGCATGGGGAAAGGAGGTCGGTAGTGGTGCACACTTCCTAGGGTTGTGGTCAAGACTAGTTTGGAGCCCACTGAAGTCAACCATACCTGGCACAGAATGCATCCAGTCACTGTAGCTGTGAGCACTGTGCCAGCTCTGATGCTGCTGCCTCCTATTTTTCATCATCTTTATGGACATGAGCCTCTGCTTTTGCCCCATGGCCTCCAGGGCATTGCCCTCCCTCCATCTGGCCCTCTCCTCTGCCCTGTGTAACCTGATGCCAGGGTACCTTCTCAAGAGGCAGCTCAGTCAGTCCCTTGATGGGACACTTCCATGGATCCTCTGTGAGGTGAGGACGATACCTTGCCCTGGAAGGGGGTTGCAGGTCCCCAGTCAAGAAAGCCACATTTCTCTTTTCAGCCTGACCTCCCCTCCCCTCAGTCTTCCTCAGGGAAGGTCTTCTCACTTCATGAGCTGAAAGCTCTGAACTTAAAAACGAATATCGTTTTATATTCCTCAATGCCTTAGTTCATCCATGGCATGACTTTCAAAACTGCCAGTGGGTTTTTAGCAGTCCTGGAGGTCTGCCTGCTCAAGGAGGGGATGACCTGGGAGTGGCAGCCTTCCTTCCCATCTTCCTCAGCATGTCCCTGATCCCTGGAGCCATCTGTCCCACTGAGGGTTGAGGGACCCAAGACAGCCCATCTTGAGCCCAGGTTGGGTCAGCTGCGTAGACTGATGTATATTAGTAGTGGTGGGAAGCTGGCATGGGCCAGGTGCAGACAATTTCTCCTTCTTTTTCCTTCTTCCCTTCCCACACAGAGGTAGCTCAGAACAGTCTTCAAGGCCTATATCTCAAGATCCCATGACCCAGGCTCCCTGCTTTCAGCTGGTGACCTTAGTGGTTTCCTGTCGCTTCTGCCTCCCATACCCACTCCCATGGCCATTCCTAGATCAGGGGAGGGATCCAACCCTTGACTGTACTTGGTCTTCCTCCTGTCCCACACCCAGCCCACCCACATTTGTCTTCCAGGTATGTGCTTGGAAGCAAGCCCATCAACAGGAACTTATCAGCCAACAGAACCAGGTAATGACCACTGAATTAGAGATCCAGGGTGCATATCAAACCTGCTCTGGAAGCTGTCCCATACTCTATGACAATCTCACACGAAAACAGAAACAATAATAGCTTTCTGGACAGTGAAGTGACATCCGTCTCTACTTACACTCTTGAAAGCATAGGTGCTGACCCTGGATGGAAAGGGACCGTGGCTCCTGTGGGCTACCATTAACAGGAGAAGTATAAGAATTCAGTGAAATTTGAATTCCAAGCATAGAGTGAATAATTATTGTACAGTAAATACTCTCACAAGTAAGTCTTTTGAACATTGCATATCAAAAGTTTACATCCAAATAGTTTACTGAAAGGAAAAAACTTTTTTATTGTTTATTTTAATTCAGGTAGAGTTAACATACAGTGGTATATTAGTTTCAGGTGTACAATGTAGTGATTCGGTGATTCTATGTCTTACTCAACGGATATCAAGAAATGTGGACTCTTAGTCCCCGTCATCCATTTCACTCATTCCTCCATCCACTTCCACTCTGGTAACCACAGAGTCGGTATTTTGCTTTGTATCTTCTTTCTCCTTTATTTATGTATTTTCGTTTCTTAAATTCCATGTAAGAGTGACATTGAAAGGCATTTGTCTTGTTCCAACTGATGGGTTTCACTTAGGACAGTATCTCTAGCTCCATCCATGCGTCTGCAAATGGCAAGATCTCATTCCTTTTATGGCTGAGTAATTTCCCACTGTGTGTGTGTGTGTGTGTGTGTGTGTGTGTGTACATATATCATCTCATTAATCAAATTATCAAGAAATACTTGGATTGCTTCCTTATTGTAATATTGTAAGTAATGTTGCAAGAAATATAGGGGCTCATGTATCCTTTTGAGTTATTGTTCTCATATTCTTCGGGTAAACACCCGGTAGCGTGATTGCTGGATTACAATGAAGTTCTATATTTAACGTTTTGAGGAACAGTCATACTGTTTTCTAAAGTGGCTGCAGCAGCTTGCATTCTCACCAACAATGTAAGAGGGTCCCCTTTTATCCACATCTTCCCAACATCTGTTTTCTTCTGCTGGTGCTGTCAGCCATTCTGATAGTGTGAGGTAGTATCTCATGGAACTTTTCATTTGGATTTTCCTGTTGATGGGTGATGGTGAACATATTTTCATGTGACTGTTGACATCTGTATTTCTTCTTTGGAGAAATGTCTATTCATGTCTTCTATTTTTTTAACTGGATTATTTGTATTTTGGGCGTTGCGTTGTATCAGTTCTACATATTTTGACACTACCCCATTATTGCATATGGTATTCGCAAACATCTTCTCCCATTAAGTAGGCTGTCTTCTATTTATTACATTTTCATTGTTCTTCTGCTGTGTGGTAAGCTTTCATATTGATGTAGTTCCAGTAGTTTATTTTTGCTTTTGCTTCCTTTTCCTTAGCAGGCATGTCTAGAAAATGTATGGTTCATGGCAGAGAAGTTGCTTTCTGTGCCCTCTTGTAGGATTTTTATGATTTCAGGTCTCACATTGAAGTATTGAAACTGTTTTGCGTTAATTTGTCCATCTGGTGTAATAAAGCAGATTAATTTCATTCTTTTGTGCATAGCGGTCCAGTTTTCCCAAAACCATTTGTTGTAGAGCCTGTTCTTTTACCTTTTAATACTTTTGCCTGCTTTGCAGATGACTACTTGGGCACGTGATTGTGGGTTTATGTCTGAGCTTCTATTCTGTTCCCTTGGTCACTGTGTATATTTCTGCACCAGTCCCATACTGTTAGGATGACTGAAGCTTTGTACTATAATTTGAAATATGGAATTGTGACGCCTCAAGCTTTGTTTTCAATCATAACATTGTGTTGGTGCTTCAGTATCTTTTGTGATTTCATAGAAATTTTTAAGGTAGTTTCTTTGAGTTCTTTCATTTTTTAAAAAATTTAAATTCAATTAGCCAACTTATCATACATCATTAGGTTCAGATGTAGTGTTAAATAATATATCAGATGTGTATAACACCAAGTGCTCATTGCATCATGTGCCCACCTTAGTGCCCATCACCCAGGTACCCCCTGCCCCCATCCAGCAACCCTCAGTTTGTTACTACAGTTAGTTACTATTATGTTTTTTTCCCATCTCTGATGACTTCTCATTCTGTTTCCCTTTCCTTTTTCTATGGTTCTCTGCCCTATTTCTGATATTTGACAAATGAGTGAAACCATATGAGAGTTGTGCTTCTTTCATTGCCATATTTTACTCAGCATAATATCTTCCACACCCATCCAGGTTGATGTGATGATAAATAATCATCCTTTCTGATGGCTGAGTAATATTCCATTGAATATATGAACCACATCTTCATTATCCATCCCTCTGTCCATAGGTATCTGGGTTCTTTCCATAGTTTAGGTATAGTGGATATTGTTGCAATGAACACTGGGGTGCAGGTGTCAGTTCTTTTCATTACATCTCTATTTTTGTAGTAAAAGCCCTGTGGTGCAATTGCTGTGTTTTAGGGTAACTTTACTTTTAACTTCTTGAAGAAACCCTGTACTGTTTTCCAGAGCGGATGTAACAGTATGCATTCCCACCAGGAGTGTAGGAAGCTTCCCCATTTTCTGTATCATCACCAACACTTGTGGTTTCATGTCTTGTTAATTTTAGACTTTCTTCCTTGTGTGATAGGACACCTTAATGTGGTTTAGATTTGCGTTTCCCAGAAGCCATGTGATGTGGAACATTTATGCATATATCTGTTGGTCACATGTGTGTCGTCATTGGAGAAATGTCTGTTCATATTTTCACCCATATCTAGACCTTACATTGGGTTAAGGCCCTGAAGCCTGGAAGATACAATCATCCAGAACTGTGGAGATCTTCAAAAGGTCTGAGTTAAAATGGAGTTTTAGGGTGTATATGAAGCTCAGGGATTGTGTTTGGAGTGTGCATGAAAGAGTAGGTTCACTGACATTGTCTCAGGTTTGCATTCAGATTTCTCATGCTCTGAATCCAGTCTGGAGTAAAAACGGGAATTTCCTTTTGTGTGGCAGGCTGATCCTCTGGTGTTGTTCAAGTGTTCCCAATACCCGGTGCTTGGGAGCCAGGCCTCTACAGATGGTGCTCTCAGAACTCCAACTAGGGTTATGGTTAGCACATAGGAGCATGGAAGGTCCGAACTGCCAACCATGTGGTGAGTGTCCTGGAGGGCTGAGTTGAGGGCATGGGTTAAGGTGAGTGTGCGGCTCAGGGTTTCAATCCATGAGCCATTGAAAGTGGGAGTTCAGTGGGATGGAAAGAGATGGGCCTTCATATTTCTACTGACCTCTATACTTATTGGAGTCCATTATGGAAAGATTTCCTTCTGGGTGGGAGGCTGAGTCCTCTGGTATTGCTCAGCCATCCCCAAATCCTGGGGCTTTGGAGCCCTCCCTTAAGAGACAGTTACCTGAGAGCCCAACATAGGGATAGAGTTAGGGTCAAGGGGCATTGCAGGGCCAAAGAGCTGGCAGTGTGTGTGGAATTAAGAAATGAAAGATGAGTGTTCCCGTTCAGGTCAGGCACAGGGTTTTTAGCCTAGAGGCCACTGAAAGTGGTGGTTTGCTGGGATGGGCTCAGATGGGCAGGCATTTTCTCCTGCTTTGAATATTTCTAGAAGTCTACATGGCACACTTTCCTCCTGTGTGTTAGGCTGAGTCCTGTTGTATGGCTAAGGTGACCCCAGTGCCTGGGGCAGGGGGCCAGGCCCCTAGGAATGGAATGCTCAGGACATGTCAGGCTCAAACTGCCACCCTGAGAGGAGCGACCTGGGGAGCAGAGTTGAGGACGTAGGTCAGTGTGAGTGTTAGGATCCAGGTAGTGAATAGGGGGTTGCTGAGAGTGGGATAGTCTCACGGGGCCACGAAATATTCTGGTATAGTTCAGGTGTAACCCATCAGTGGGGCTTTGGTGTGGATCCTCAGAGGACAGAAGACTGAAAGTATAGCCTAGGGCTAGGGATAGAGCACAGGGGCATGGCTGGCCTGATCTGCTGGTGCTGAGGCGGGATGCCTATGGCAATGAGTTGAAGGTCATGGTCAAGTGGTGCATTACACTCTGGGTTTGTGCCTGAGGGGTGGCCGATGGTGGAGGTTGCTTCATGGGCTGTTCAGGTTTCTCCCATTCTGAGGGTTCTGTGCAGCTCCAAACAGAACAGTTTCCTCCTGGGTGGCAGACGGAGTCCTGGTTTGGGGATCAGGGGTCCAAATATGGAGGAAATGGGGGCCCAGCCTCTGGGGAGGAAGACTGAAAACCCAACCTAGCGTTAAGTTTAGGGCCAGGAGCATGGAAGACCTAATTTGCTGGCACTGAGGAGGGATCCCAGGGGGCTGAATTGAGGGCAGGGGTCTGGTGGCATGACAGGGTCCAGGTTTGTGGTCAGGGGACAGCTGACCACAGTGGAGGAGGGTGTGCTCAGGGGGACATGCAGTTTCTCCCACTCTGAGGGTTCTACTCAGCTTCAATTGGCACGGTTTCCTCCTGGGTGTCAGGCTGAGTGTCAGCCCCCGCATTTGTTGCCAATGGTGTGCAGAAGGTGGGGATGGCCTCAGGTGGGGCATGCAGGTTTCTCCCGCTCTGAGGATTTGGCACAGCTCCAAACAGCATGGTTTCCTCCTGCATGGTGGGCAGAGTCCTGGGGTGTCACCAGGGGTCTTTAATATTGGGGGCTTGGGGTCAGGCCTCTTGGGATGGAAGCCTGAAAACCCAAATTAGGGATAGGGTTAAGGCCTAGGGGCATGGCAGACCTTATATGCCAGTGCTGAGGCAGGTGCCCTGGTGCGCTGAGTTGAATTTGAGTTTCAGACAGTACGTTACACTCTGGGTTTGTGTCCAGGCATTCACATAACCTGGGAGTGACTTCAGGGCTCCATGGAAGTTTCTCCAGCTCTGAGGGTTCAGCGCAGCTCCAAACAGCACAGCTGTGCCCTGCGTGGCAGGCAGAGTCCCAGCATGAGTATCAGGCATCCTTAATCTGGACTTAAGGACCAGGCCTCTGGGTGCAGAAGCCTGTACACCCCACCTAGGATTAGGATTAGGACCTAGGGACATGGCAGGCCCGATCTGTCAGCACTGAGACACGATCCCCTTGGGGCTGAGTTGAGGGCATATGTCAGGCGGTGCCTCAGAATCCGGGTTTGTGGCCAGGGGGGCTGCAGATGGTGTGTGTGGGGGGTCACTTTAGTGGGGTATGCGGGTTTCTCCCTCTCTGAGGTTTCTGTGAAGCTTCATATGGCACATCTTCCTAGGACATGGGAGGCTGAATTCTGGGATAACACTCAGGGGTCCTTAATGAGGCTGGTTTGGGGGCCAGGTCTTTTGGGATGGAAGCCAGAAAACCCAAACTAGGATTAGGGTTAGGGCCTAGGACCATGGCAGGTTCTCTGGTGGGCTGAGTTGAGGGCACATGTCTGGAGGTGCATCAGATTCCAGGTTTGTGTCAAGGGGTTCCACAGAACCTGGGGTGGCCTCATGGGTTCATAGAGGTATCTCCCATTCTGAGGGTTCTGTGCAGCTCCAAGCAGCAGAGTTGTGCCCTCAGTGGGAGGCATAATCCTGGTGTGAGTCTCAGGGGTCCCCCGTCTGTCTGGGTTGTGGTCCAGGTCTCTGAGAATGATAACCTGTGCACCTCACCTAGGTTTAGGCTTAGGGCCTCGGGGCATGGCAGGCCTGATCTGCCATTTCTGAGGCATGATCTGCTCAGGGCCAAGTTGAGGATTTGTCAGTCATTGCATCAGAGTCCGTTTTTGTGGCCGGGGGGGGCCACCGAAGTTGGTGCTGGCTTTACGAGGGAGTGCAGGTTTCTCCCACTCTGAGAGTTTGGCACAGCTCGAAATCGTCTGGTTTGCATCCACATTGTGGACTGAATTCTGGGGTGTTAATTGGGGTTCTTAATCTGGGGGGCTTTGGATCCAGGCCTTGAGGGTGGAATCCTGAAAACCCAAACTACGTTAGGGTTAGGGCCTAAGGGCATGGCAGGCCAGATCTACTGGTGCTGAGGCGGGCTCTCTGGTGGGCTGAGTTGAGGGAAGGCATCATGCAGGGCCTCAGTCTCTGGGTTGGTGACCATGGGTGCCACCGAAAGTGGGCGTGGCCTCAGGGAGGCATGGAGATTTCTTCTGCTCTGAGGGTTGGGCACAGCTCTAATGTCACAGTTTCCATCTGGGTAGCAGGTGGATCCTGGGGTGTGGCTCTGGAGTCCTCAATCGGTAGATGGAAGCCTGAAAACCCAACCTAGTGTTAGGTTTAGGGTCTGGGGCATGGCAGGCCTGATCTGAAATCGCTGGGACTGGCACTCCAGGGGTATGAGTAGAGTGAGGGTATGGCCATGTATGCACCAGGATTTTAAACTGCTTTCTCATGGGGTTTGGACCGTGACCACTTGAGATCATGGGCCAGGCCCAGGTGGCCGCCCTGCATGTCCGTGCTGCCAAAAGCCATTTCAGTGGGGGATTTTCTGGATAATTATCATGAGCGAGAGGCTCATGAGAATTGGCCGGCATTGGGAGGCAATTTGGGATGCACTCACACCCATTGTTTAGAGTGCTTTCTTCCTAGATGCTCATTATGACCATCCAGGAACTTGGACTGGTCCCACGGGGCTCCCCTGCGGGCCCCAGCTGATGGGAGATTTCCGGAGGTAGAGTTGTGGGAGGGTCTCGGGCTGAGAATGAGGCTTCATGTTTGTGGTTCCTTTGGGTGCTGAAGGTGGGGGTGGCCTCAGGAGGGTATGAAGGTTTCTCCCCATCTGAGGGGTTTTCTGCAGCTCTAAACAGTAATATTTCCTGATTTCTGGCAGTGGAGTCCTGGGGTGCAGCTCTGGGGTTTCCAATCTGGAGGGCTTGGGGACCAGGTCTCTGGGAATGTAAGCCTGAACCCCCAACCTAGGCCTAGGTTTAGGTCCTAGGGGCATGCACACCCATTCTGCCAGTGCTGAGGCTGGCCTCCCAGGGGACTGAGTAGAGGCCAGGACTGCCAGCATTCTGGGGCAACTCTGAGCATGTTTGCCTCTGGAGTTTAGAGCTCTTTCTGGCATGGTTTGGGCTGCGAACCCTCAGGAAAATGGTCCAGATCCAGGCAGCTACTCTGAGGGCTCCCACCTCTGGATGCAATTTCAAAGGAGGTTTCTGGCCATTTCACATGAGATTTCTTCCCAAATCGATATTGATTTGGGCAGAATTTTTGTGGGAATTGGCCGGCAATGTGGAGTGATTTTGGTCAAGTGTGCTCCTAACGTCTGGATTGCTTTGTCGCTAGGTTCACGTAGCAGCCACCCGTGACCATGGGCTGGGCCTGCACAGGTCCCTGAGAACTCACACTGATGAGGGCAGAATTGAGTATGGGGGTCAGAGTGAACACCAGGCACTGGTTTTTTGGCCTGTGCAGGCTCTGATTGTGGTGGTCACCTCAGGAGGCATATAGTTTTTTCCTGCTCTGAAGGTTTTGCACATCTCCAAAAGTCACAGTCTCATCCTGGGTGGCAAGTGCAGTTCTGTGGTCTGTCTCAGGGGCCCCCAGTCTGGAGGGACAGTGCCATTGTGGCTTGAGACCTGTGAGGCGTTGTGAGCTGGATTAGGAGACTCGTGCCAGTTCGTGAATCACAGATGAGATTGACTTGGTGTGTGTTTTGAACATAAAATGTGTTCCTTCATCTAACAGTGTTTATCCCATTGGGCCAACACGGTGGGGGAATGGCAGGCGTCTAGAGTTATGTGGCTGTTTGAGGTCAGATAGTGACTTGGATGATGTCTTTTCCTTTGTCAAAGGTGATGTAAACTTATGGATTCATCTTTCCATCCCAAGAGTTCCAGTGAGGGCAGAGAGCACATTCAAAATGATTCCAAGGAGGCTCGGATGATTTAAAAGGGAAACATGACCTTCTAGTTTTACTAAATAGATACTTGGACAGCTGTATTTTCTCTGCAGTTCATGGGTGGTGAAGTCAGAAGGAGAATCTTTGGGAATTCCCCCAGATAGAGGCATCCTGGTGGCTTCAAGGGGCTTGGCATCAGGAACCCTGGGGTGAATATCTGGGGCTGCTTGCCTGATACTTGCTGAGTCAGGTTACCCCACAGGTTTTCCATTCCCTCCTAGGGAATTGCAGGAAGGTAACGTTCTGCTTAAAGCAGAACCCTCCCGCACTGTCAGTGGGCATGCAGATTTTTGCAGCCTCTTTGGAAAAGAATATGGAGTTTTCTCCAAAAGCTAAAATCTGAACAACACTAGGACCTAGAAATTGTACTCCTAAGTATTTATCCAAAGGACACAAAAGTGCACATTCAATGGGGTACAAGCACCATGATGTTTATAGCAGTATTATCAACAATAGGAAAACAAAGGAGGGAGTCCCTCTGTCCATTTTCTGATGAATGGAGAAAGAAGATGTGAGAGATTGATCTATCTATCTATCTATCTATCTATCTATCCAATAGCATAGGACCCAGCCTCAAAAATAATGAAATCTTGCCATCAGCAAGAATGTGGAAGGATCTAGCGTGGATTAAAGTAAGCAAAACCAGTAAGAAAAGAACAATGGCCTATGATTTGACTCCTATGGAATTTCAGAAAGAAAACAGATGAACATAGTGAGGGGAGAAAGATAGGACAATGAGGGAGCAGTATCAGCCTTAGAGCACAAACTGAGGGTTGCTAGAGGGCAGGGGTGTTGGCAGGAAGGGTTAAATGGGTGACGGCTATTAGGGAGAGTACTTGTTGTGATGAGCTCTGGGTGTTCTATGCAGGTGAGAAATCACAAAATCCGAACTTCTGAGGCAAAAGAATGAACAGTGCATGGAAACGAATTGGTATGGAAGTCAAGGAAGGAAAGAAGAAGAACATGTTCTACTTCATGAGGAGTGGGGTAAAAATGGAGGGGTTATCGCTGTCCTGTTCTACTAATGATCATTTCCAAACATGGTATGGTACAATACACTAGTTTCTGTTTGCATAAGGAACCCTCAGAAAGCTTGCAGGAAGATTCAGATGTCAGAGCATATCCATGATCCATTGATATGTCCCTTCCAGTCTGCCCAGGTACAAAGGTAAATGGAAACAAATATGGCAGAAGAGGTAAGGAGGTGTTAAGCATTCAGGAGGTAGCCTTCCCCTTTCTCATGAATGCCTGGACGAGTGTAAATTAAGAAGAAGGATGGGGGATCCCTGATCTTTGCCACAGACAGGGGAATTCTAACTATGCCTAGAGCTGACGGGTTTACCGAGGAGAGACAAGCTATTAGCATGGCAGGCCAGAACTGCTGGTGCTAAGGTGAGTTCCCCGAGGGGCTGAATCGATGATGGGGGTCAGGCCGTACATCAGGCTCCGGGTTTGTAACTAGGGAGCTGCACAATGTGGGGGAGTTCTCATGTGGGCATGCAGGTTTCTTCAGCTCTGAGGGTTCTGCACAGCTCCAAACAGACTGGTTTCCTGCTGGGTGGCAAGCAGACACCTACAGTGTAGCTCCAGGGCTCCCAATCTAGAGGTCTTGGGGGAAAGACCCCTGGGAATGGAAGCCTGAAAATGCAACATAGAGTTAGGTTTAGGGCCTAGGGGTATGGAAAATCTGATCTGCCAGTGTTGAGGCAGGCTCCATGGTGGGCTGAGTTGATGGTGGGCATCAGGTGACATGTCAGACTCTGGGTTTCTGTCCAGGGGTGCCGCAGAAGCTGAGGGTGCCTCGGGCGACATGCAGGTTTCTCCTGCTCTGAGGGTTCTGGACAACTCCAAAGGGACACGTTTTTCTCTGGGCAGCTGGTGGAGTCCTCGGGTTGAGTCTCAAGGGTCCCCAATCTGGTGGGCCGAAGGGTCAGGCCTCTGGGCATGGAAACCTATACACCATACCTAGGGTTTGGTTTAGGGCCCTGTGGCATGGAAGGCCTGATGATCTGATGAGGAGGTAGGCTCTCAAGTCAGCTGGGCTGACTTGGGGGCGGGCATCAGGCAGCATGACAGAGCCTGGGTTTGTGTCCAGGGGCTGTAGAAGCTGGGATAGCCTCAGGGTGACATGCAGGTTTCTCCTTGTCTGAGGGTAATGCGAAGCTACAATGGCATGGCTTCCTTCCGCGTGGTTGGTGCAGTCCTGAGGTTTCACTCAGGTGTCCTTAATCTGTGGGGCGTCGGGGCCAGAAATTTTTGGTTGGAAGCATGAAAACGCAAACTAGGGTTAGGGTTAGGGCTAGGGGGAATGGCAGGCCCAATCTTCTGGCACTGAGGCGGGATCACTGGGGGGCTGAGACAAAGAAAAGGGTCAGGCGGGGAGTCAGAGTCTAGCTTGAGGGAAGGGGTCCGGCAGAGGGTCAGCCACCGTGTTTGTGACCCACTCGAGTGCTGAAAGTGGGGGATGGCCTCGTGGGTGGGGCATGCAGGTTTCTCCTTCTCTGAGGCTTTTGGTCAGGTTGTAATTGCATGGTTTCCTCCTGGTGGCAGGCGGAGGCCTGGGGTGTGGCTCAGGGGTCCTTAATCTGGAGGGATTGGGGGTCAGTTCTAGGGGACAGAAGCCTGAGAGCTCACCTTATGGTTACCGTTAGGGCCTAGGAGAATGACAGGCCTGATCAGCCAACTCTGAGTCGGGATCCCCAGAGGGGGGTGTGTGTTGAGGATGAGGGTAACGCGGCGTGTCAGACTCCAGATTTTATGGATGGGGCGGGCCACCAAAGCTAAGGGTGGCCTCAGGGGTGCATGCAAGTTTCTCCCAGTCTGAGGGTTCTGCACAGCTCTGAAGGCCACGGTATCCTTCAGGGTGGCAGGTGGACTCCTACAGTGTGGCTCCGGGGCCCCCAATCTGGAGTGCTCAGGGGAGAGATCCCAGGGTCCGAAGCCTAAAAATCCAAAGGAGGCTTAAGGTGAGGGCCTGGGGCCCTGGCAGGCCCAATCCAACAGCCCTGGGGCAGGCACCCCACAGGACTGAATAACAGGAGTAGTAGGCTGTGCATGGCCCTGGCTCATAGAGGGCTATATCACAGGGTTTGTGTCACGACCACTCGGGATTCAAGGGCAGGCACAGGCAGTGGCCTGCGACACTGCCAGATAGTTCACTGGGGTTTTTCTGAACAATTCTCATGGGTTTTCTGCCTAAATCAATATTGATCTGAGTAGAAACCTTATGAGAGTTGGCCAGTGTTGGGTGGCGATTTGGGCTGTGCTGGCGCCCATGGTCTAGGGCAGTTTCTCCCTAGGTGAGTGTCCTGGCCATCCGGGAGCACTGGCTGGGCCCACGTGGCTCCCCCAAGAGCCCCCATCAAGTGGAGCTTTCTGGGGGCTTTGCTGAGTCAGGGTGTCTTGCTGAACATCAGCCTCCATGTTTGTGGCCCCGTGGGGCAATGAATGTTGGGGTGGCCTCAGGGAGTCATGCAGGTTTCTTCTGCTCTGTGGGTTTTGTGCAGCTCTGAATAGCACAGTTTCCTCCTCGGTGGCAGGAGGAGCCCTGGGTTGTGGCTCAGGACTTCCCAATCTGGGGGGCTTGGGGGCCAGGTCTCTGGGGATGGAAGCCTAAAAAGCCAAACTAGGGTTAGGGTTAGGGCCTAGGAGCATGACATGCTCTGGATATCGTGTCACTCGTGGTCGTGAAATTTCCGGGTGACTTCATGGGAAATGGACGAGTCTTACTCTCTTGGGGTTTGGCCCCGTCCAAAGAGTTTGGGGTCATTCTGTGGGATGGAAGAAGTCGGTTGTTCTGTTGTTGTTGATTTGTATAGTTTTGTTTTTCAACCTCAGGTGTCCCACCAAATGAGGGATTCCAAAGTGGAGCCCTGGGGAGGGGCGACTGGACAACCAGAAATCTGGTTAAAAATTGGGGCCTAGGGAAATGTCAAGCCCATTATGATATCTAATGGCCCAGCCACTGAGAGGACTTACTAGAGGACAGGACTCACGCTGAGGGTCAAATGCGTGTTTATGCCCTCGTCGCACTCAAGAATGGGCGGAGCCTCAGGGTGAATGCTGCTTTCTCCTACACTGAACGTTGGACAACATGCCAACCACAAGGTTTCTTGCCATGGGTAAGGAAGAGTTCTGATTTCTGCATCACAGTCACCCCTGGGCAGTGATTGGAGATAAGGTCTAGGTTCTGAAGCCTGAAAACTGAGGTAGGGAAGAGATGATGACCTAAGGCCATGGCGGGTCTGATGTGCTCAGTGTGCGGTCAGCTGTCTGGGTGTTGTTCACGAGGTCCGGGCTCAGGTTGTCAGTGCATTATTGCCCAGGTTAGACTATATATTTTGGTTGCCTTCGAGTGCCGTGTAGGTTCATATCTGAAGAACTCTTCAGGATATGAAGAATGAGCGAGTCTGAGGCGCGTGCTCAGGCTTTTGTCTCTGGATTTTGTATCAGCGATGGCCGTGGAATGTTGGGGAGGCCTCACGGGCCATGGAAGAATCATGCTCTCTGTGGATTTGGCCCGATCCCAATTGTTTTCGTCAATCTGTGGGATGGGAGGACTCCTTTCCGGTTTGTTACCTCAGGTGTCCCACCTAAAGAGGAATTCCAAAGCAGAGCCCTGTGGAAGAGTGAAGGGACAACCCGAAATATGGTTAAAAATTGGGCCCTAGGGGCATGGCAAGCCCAATATGCTGTCTCTCCATCCAGCCACTGAGAGGCCTTACCTGAGGACTGGGCACAGGCTAAAGGTCACAATGTGTGTTTGTGACCAATGTGGCCCGCAAGCATGGGCGGGGCCTCGTGGGCCACACTGGTTTCAAGTACACTGAACCTTGGACAACATGCCAACCACAAGGTTTCTTGCCATGGGGAAAGAGTTCTGATTTCTGCATCATTTTCAAACCAGGGCCGTGATTGGAGATAAGGTCTAGGTTCTGAAGCCTGAAAACCGAGGTTGAGAAGAGATGACGAACTAAGGCCATGGCGGGTCCGATGTTTTAAGTGTGTGGCCAGCTGTCTGGGTGGGGCCAGGAGGTCCAGGCTCATGCTGTGTCAGAAAGGGCATTAGTGCCCAGGTCAGCCTATATATTTGGGGTAGAGCCGAATGGCGTGCAGGTTGATCCTCATTGGGGGTTTCTGGGTAGCCCCAGAGGGCAAAGTTTTTTTTCCGAAGGGCATGCTGAGTGCTGCATTGTAGTTCTAGATTGCCAAACTGGAGGGCTTGTGGGCCAGTAGTCTGAGGATGGAAGTCTGAGAACCCAAGCTAGGCCTAGGTTTCTGGGTGAGGATATGGCAGGCATAATCTACAGACATGAATCGAGATCTCGTGCATCTGAAGTCAGGGCGAGGATCAGACGATCGCTCAGGTTGGACATTCTGTCCCTGATGGCCCCTTCTTGAAGGGGGGGTGGATCACGAGGCCATGGGGGTTTTCCCACGATGGGAGTTCTGAGAAGCTCGCAACTGCAAAGATTCTTCTGCAGGAGAATTGAGACCTGTTGGTTGGCTCCAGGACAACGATTCCGAGCAGGGTTCTAAGGATGGATGGCTGGGTAGCCCACCTCGCATTCCAATTGTCTCCAAGCAACAAGACAGGTCAGATCTGCTGGCCTGGGGGAGCAACCGAGGGGGCTGTGTTGAAATGGACTCTCCCGTGGATATGACCTAATATGATTTTGTGTCTATGGAGACCTTGGAATGAAGCGGTGGCACTGGGGCCCTGAAGGGTTCTCCTAAAGAGAGGCTTTCACACAGCTCCATCGTGCAAGTTTCCCATGTGTAGATGAGATTTGTTCTATGGTGAGTCAAGAAACAGCCATATGCTGTTATTGAACACCAGGCCTCTGAGGAGAGATGCCTCGAAACCAAAGTAATGGATCCGATAGTTGCCTAGGGGCCTGTTCGTTCCTTATTACCTCCGGGGACATCAGTCTACGGGTCTGAGTGCAGGTAGGTGCTCAGATGGGCTCAGATTGCCCCTGTTTG
The DNA here is from genome assembly GCF_030435805.1 of Mustela lutreola. Classification (NCBI taxonomy): domain Eukaryota; kingdom Metazoa; phylum Chordata; class Mammalia; order Carnivora; family Mustelidae; genus Mustela; species Mustela lutreola. The sequence goes on along the minus strand of NC_081302.1, from coordinate 89,842,201 downwards.
TCCTGGGAAGCCACAACTATTGGGATGGCCTCAGAAATTTTGGAGGTTTATCCTCTTAGTATGGTTTTGGCCATTGGAATGGGCACATACAATTTCCTTGGAGAGGGCAAGCACAGTCTTCAGGTATGGCCTCAGGGGCCTGAGCATGTAGGGTGTGTAGGCCAGAGGTGTTGGGACTGTTGTCTGAAAACACAAACTCGGCTTATGTTTCAGGTCATAGGTATGGCAGGACTGATCTATAGACCATGAGGAGAATACGTTGGGATATGAAAAATGGGCGAGTGTGAGGCTCTTGCTCAAGTTTTTGTCTCTGGATATCGTGTCACTCATGGTCATGAAATTTCCGGATGACTTCATGGGAAACGGACGAGTCTTACTCTCTGGGGGTTTGGCCCCGTCCAAAGAGTTTGGGGTCATTCTGTGGGATGGAATAAGTCCGTTGTTCTGTTGTTGCTGATTTGTTTTTTTTTTGCTTGTTTGTTTGTTTTTCAACTTCAGGTGTCCCACCAAATGAGGGATTCCAGAGTAGAGACGTGGGGATGGGCGACTGGACATCCAGAAATCTGGTTAAAAATTGGGGCCTAGTGACATGTCAAGCCCATTATGACATCTAATGGTCCAGCCACTGAGAGGATTTACTAGAGGTCAGGAATCACGCTGAGGGTCACAATGCATGTTTATGCCCTCGTCGCACTCAAGAATGGCGTGACCTCAGGGTGAATGCTGGTTTCTCCTACACTGAACGTAGGACAACATGGCAACCACAAGGTTTCTTGCCTTGGGTAAGCAGGAGTTCTGATTTCTGCATCACAGTCACCCCTGGGCAGTGATTGGAGATAAGGTCTAGGTTCTGAAGCCTGAAACTGAGGTAGGGCAGAGATGATGACTAAGGCCATGGCGCGTCTGATGTGCTCAGTGTGCGGTCAGATGTCTGGGTGTTGCTCACGAGGTCCCGGCCCAAGTTGTGTCAGACAGTGCATTACTGCCCAGGTTAGACTATATATTTTGGGTGCATTCGAGTGCCGTGTAAGTTTATTCTCATATAATGTGCACGGGCAGCTCATTGGCAATATATTTTTTCTAGAGGGCAGGCAGAGTGCTGCAATGATGGTCCGGTATTGCCAAACTTGTAGGCTTCGGGGCCAGGAGTGTGAGGATGGAAGTCTGAGAATACAAGCTAGACTTGGGTTTCAGGGCGAGGGCACGGCATGTACCCCCTGAAGATCTGAAGCATTATCTCATGCTTCTGAAGTCAGAGCGAGGATCAGACATTGGCTCAGCTTGGATTTACTGTTCATGACGGCCGCTTCATGAAGGGAGCGGATTCTCGAGAGCGTGGAGGTTTTCCCACGTTGGGAGTGGTGGGATGCCCCCTCCTAGGATTCCTTCTGCGGGACAATTGAGACCTGTTGGAAAGCTCCAGGACATCCCATATGGATGAGTCCAGACCAACGTTCGAGGATGGATGCCTGGGAAGCCCGCCTCGCATTCCAATGGTCTCCTAGCGACAAGACAGTTTAGATCTGATGGCTCTGCGGTAGCAACCGGGGTGGCTGAGTTGAAATGGACTTTCCTGAGGATGGGTCTAATGTGTGTTTGTGTCCATGAGGGCCTTTAAATGGGGCGGTGGCACCGGGACCCTGAAGTATTCTCCTCAGCTTTTGACATAGCTCCCATGCACAAGTTTCCTTGTGGAGACGAGTTTGGTTCTGATGGGTGCCTCAGGAAAACCCCAATGCTGGTATTGGAATCCAGGGTTTTGAGGAGACATGCCTGTATACCAAAGCAATGGATCCGATTTTGGCCGAGGGTCCTCTCTGGTTCAATCTTCTTCTCTGGGGACACCCATCTAGGGCATGAGTGGAGGTAGATGCTCAGCTGGTGTCAGACTGACCTTTTTTGTCCCGGGCGACCTATACTATTGGGATGGCCTCAGGGACTTTGCAGGGTTCTCCAAATTTGTACGATTTTGGACAATGGAATGGGCAGAATTCCCAAGAATTGGGTAGGCACAGTCCTAATGTGTGGCTCCAGGGTCCCCAGCCTGGATGGTGTGTGGCCCAGGACTTTGAGGACAGAGGTCTGAAAACACAAACTCAGCTTATGTTTGGGGACGTAGGTATGGCAGGCCTGATCTACAAACCATGAGAAGACATCTTCAGGATATGAAGATAGTGCGAGTCTGAGGCGCTTGCTCAGACTTTTGTCTCTGGATTTTGTTTCAGCGGTGGCCGTGGAATGTCGAGGAGGCCTCATGGGCCATGGACGAATCTTCCTCTCTGTGGATTAGGCCTGATCCCAATTGTTTTTCGTCAATCTGTTGGATGGAGGACTCCTTTCAGGGTTGTTACCTCAGGTGTCCCACCAAAAGAGGAATTCCAAAGCAGAGCCCTGGGGAAGAGTGAAGGGACAACCCAAACTATGGTTAAAAATTGGGGCCTAGGAGCATGGCAAGCCCAATATGCTGTCTCTTCATCCAGTCACTGAGAGGCCTTACCTGAGGACTGGGCTAAGGCTGTGGGTCAAAATGTGAGTTTGCCACCTATGTGGCCCGCGAGGAATTGCGGGGCCTCATCAGACAAACAGGTTTCCATTACACTGAACGTTGGACAACAAGCCAACCACAAGGTTCTTGCCATTGGGAAGGAGTTCTGATTTCTGCATCATTTTCAATCCTGGGCAGTGATTGGAGATAAGGTCTAGGATCTGAATCCTGAAAACCGAGGTTGGGAATAGATAACGACCAAGGCAATGGCTGGTCCTATGTGCTCAGTGAGCGGCAAGCTGTCTGGGTGGGGCCAGGAGGTCCAGGCTCAGGCTGTGTCAGAAAGGGCATTATTGCCCAGGTCAGCCTATATATTTTGGGTACAGCCAAGTGGCGTGCAGGTTGATCTTAATTTGGGGTTTCTGGGTAGCCCCAGAGGGCAATGTTTTTCTTCTGGAGCGCAAGCAGAGTGCTGCATTGTAATTCTGGATTGCCAAACTGGAGGGCTTGTGGGCCATTAGTCTGAGGACGGAAGTCTGAGGACACAAGCTTGGCTTAGTTTTCTGGGTGAGGACATGGCAGGCACAATATACAGACCTGAATTGAGATCTCGTGCATCTGAAGTCAGGGTGAGCATCAGACTATTTCTCAGGTTGGACCTTATGTCCCTGATGGCCCCTTCATGAAGGGGGGGGTATCACCAGGCCATGGGGGTTTCTCACGATGGTAGTTGTGAGAAGCTCCCAACTGCAAAGATTCTTCTGCAGGAAAATTGAGACCTGTGGTTGGCCCCAGGCCAATGATTCTGAGCAGGGTTCTAAGGATGGATGGCGGGGTAGGCAACCTCACATTCCAATTTTCTCCTAGCAACAAGACAAGTTAGATCTGCTGGATCTCGCGGAGCAACCGAATATGCTGAGTTGAATTGAACTCTCCCGTGCATGTGTCCTAATATGATTTTGTGTCTATGGAGACCTTGGAATGAAGCGGTGGCACTGGGGCCCTGAAGGGTTTTCCTACAAAGAGGCTTTGACACACCTCCCACATGCAAGTTTCCCATGTGTAGATAAGTTTTGTTCTGATGGGTGAGTCAAGTAACAGCCATATGCTGGTACTGAAATCCAGGCCTCTGAGGAAGATGCCTGGAAACCAAAGCAATGGATCCGATTAGGGCCTAGGGGCCTGTTCATTCCTTTTTACCTCTGGGGATATCAGTCTACGAGTCTGAGTGCAGTTACGTTCTCAGATGGGCTCAGATTGCTCCTGTTTGTCCTGGGAAGCCACCACTATTGGGATGGCCTCAGGGACTTTTGAGGTTTATTCTATTAGTAGGGTTGTGGCCATTGGAATGGGCACACAGAATTCCCTTGGAGAGGGCAAGTACATTCCTCAGGTTTGCTACAGGGGCCTGAGCCTGTAGGGTGTGTAGGCCTGGGCTTTTTGGACAGTTGTCTGAAAACACAAACTCGGACTATGTTTTGGGTCATAGGTATGGCAGGACTGATCTACAGACCATGAGGAGAACACTTCGGGATATGAAAAAAGAGCAAGTGTGAGGCTCTTGCTCAAGTTTTTATCTCTGGATATCGTGTCATTCATGGTCATGAAATATCCGGGTGACTTCATGAGAAATGGACGAGTCTTACTCTCTGGGGGTTTGGCCCCGTCCAAAGAGTTTGGGGTCATTCTGTGGGATGGAAGAAGTCCGTTTTGTTGTTGTTGTTTTTGTTGTTTTGTTTTGTTTTTCAAACCCCACCAAATGAGGGATTCCAGAGTAGAGCCCTGGGGAGGGGCGATTGGACAACCAGAAATCTGGTTTAAATTTGGGGCCTAGGGACATGTTAAGCCATTATGGCATCTAATGGTCTAGCCAATGAGAGGACGTACTTGAGGACAGGACTCACGCTGAGGGTCACAATGCGTGTTTATGCCCTCGTTGCACTCATGAATGGGCGGGGCCTCAGGGTGAATGCTGGTTTCCCCTACACTGAACGTTGGACAACATGCCAACCATAAGGTTTCTTGCCATGGGTAAGGAAGAGTTCTGATATCTGCATCACACTCACCCCTGGGCAGTGATTGGAGATAAGGTCTAGGTTCTGAAGCCTGAAAACTGAGGTAGGGAAGAGATGATGACCTAAGGCCACGGCGGGTCTTATGGGCTCAGGGTGCGGTCAGCTGTCTGGGTGTTGCTCAGGAGGTCCCGGCTCAGGGTGTGTCAGACAGTGCAATACTGCCCAGGTTAGACTATATAATTTGGGTACATTCGTGTGCCGTGTAGGTTTATTCTCATTTAATGTGCCCGGGCAGCTCATTGGGCAATATTTTGTTTCTAGGGGGCAGGCAGAGTGCTGCAATGATGGTCCGGAATTGCCAAACTTGTGGGCTTCGGGGCCAGGAGTGTGAGGACGGAAGTCTGAGAACACAAGCTAGACTTGGGATTCAGGGCGAGGGCACGGCATGTACTTCCTGAAGATCTGAAGCAATATCTCATGCATCTGAAGTCAGAGCGAGGATCAGACGTTGGCTCAGCTTGGATTTTCTGTTCATGACGGCCCCTTCATAAAGGGAGACGAATCTCGAGGCCGTGGAGGTTTTCCCACGTTAGGAGTGGTGGGATGCCCCCTCCTAGGATTCCTTCTGTGGGACAATTGAGACCTGTTGGACAGCTCCATGACATCCCATATGGATGAGTCCAGACCAACGTTTGAGGATGGATGCCTGGGAAGCCCGCCTCGCATTCCAATTGTCTCCTAGCGACAAGACAGTTTAGATCTGATGGCTCTGCGGTAGCAACCGGGGTGGCTGAGTTGAAATGGACTTTCCTGAGGATGGGTCTAATGTGTGTTTGTGTCCATGAGGGCCTTGGAATGGGGCGGTGGCACCGGGACCCTGAAGTATTCTCCTAAGCTTTTGACATAGCTCCCATGCACAAGTTTCCTTGTGGATACGCGTTTGGTTCTGATGGGTGCCTCAGGAAAACCCCAATGCTGGTATTGGAATCCAGGGTTTTGAGGAGACATGCCTGTAAACTAAAGCAATGGATCCGATTTTGGCCTAGGGTCCTGTCTGGTTCAATCTTCTTCTCTGGGGACACCCATCTAGGGCATGAGTGGAGGTAGATGCTCAGCTGGTGTCAGACTGACCTTTTTTGTCCCGGGCGACCTATACTATTGGGATGGCCTCCGGGACTTTGGAGGGTCCTCCTAATTTGTACGATTTTGGACAATGGAATGGGCAGAATTCCCATGGATTGGGTAGGCACAGTCCTAATGTGTGGCTCCAGGGTCCCCAGCCTGGATGGTGTGTGGCCCAGGACTTTGAGGACAGAAGTCTGAAAACACAAACTCAGCTTATGTTTGGGGACGTAGGTATGGCAGGCCCGATCTACAAACCATGAGAAGACATCTTCAGGATATGAAGATAGTGCGAGTCTGAGGCGCTTGCTCAGACTTTTGTCTCTGGATTTTGTTTCAGCGATGGCCGTGGAATGTCGAGGAGGCCTCATGGGCCATGGACGAATCTTGCTCTCTGTGGATTTGGCCCAATCCCAAGTGTTTTTCGTCAATCTGTTGGATGGAGTACTCCTTTCAGGGTTGTTACCTCAGGTGTCCCACCAAAAGAGGAGTTTCAAAGCAGAGCCCTGGGGAAGAGTGAAGGGACAACCCGAACTATTGTTAATAATTGGGGCCTAGGGGCATGGCAAGCCCAATATGCTGTCTCTTCATCCAGCCACTGAGAGGCCTTACCTGAGGACAGGGCTAAGGCTGAGGGTCACAATGTGTGTTTGCCACCTATGTGGCCCGGGAGCAATGGCGGGGCCTCATTGGACACACTGGTATCCACTACACTGAACATTATACAACAAGCCTACCACAATGTTTCTTGCCATCGGGAAAGAGTTCTGATTTCTGCATCATTTTCAAACATGGGCAGTGATTGGAGATAAGGTCTAGGTTCTAAATCCTGAAAACCGAGGCTGGGAAGAGATAACGACCTAAGGCAATGGCTGGTCCGATGTGCTCAGTGAGCGGCCAGGTGTATGGGTGGGGCCAGGAGGTCCAGGCTCAGCCTCTGTAAGAAAGGGCATTATTGCCCAGGTCAGCCTATATATTTTGGGTACAGCCAAGTGGCGTGCAGGTTGATCTTCATTTGGGGTTTCTGGGTAGCCCCAGAAGGCAATGTTTTTCTTCTGGAGGGCAGGCAGCGTGCTGCATTGTAATTCTGGATTGCCAAACTGGAGGGCTTGTGGGCCATTAGTCTGAGGATGGAAGTCTGAGGACACAAGCTAGGCTTAGGTTTCTGGGTGAGGACATGACAGGCACAATCTACAGATCTGAACCGAGATTTCTTGCATCTGAAGTCAGGATGAGGATCAGCCGATCGCTCAGGTTGGACCTTATGTCCCTGAGGGCCACTTCATGAAGGGGGGGGGGGGATCACGAGGCCATGGGTGTTTTCTCACGATGGGAGTTGTGAGAAACTCCCAACAGCAAAGATTCTTCTGCAGGACCATTGAGACCTGTTGGTTAGCTTCAGGACAACGATTCCGAGCAGGGTTCTAAGGATGGATGGCTGGGTAGCCCACCTCGCATTCAAATTGTCTCCTAGCAACAAGACAAGTTAGATATGCTGGATCTCGCGGAGCAACCGAATACGCTGAGTTGAAATGGACTCTCCTGTGGATGGGTCCTAATGTGTTTTTGTGTCTATGGATACCTTGGAATGACACGGTGGCACTGTGGCCATGAAGGGTTCTCCAAACAGAGGCTTTGACATCACTCCCACGTGCAAGTTTCCCATGTGTAGATGAGATTTGTTCTGGTGGGTGAGTCAAGAAACAGCCATATGCTGGTACTGAAATCCAGGCCTCTGAGGAGAGATGCCTGGAAACCAAAGCAATGGATCCGATTAGGGCCTAGCGGCCTGTTCGTTCCTTTTTACCTCTGGGGATATCAGTCTACAAGTCTGAGTGCAGGTTGGTTCTCAGATGGGCTCAGATTGCTCCTGTTTGTCCTGGGAAGCCACCACTATTGGGATGGCCTCAGGGACTTTGGAGGTTTATCCTATTAGTAGCGTTGTGGCCATTGGAATTGGCACACAGAATTCCCTTGGAGAGGGCAAGTACAGTCCTCAGCTTGGCTCCAGGGGCCTAAGCTGGTAGGTTGTGTAGGCCAGGGCTGTTTGGACTGTTGTTTGAAAACAGAAACTCGGCTTATGTTTTGGGTCATAGGTATGGCAGGACTGATCTACAGACCATGAGGAGAACTCTTCGGGATATGAAAAAAGGGCGAGTGTGAGGCTCTTGCTCAAGTTTTTATCTCTGGATATCATGCCATTCATGGTCATGAAATTTCCGGGTGACTTCATGGGAAATGGACGATTCTTACTCCCTGGGGGTTTGGCCCCGTCCAAAGAGTTTGGGGTCATTCTGTGGGACGGAAGAAGTCCGTTTTTTGTTGTTGTTGTTTTGTTTTGTTTTGTTTTTCAAACTCAGGGGTTCCACCAAATGAGGGATTCCAGAGTAGAGCCCTGGGGAGGGGCGATTGGACAACCAGAAATCTGGTTAAAATTGGGTCCTAGGGACAGCTAGACTTGGGTTTCAGGGCGAGGGCACGGCATGTACCCCCTGAAGATCTGAAGCAATATCTCATGCTTCTGAAGTCAGAGCGAGGATCAGACGTTGGCTCAGCTTGGATTTTCTGTTCATGACGGCCCCTTCATAAAGGGAACCGAATCTCGGGGCCGTGGAGGTTTTCCCACGTTGGGAGTGGTGGGATGCCCCCTCCAAGGATTCCTTCTGCGGGACAATTGAGACCTGTTGGACAGCTCCAGGACATCCCATATGGATGAGTCCAGACCGACGTTCATGGACGGATTCCTGGGAAGCCCGCCTCGCATTCCAATTGTCTCCTAGGGACAAGAAAGTTTAGATCTGATGGCTCTGCGGGAGCAACCGGGGTGGCTGAGTTGAAATGGACTTTCCTGAGGATGGGTCTAATGTGTGTTTGTGTCCATGAGGGCCTTGGAATGGGGCGGTGGCACCGGGACCCTGAAGTATTCTCCTAAGCTTTTGACATAGCTCCCATGCACAAGTTTCCTTGTGGAGATGAGGTTTGTTCTGATGGGTGCCTCAGGAAAACCCCAATGCTGGTATTGGAATCCAGGGTTTTGAGGAGACATGCCTGTAAACCAAAGCAATGGATCCGATTTTGGCCGAGGGTCCTCTCTGGTTCAATCTTCTTCTCTGGGGACACCCATCTAGGGTATGAGTGGAGGTAGATGCTCAGCTGGTGTCAGACTGACCTTTTTTGTCCCGGGCGACCTATACTATTGGGATGGCCTCAGGGACTTTGGAGGGTTCTCCTATTTGTACGATTCTGGACAATGGAATGGGCAGAATTACCATGGATTGGGTAGACACAGTCCTAATGTGTGGCTCCAGGGTCCCCAGCCTGGAGGGTATGTGGCCCAGGACTTTGAGGACAGAAGTCTGAAAACACAAACTCAGCTTATGTTTGGGGACGTAGGTATGGCAGGCCCGATCTACAAACCATGAGAAGACATCTTCAGGATAGTGCGAGTCTGAGGCGCGTGCTCAGGTTTTTGTCCCTGGATTTTGTATCAGCGATGGCCGTGGAATGTCGAGGAGGCCTCTTGGGCCATGGACGAATCTTGCTCTCTGTGGATTTGGCCCGATCCCAATTGTTTTTCGTCAATCTGTTGGATGGTGGACTCCTTTCAGGGTTGTTACATCAGGTGTCCCACCAAAAGAGGAATTCCAAAGCAGAGCCCTGGGGAAGAGTGAAGGGACAACACGAACTATGGTTAAAAATTGGGGCCTAGGGGCATGGCAAGGCCAATATGCTGTCTCTTCATCCAGCCACTGAGAGGCCTTACCTGAGGACTGGGCTAAGGCTGAGGGTCACAATGTGTGTTTGCTACCTATCTGGATCACGAGCAATGGCGGGGCCTCAAGGGACACACTGGTTTCCACTACACTGGACGTTGGACAACAAGACAACCACAAGTTTTCCTGCCATCGGGAAGGAGTTCTGATTTCTGCATCATTTTCAAACCTGGGCAGTGATTGGAGAAAAGGTCTAGGTTCTGAAGCCTGAAAACTGAGGTTGGGAAGGGATAACGACCTAAGGCCATGGGGGGAATGAAGTTCTCAGTTTGTAGCCAGCTGTCTGGGTGGGCCCAGGATGTCCAGGCTCAGGCTGTGTCAGAAAGGGCATTATTGCCCCGGTCATCCTATATATTTTGGGTATAGCCAAGTGTCGTGCAGGTTGATCTTCATTTGGGGTTTCTAGGTAGCCCCAGAGGGCAAGGTATTACTTCTGCAGGGCAGGTAGAGTGCTGCATTGTAGTTCTGGATTGCCAAACTGGAGGGCTTGTGAGCCAGTAGTCTGTGGACAGAAGTCTGAGGACACAAGCAAGGCTTAGGTTTCTGGGTGAGGACATGGCAGGCACAATCTACAGACCTGAACCGAGATCTCATGCATCTGAAGGCAGGGTGATGATCAGACGATCGCTCAGGTTGGTCTTTATTCTCCAACCCGAAGGTTTTGACACAACTCCAACAAGGAAGCTTTCCATGTGGAGATGAGAGGTGTTCTGTCTGGTGCCTCAGGATAGCCCCATATGCTGGTCTTCGAACCCAGGCCTCTGAGGAGTGATACCTGGACACCAAAGCAAGAGTTCATAATAGGGCCTAGGGGCCTGTCTGGTTCAATCTTCTGTCTCTGCGGATATCAGTCTGTGTGTCTGCATGGAGGTAGTAGTTGCTCAGCTGGTGTCATAATGCCCCTGTTTGTCCAGTGCGGCTTGCGGTAGTGGGATGTATGTATGTATGTATGTATGAAGGCTCGATCTACAGACCGTGAGAATTTTCCGGGCTATGAACAAAGGGCGAGTATGTGGCGTTTGCTCAGGCTCTTGTCTCTGGATTTTGTGCCTACGGTGGCCGTGGAATGTCGGGGTGTCCTCAAGGGCCATGGACAAGTCTTTCTCTGGTGATTTGGCCTGATCCCAAGTGGATGGGATCATTCTGTGGATGGGAAGAGTCCTTTCTGTATTTTTTTTTTTTACCTCAGGTGTCCCACCAAAGAGGGATTCCAGAGCAGAGCCCTGAGTAGGGGTGACTAGACATCTCTAACTCTGGTTGAGATTGGGGGACTAGGGGCTTGGCAAGCCCCATATGTGGGCTGTTGTTCCAGTCACTAAGAGGCTTTACATGAGGATAGGGCTCCCGCTGAGGGTCACAATGTGTGTTTGTGCAAATTGTAGCCCTCAGGGATAGGTGGGGCCTCATAGTCCATGCTGCTTTCTCCTACAATGAACGTTGGACCACATGCCAACCACAAGGTTTCTTGCCATGGCGAAGGAGAAGTTCTGATTCTTGTATCACGTTCACTCCTGAGCAGTGAGTGGAGATAAGGTCTAGGTTCTGAAGGTGAAAACTGAGGTTGTGTAGAGATGATGGCCGAAAGCCATTGTGGGTTTGATATGCTTAGTGTACGGCCAGCTGTCTGGGTGTTGGACAGGTGGTCTGCCTTCAGGCTGTGTCAGACAGGGCTTTAGTGCACAGGCTAGATTGTATAATTGGGGTATGGTCGAGTTGCATGCAGGTTGTTACTCATTTGGCGTTTCTGGTTAGCCCTATAGGGCAACATTTTTCTTCTGGAGGGCAGGCAGAGTGCTGCATTGTGTCTCCAGAATTGCCAAACTGGAGGGGTGTGGCCAGGATTGTGAAGACGGAAGTCTGAGAACACAAGTTAGGCTTAGGTTTCGGGGCGAGGGCACAGCAGACACACTCTCAAGTGCTGAATCGAGATCTCGTGCTTCTGAATTCAGGGCGAGGATCAGACTTTGGCTTAGGATGGAGTTTCTGTCCATGATGGCCCATTTATGAAGGTGTGGGGCATCATGAGGAAATGGAGGTTTTCTCACAGTGGGATTGTGTGATGCTTCAAACCACAAGGATTCATTCTGCAAGACAGTCAAGACAGGTTGGTTGGATTCAAGACGTCCCATAAAGAAATTCTCCAGAGCAGGGTTCTAAGGATGGATGCCTGGGCAGCCCACCTCGCATTCCAACTGTCTCCTAGTGACAAGGCAGGTTTGATCTGCTGGCTCTGGGTGAGCAGCCGAGGGGGCTGATTTGAAATGGATTCCCCTGAGGATGGATCATAATGTAATTTTGTGTCCTTGGAGACCTTGGAATTGGGCCATGGTGCCAACGCCCTGAAGGATCCTCCTAACCTGAGGTATTGACACAGCTCCAAAGAGCAAGTTTCTCATGTGGAGATGAGATCTGTTCCTATTGTTTCCTTAGGAAACCCCCATATTCTGACATTGGAAACCAGGCCTCTGAGGAGAGATACATAGAAACCAAAGCAATGGATCAGAAGTTGGCTCAGGTTGGAGTTTCTGTCCATGATGGCCCCTTTATAAAGGGGAGCATCTCATGAGGCCATGTAGGTTTTCCCACGATGGGAGTTGTGAGATGCTACAATCTGCAAGGATTCCTTCTGCAGGACAGTCAAGACCTGTTGGAAGGCTCCCAGGACATCCCATATGAAACGGCGCCAGAGCAGGATTCCAACGATGGATGCCTAGAGAGTTTGCTTTGCATTCCAGTTGTCTCCTAGCGACAAGGCAGGTTTGATATTCTGGCTCTGGGGGAGTAATCAACGGGGCTGAGTTGAAATGTACTCTCCTGCCGAATGGTCATAATGCGGGTTTGTGTCCATGGAGACCTTGGAATAGGGCAGTGGCTCCGGTTACCTGAAGGTTTCTCCTAACTGGAGGTTTTTACAGAGCTCCAAAGGATAAGTTTCCCATGTGGAGACAAGATTTGTTCTGATTGGTATCTCTGGAATCCCCCATATGCTGGTATTGGAAAACAGGCCTCTGAGGAGAGATGCTTAGAAACAAAAGCAATGGAACCAATTACATTCTAGGGGCCTGTCCAGTTTAATACCTTTCTCTTGCGATATCTGTCTATGGGTGAGTTGAGGTCGTTGCTCAGCTTGTGACAGATCACCCCTCTTTGTACTGGGCAGCCTACACTATTGGAATGGCCTCTGGGACTTTGGAGGTTTCTCCTAATCTGTAGTGTTGTGGCCAATGGATTGGGAAGAATTTCCTTGGAGAGGGCAGGCACAGTCCTGAGGTGTGGCTCCAGGGGCCTCAGCCTGGAGGGTGTTTGGGACAGGGATGTCAGGATAGAAGTCTGAAAACACAAACTCGGCTTAGGTTTGGGGACGTAGGTATGGCAGGCCCAATCTACAGACTATGAGGAGAATTTTTTGGGCTATGACCTAAGGGTGAGGCTTATGTCTCTGGATTTTGTGTCAATAGTGGCCGTGGAATGTCGGGCTGGCCTCATGGGTCATGGACGAGTCTTTCTCTCTGGGAATGGCCTGATCCCAAGTGATTGGGGTCATTCTGTGGGTGGGAGGAATCCTTTCTGTGTTTACTTACCTCAAATGTCCCACCAAAGAGGGATTCCAGAGCAGAGCCCTGAGTAGGGGTGACTAGATGTCTCTACCTCTGGTTAAGATTGGGTGACTTGGGGCATGGCAGGCCCCATATGCGGGCTCATGGTCCAGCCACTGAGAGGCTTTACTTGAGGACAGGGCTCAAACTGAGGGTCCCAATGTGTGTTTGTGCCCACCGCAGCTCTTAAGCATGGGCAGGGCCTCAGGGACCCTACACTACCCTCAGCGGCCCTACTAATACTCCTGTAGGCCCTACAGGGGTCCTACACTGAACTTTGGTTAAGATGCCAACCACAAGACTCTGGCGAGAGGGAAGGAGGAGTTATGATTTCTGCATCACGTTCACACATGGGAAATGAGTAGAGATAAGGTCTAGGTTTCTGTAGCCTGAAACCAGGTTGGAAAGAGATGGCAACCTAAGCCCATGGCGGTTCAGATGTTCTCAGTGTACGGCAAGCTGTCTGGGTGTCGGTTGGGAATTCAGGCCTCAGGTTGTGTCAGACAGGGAATTAGTGCACAGGCTAGACTATATAATTGGTGTACAGTTGAGTGGCATGCAGGTTTATCCTCATTTGAGGTTTCTGGGTAGACCCATAGGGCAACGTTTTTCTTCTAGAGGGCAGGCAGAGTGCAGCACTGTGTCATCGGAAATCTCAAAATTGAGCGCGTGTGGTCCAAGAGAGTGAGGACGGAAGTCTGAGAACACTAGCTATGCTTAGGTATTGGGGTGAGGGCACAGCAGGTACACTCTGAAGAGCTTAATCAAGATCTCGTGCATCTGAGTCAGGGCGAAGATCAGCCGTTGGCTCAGGTTGCAGTTTCTTTCCATGATCCGACTTCATGAAGATTGGGGGCATCATGTGACCTTGGAAGCTTTCCATGATATGAGTTGTGAAGTGGTCCATGAACAAGGACTCCTGTGGGACAGTCGAGACCTGTTGGATGGCTCAGGGATGTCCCATAAGGAACGACGCAAGAGCAGGGTTCTAAGGGTTCTAAGGGTTCTAAGGATCTCTAAGGAGAGATGCCTGGAAACCAAAGCAATAGATCCGATAGGTGCCTATGGGCCTGTTCGTTCCTTTTTACATTTGGGGACATCAGTCTACGGGTCTGAGTGCAGGTAGGTGCTCATATGGGCCCAGATTGCCCCTGTTTGTCCTGGGAAGCCACAAATATCGGGATGGCCGCAGGGACTTTGGAGGTTTATCCTATTAGTAGGGTTGTGGACATTGGAATGGGCACATACAATTCCCTTGGAGAGGGCAAGCACAGTCGTCAGGTTTGGCTCCAGCGGCCCTAACCTGTAGGGTGTGTAGGCCAGGGCTGTTTGGACAGTTGTCTGAAAACACAAACTCGGCTTATGATTCGGGTCATAGGTATGGCAGGACTGATCTACAGACCATGAGGAGAACTCTTCGGGATATGAAAAAAGGGCGAGTGTGAGTCTCTTGCTCAAGTTTTTGTCTCTGGATATCGTGTCACTCATGGTCGTGAAATTTCCGGGTGACTTCATGGGAAATGGACGAGTTGCTCCCCCAGATCCAGCAGATCTAACCTGTCTTGTTGCTTGGAGAAAATTGGAATGCGAGGTGGGCTACCAAGCCAACCATCCTTAGAACCCTGCCTGGAAATGTTGACCTGGAGCCAACCAACAGGTCTCAATTGTCCTGCATAAGAATCTTTGCAGTGGGAGTTTCTCACAACTCCCATCGCGGGACAACACCCATGGCCTCGTGATCCACCCCCCCTTCAAGAAGGGACCATCAGGGACAGAATGTCCAACCTTAGCGATCGTCTGATCCTCGCCCTGACTTCAGATGCACGAGATCTCGATTCAGGTCTGGAGATTGTGCCTGCCATATCCTCACCCAGAAACCTAGGCCAAGCTTGGGTTCTCAGACTTCCGTCCTCAGACTACTGGCCCACAAGCCCTCCAGTTTGGCAATACAGAACTACAATGCTGCACTCTGCCTGCCCTCCAGAAGGAAAACATTGCCCTCTGGGGCTACCCAGAAACCCCAAATGAGGATCAACCTGCACGCCATTCGGCTGTACCCCAAATATATAGGCTGACCTGGGCACTAATGCCCTTTCTGACACAGCCTGAGCCTGGACATCCTGGCCCCACCCAGACAGCTGGCCGCACATTGAGCACATCGGACCCGCCATGGCCTTAGGTCGTCATCTCTTCTCAACCCCGGTTTTCAGGCTTCAGAACCTAGACCTTATCTCCAATCACGGCCCGGGTTTGAAAATGATGCAGAAATCAGAACTCTTTCCCCATGGCAAGAAACCTTGTGGTTGGCATGTTGTCCAAAGTTAGGTATAGTTGAAACCAGTTTGGCCCATGAGGCCCCGCCCAGGTGCGGGCCACATTGGTCACAAACACATATTGTGACCCTCAGCCAGAGGCCAGTCCTCAGGTAAGGCCTCTCAGTGGCTGGATGGAGAGACAGCATATTGGGCTTGCCATGCCCCTAGGCCCCAATTTTTAACCGTAGTTCGGGTAGTCCCCTCACTCTTCCTCAGGGCTCTGCTTTGGAATTCCTCTTTTGGTGGGACACCTGAGGAAACAAACCTGAAAAGAGTCCTCCCATCCCACAGATTGACGAAAAACAATTGGGATCGGGCCAAGTCCAAAGAAAGCAAGATTCGTCCATGGCCCATGAGGCCTCCCCAACATTCCACGGCCATCGCTGATATAAAATCCAGAGCCAAAAGCCTGAGCACGTGCCTCAGACTTGCTCATTCTTCATATCCAGATGAGTTCTTCAGATAAGAACCTACACGGCACTCGAAGGCACCCAAAATATATAGTCTAACCTGGGCACTAATGCACTGTCTGACAATCTGAGCCAGGACCTCGTGACCAACACCCAGACAGCTGACCGCACACTGAGCACATCAGACCCGCCATGGCCTTAGTTCATCATCTCTTCCCTACCTCAGTTTTCAGGCTTCAGAACCTAGACCTTACCACTAATCACTGCCCAGGGGTGACTGTGATGCAGAAAACAGAACTCTTCCTTACCCATGCTAAGAAACCTTGTGGTTGGCATGTTGTCCAAAGTTCAGTGTAGGAGAAACCAGCACTTACCCTGAGACCCCGCCCATTTTTGAGTGCGACGAGGACATAAACACACATTGTGACCCTCAGCGTGAGTCCTGTCCTCTAGTACGTCCTCTCAGTGGCTGGACAATTAGATGTCATAATGGGCTTGACATGTCCCTAGGCCCCAATTTTTAACCATAGTTCGGGTTGTCCCTTCACTCTTCCCCAGGGCTCTGCTTTGCAATTCCTCTTTTGTTGGGACACCTGAGGTAACAAATCTGAAAGGAGTCCTCCCATCCCACAGATTGACGGAAAACAATTGGGATCGGGTCAAGTCCACAGAGAGCAAGATTCATCCATGGCCCATGAGGCCTCCCCAACATTCCACGGCCATCGCTGATACATAATCCAGAGACAAAAGCCTGAGCATGCGCCTCAGTCTCGCTCATTCCTCATATCCTGAAGAGTTCTTCAGATAAGAACCTACACGGCACTCGAATGCACCCAAAATATATAGTCTAACCTGGGCACTAATGCACTGTCTGACAACCTGAGCCCGGAACTCGTGACCAACACTCAGACAGCTGACCGCACACTGAGCACGTCAGACCCGCCATGGCCTTAGGTCATCATCTCTTCCCTACCTCAGTTTTCAGGCTTCAGATCCTAGACCTTACCTCTAATCACTGCCCAGGGGTGACTGTGATGCAGAAATCAGAACTCTTCCTTTCCCATGGCAAGAAACCTTTTGGTTGGCATATTGTCCAATGTTCAGTGTAGGAGAGACCAGCACTCACCCTGAGTCCCCGCCAATTCTTGAGTGCGACGAGGGCATAAACACACATTGTGACCCTCAGCATGAGTCCTGTCTCTAGTACGTCCTCTCAGTGGCTGGACCAATAGATGTCATAATGGACTTGACATGTCCCTAGGCCCCAATTTTTAACCAGATTTCTGGTTGTCAGTCGCCCCTCCCCAGGGCTCTACTCTGGAATCCCTCATTTGGTGGGACACCTGAGGTTGAAAAACAAAACAAAACAAATCGACATCAACAGAACAACGGACTTCTTCCATCCCACAGAATGACCCCAAACTCTTTGGACAGGGCCAAACCCCCAGAGAGTAAGACTCGTCCATTTCCCATGAAGTCACCCGGAAATATCACGACCATGAGTGACACGATATCCAGAGACAAAAACTTGAGCAAGAGCCTCACACTCGCCCTTTTTTCATATCCCGTAGAGTTCTCCTCATGGTCTGTAGATCAGTCCTGCCATACCTATGACCCGAAACATAAGCCGAGTTTGTGTTTTCAGACAACTGTCCAAACAGCCCTGGCCTACACACCCTACAGGCTCAGGCCCCTGATTCTAAACCTGACGACTGTCCTTTCCCTCTCCAAGGGAATTGTATGTGCCTATTCCAATGGCCACCACCCTACTAAGAGGATAAACCTCAAAAGTCCCTGAGGCCATCCCAATATTTGTGGCTTCCCAGGACAAACAGGGGCAATCTGGGCCCATCTGAGCACCTACCGGCACTCAGACCCGTAGACTGATGTCCCCAGAGGTAAAAAGGAACGAACAGGACCCTAGGCACCTATCGGATCCATTGCTTTGGTTTCCAGGCATCTCTCCTCAGAGGTCTGGATTTCAATAACAGCATATGGCTGTTTCTTGACTCACCCATCAGAACAAATCTCATGTACACATGGGAAACTTGCACGGTGGAGCTGTGTGAAAGCCTCTCTTTTAGAGAACCCTTCAGGGCCCCAGTGACACCGCTTCATTCAAAGGTCTCCATAGACAAAAAATCATATTAGGAAACATCCACGGGAGAGTCCATTTCAACTCAGCCTCCTCGGTTCCTCCCCAGATCCAGGAGATCTAACCTGTCTTGTTGCTTGGAGATAATTGGAATGCGAGGTGGGCTACCCAGCCATCCATCCTTAGAACCCTGCTCGGAATCGTTGTCCAGGTGCCAACCAACAGGTCTCAATTGTTCTGCAGAAGAATCTTTGTTGTTGGGAGATTCTCACAACTCCCATCGTGGGAAAACCCTCATGGCCTCGTGATCCAACCCCCCTTCAATAAGGGGCCATCAGGGACAGATTGTCTAACCTGAGCAATAGTCTGATCCTCGCCCTGACTTCAGATGCATGAGATCTCGATTCAGGTCTGTACATTGTGCCTGCCATATCCTCACCCAGAAACCTAGGCCTTGCTTGGCTCTCAGACTTCCGTCCTCAGACTATTGGCCTACAAGCCCTCCAGTTTGGCAATCCAGAACTACAATGCAGCACTCTGCCTGCCCTCCAGAAGAAAAACATTGCCCTCTGGGGCTACCCAGAATCCCCAAATGAGGAAAAACTCGGCACGCCATTCAGCTGTACCCCAAATATATAGGCTGACCTGGGCACTAATGCCCTTTCTGACACAGTCTGAGCCTGGACCTCCTGGCCCCACCCAGACAGCTGGCCGCACACTGAGCACATTGGACCCGTCATGGCCTTAGGTCGTCATCTCTTCTCAACCTCGGTTTTCAGGCTTCAGAACCTAGACCTTATCTCCAATCACGGCCTGGGCTTGAAAATGATGCAGACATCAGAACTCTTTCCCCATGGCAAGAAACCTTGTGGTTGGCATGTTGTCCAAGGTTCAGTGTCGTTGAAACCAGTGTGGCCCATGAGGCCCCGCCCATGCTTGCGGGCCACATTGGTCACAAACACACATTGTG
This sequence comes from Mustela lutreola, assembly GCF_030435805.1. Taxonomy (NCBI): domain Eukaryota; kingdom Metazoa; phylum Chordata; class Mammalia; order Carnivora; family Mustelidae; genus Mustela; species Mustela lutreola. Next base: position 89,823,420 of record NC_081302.1, on the reverse strand, counting down.
ACCCTCAGCCTGAGCCCAGTTCTCAGGTAAGGCCTCTCAGTGGCTGGATGGAGAGACAGCATATTGGGCTTGCCATGCCCCCAGGCCCAAATTTTTAACCATAGATCGGGTTGTCCTTTCAGTCTTCCCCAGGGCAACAATCATATAAATAACCGTTTCATACCTACTTAAAAATTGCATAATACCACACTCCTAGATCCTCTCTGAATGCTCTAAAATAACCCTTAAAGGAAATACATTTTTAAAAATAACAGATTTTTTGGCGAATAATTTAATAAAATAAAAGTTTCATTCATCTATGTAGATCATAAAAATGTTTTTAATAAGCCTGAAATTATAACTCTGAAGTGTGCTAAAATGAATCCACCTGCTAAGGGTGAGAGAACAAAAATAAACATCATTTTTCCAAATAAGAGGAATTTATTACCTTCGAATCAAAGCATGTGGATTTGTTCAAACTGGCATTAAAGGAATATGGAAACACAAACGATAGAAAGTCATATTTTAGATTTCTAAATCTTCAAAGTGAAGAGTATACATTTTTTAAATGTTACATAATGCTACATAATGACAATATGACAGGTTGTGACAAATAGCATTTTAAAAGCTCTACTCATAATGGAACGGAAGGTGTCATTTCCCTATAATTTTATATATTTCATTAATTTACTATATCTGGATACAACATATTACCAAACAGATGTTCATCAAAGACTAAATCATTTTTACTGCAGCATAATAATTTGAACCTACATCTATTAATCATTTTTTCGATCAAACATTTATAGTCTCACTAAACATTTTATCATTTGTTGACAAACTTAAAAAACAGTAGGATAAAATGTCGTGATTGGAAAAGTAGATTTTCTTTGAAATTTGCATTTAAATGAAAATATTTGCGATATTTTAAAAACTTTAAATGTAATTTTATATATATCTGACCTTGCAAATGATATAAAACGTTTGGAGACTTAATATAGTTTGGGGCACATGGTAAGCAGTAATCAATTTTTTTGTTGATCCAAGTGTTCTTGTATTATTTTTCTTAATTATTCTAGTACCACAATTTATAGTTCTAAGATTTTTCCACCCCCCCATTTTAATATCTCTTAAGGTGGCACTCACCTTGCACTTGATGACATATCCTAGTTTAACTGTCAGCATTTCTCTTTCTTAGTCGAACATAAACTATAGTGCATCTTACCCTTGATGAAAGCTAGGATGCAATTAAATACTCTATTATGGTTACGATTCTGATATTTGAAATCCTCCGGTAGCTCCCTGTGCCCCCACAGTGTAGAACCTCACCTCCTCGGCATAGTATACAAACCATCTCACCCCCAGTGTTAACCCCGGGGCTCAGCCTCCATCCCCAGGTGATGCTGCCAGATCAGCTGTCGGTTGTCATGAACTTGCTGTAGTTTCCCGAATGCACTGTGCTGCCTCCTGGCACTTTGAAACTTGACACACTCATCCTCATTCTTCACTTTGCCCTTGTCTATCACCTCCCCTGAAAATCTGTTCCTAAGTGGCTTTTCCCAGCTCCAACATACCCTTGGCAGTCTTTAATCTCCCTGTGGTAAAGCCTGTCACACTGCACCATGGACATGCCCGTTGTCCCCCTGAGAAGAGAAAAGGGACAGTGAGGGCCACCCAGCATTTGCAGCTCTAGTGCAGAGCCCCATGCCTGGCTTGCAGGAAATGCCAGATCATGAAGACAAACGGAGATCATCCTCTGGCTAAAACCAGATCTTCTTTGCCTACTGCAGGATCTGGATCAATAAAGAGCAGCCAGTGATTATTGCTGTATTTCTAGGGTTTTTTTCCCCATATATTTCAGGGGATTCTGGTTAGCCCCAGAGGGCAATGTTTTTTCTTCTGGACGGCAGGCAGACGGCTGCATTGTTGTTCTGGAATTGCCAAAGTGGAGGGCTTGTGGGCCAGGAGTTGAGGACAGAAGTCTGAGAACACAAGCAACCTTAGGTTTCTGGGCGAGGGCATGGCAGGTACGCTCTGCAGAGCTGAAACGAGATCTCTTGCATCTGAAATCAGGTGAGGATCTGACGAATGCTCAGGTTGGAGTTTCTGTCCCTTATGGCCCTCTCCATGAAGAGGTGGTGGATCACGAGGCCATGGAATTTTTCCCACGATGGCAGTTGTGAGATGCTCCAAACCGTAAAGATTCTTCTGCAGGGCGATTGAGACCTGTTGGTTGGCTCCAGGACTTCCCATACGGATCGATTCCGAGTAGGGTTCTAAGGATGGATGGCTGGGAAGCCCGACTCTCATTCCTCTTGTGTCCTAGAGGCAAGACAGGTCAGATCTGCTGGATCTGGGGGAGAAACTGAAAGGGTTGAGTTGAAATGGACTCTCTTGTGGATGGGTCCTAATGTGGGTTTGTGTCCATGGAGAACTTGGAATGAGGCAGTGGCACAGGGTCCCTGAAGGGTTCTCCTAACCAGAGGCTTTGACACAGCTCCAACGTGCATGATTCCCACGTGAAGATGAGATTTGTTCTGATGGGTGCCTCAAGAAACAGCCAAATGCTGCTATTGGAATCCAGGCCTCTGAGGAGAGATGCCTGGACAACAAAGCAATGGATCCGATTAGGATCTAGGGGCCTGCTCATTCCAATTTACCTCTGGGGACATCTGTCCACGTGTCTAAGTGCAGGTAGATGCTCAGCTGGTGTCAGACCGCCCTTGTTTTTCCTGGGCAGTCAACACTATTGGGATGACCCGGGCACTTTGGAGGTTTATTATCCTATTTCTAGGTTTGTGGCCAATGGAATGGGCAGAATTCCCAGGTACAGTCCTCAGGTTTGGCTCCAAGAACGTGTGCCTGTAGATTTTGTGGGCCAGGGCTGTGGGGACAGTTGTCTGAAAACACAAACCCGGCTTAGGTTTCGGGTAGTAGGTATTGCAGGACTGATCTACAGACCGTGAGAAAAACTCTTCAGGATATGAACAAGGGGGCGAGTGTGAGACGCTTGCTCAAGATTTTGTCTCTGGATATTGTGTCACTGATGGCCGTGGAATGTCCGAGTGGCCTCATGGGCCATGGACGAGTCTTCCTCTCTGGGCATTTGGCCCGATCCCAAGAGTTTGGGGTTATTCTTTGAGATGGGAGGAGTCCGTTTTTTTTGTTTGTTTGTTTGTTTTTACCTCGTTGTCCCACCAAAAGAGAGTTTCCAGGGCAGAGCCCTGGGGAAAGGCGACTGGACAACCAGAAACCTGGTTAAAACTTGGGGCCTAGGGCCATGGCAAGCCCATTATGACGTCTAATGGTCCAGCCACTGAGAGGACTTACTAGAGGACAGGACTCATGCTGAGGGTCACAATGCGTGTTTGTGCCCTCTCCGTACTCAAGCATGGGCCGGGCCTCATGGTGAACGCTGGTTTCTCCTACACTGAACGTGGGACCACATGCCAACCACAAGGTTTCTTGCCATAGGGAAGGAGGAGTTCTGATTTCTGCATCACATTCACCCCTTGGCGGGGTGTGGAGTTATGGTCTATGCCCTGAAGCCTGAGAAGCTAGGTTGGGAATAGATGACGAGCTAAGGCCATGGCGGGTCTGTTGTGCTCAGTGTGCGGTCAGCTGTCTTGGTGTTGGTCAGGAAGTCCAGGCTCAGGCTGTGTCAGACAGTGTATTAGTGCCCAGATTTGTCGATATAATTTGTGTACAGAAGGGTGCCGTGTAGGTCTATCCTCATTTCGGGTGCCTGGGAAGCTCCATAGGGCAACATTTTGCTTTTTATCTGGAGGGCAGGCAGAGTGCTGCCTTGTGGGTCCAGAATTGCCAAACGTGAGGTCTTGGGGGCCAGGAGTGTGAGGACGGACATTGGAGAACAGAAGTTTCACATAGGTTTAAGGGCGAGGGCAAGGCCGGCACACTCTGCAGAGCTGCATCGAGATGTCGTGCATCTGAATTCAGGGCGAGGATCAGACGTTGGCTCAGGGTGGAGTTCCTGTCCATGATTTCCCCTTCAGAAAGGGGGTGGGGGCTTCAGAAAGCCATCACGGTTTTCCCACGTTGGGAGTTGTGAGATGCTCCAAAACGCAAGGATTCCTTCTGCAGGACACTTGAGACCCTTTGGATGGGTCCAGGACGTTCCATATGGAAGGACGCCAGAGCAGGGTTCTAAGGGCAGAGCCCTGGGCAAGCCGCCTCGCATCTCAATCGTCTCCTAGCGACAAGACAGGTTCTATCTGCTGGCTCTGGGGGAGCAACCGAGAAGCCAGAGTTGAAATGGACTCTCCTGCGGATGGAACCTAATGTGGGTTTGTGTGCATGGAGACCTTGGAAAGGGGTGGTGGCACCGGGCCCTGAAGGATTCTCCTAACCGGAAGTTTTGACACAGTTCCAGCCTGCTATTTTCCCATGTTGAGACAAGATTTGCCTCCGGAAACCCCCCACCCCATGCTGGTATTTGAAAATATGCCACAGAGGACAGATGCCTGGAAACCAAAGCAATGGATCTGATTACGGCCTAGGGACCTGTGAGGTTAAATCTACTACCCTGGTGACATCCAACTACGGTATGAGTGGAGGTAGATGCTCAGCTGTTGTCAGACGCCCTTGTTTGTCCCGGGCGGCCTACACAATTGGGATGGCTTCAGGGACTGTGCAGGTTTCTCCTAATTTGGAGGCGTGTGGTCAAGTGAATGGGCAGAATTCCAGTGGAGTGGGCAGGCACAGACCTGATGTGTGGCTCCAGGGGCCCCAGGCTGGAGGGTGTGTGGGCCAGGAGCGTGGGGATAGAAGTCTGAAAACACTAATGCGGCTTACGTTTGGCAGGCCTGATCTACAGGCCCTGAGGGGAACTCTTCGGGATATGAAGAAAGAGTGAGTGTGAGGCATTTATTCAGGCTTTTGTCTCTGGATTTTGTGTCAACAATGGCCGTGGAATGTCGAGGAGGCCTCATGGGCCATGGACAAGTCTTCCTCTCTGTGGATTTGGCACGAACCCAATTGTTTTGGGTCCATCATGGGGATGGGAGGAGTCCTAACAGTTTGGTTACCTCAGGTGTCCCACGAAAAGAGGGATTTCAAAGCAGAGCCCTGCGGAGGGGTGAATGGACAAACCGAACTATGGTTAGTTCCAGCCACCGAGAGGCCTTCCTTGAGGACAGAACTCACGCTGAGGGTCACAATGTGTGTTTATGCCTTCTAAGCGCTCAAGCATTGGCGGGAATCATAGTCCACAATGTTGCTCCTACACTGAACGTTGGGCTCCATGCCAACCACATGTATTCTTGCCATGGGGAAGTAGTAGTTCTGATTTTTTTTTTCATCTCTTTCACCGCTGGGCCGTGATTTGAATTAAGGTCTAGGTTGTGTACTCTGAAAACCGAGCTTGGGAAGAATTGACTTAAGTTCATGACAGGTCCGACGTGCCCAGTGTGGAGCCAGCTCCCTGAGTGTTGGTCGGGAGGTTCAGGCCTAGGCTGCGTCATACCAGGCATTAGTTTTCAGGGTATATTGTATAATTGGGGGAGAGTCGAGTGCCGTGCAGCTTGATCCTCATTTAGCGTTTCTGGGTAGCCCCAAGGGCAACGTTTTTCTTCTGGAGGCCAGGCAGAGTGCTGCATTGTGGCTCCGGAATTCCCAAACTGGATGCCCTTTGGGCAAGGAGTGTGAGGACGGAAGAATGAGAACACAAGTTAGGCGTAGGTTTCGGGACGAGGGCACGGCAGGCTCTCTCTGCACATCTGAATCGGGACTTCGTACATCTGAAGTCAGGGAGAGGTTCAGACCTAGGCTCAGGTTGGAGTTTCTGTCCATTATGGCCCTTTCTTGAAGGGGGCAGCATCTCGAAGCCATGGAGGTTTACCCAGGAGGGGAGTTGGGATATGCTCCAAGCCACAAGGATTTTTTCTGATCAACAATTGAGATCTGTTGGATCGCACCAGGATGTTTCATACGGAACGACAGCATAGCAGGAATCGAAGGATGGAACCCTGGGCAGACTGTATCGATTCTAACTGTCTCCCAGTTAATAGACAGTTTTGAGATGCTAGCTCTAGGGGAGCAACAGAAGGGGCTGAGTTGAAATGGACTCTACTGCGGATGGGACCTATTGTGGGTTTGTGTGCATAGAGACTCTGGCACGGAGCTGTGACACACGGAACCTGAATGCTTCTCCTAACCAGAGGTTTTGCGTCATCTCCAAAAGACAAGTTTCCCATGTGGAGACTAGATTTGATCTGATTGGTGCCTCAGGAATGCCCCACATGCTGATATTGGAAACCAGGCCTCTGAGGAGAGATAGCAGGAAACCAAAACAATGGACCCCATTAGGGCCTAGGGCCCTGACCCGTTCAATCTCCTTCTCTGGGGACATCCATGTACGGTATGAGTGGAGATGGATGCTCAGCTGGTTCCAGGCAGCCCTTGTTTGTCCTGGGCGTTCTATACTATGGGGATGGCCTTGGGGACTTTGGAGGATTCTCATAGTTTGTATGATTGTGGTCAATGGAAGGGGCAGAATTCCCGTGGAGGTGAGAGGCACAGACCTGATGTGTGGCTCCAGGGTCCCCAGGCTGGAGGGTGTGGAACCCAGGAATGTGGGCATAGAAGTCTGAAAACACACACTCGGCTTGTTTTGGGGACGTAGGTATGGCAGTCTCGATCTACAGACCGTGAGGGGAACTCTTTGGGATAGGAAGAAAGAGCGAGTGTGAGGCGCTTATTCAGGCTTTTGTCTCTGGATTTTGTGTCAACGATGGGCGTGGAATGTCGGGGAGGCCTCATGGGCCATGGATGAGTCTTCCTCTCTGTGGATTTGGCCCGATCCCAATTTGGGGGTCAATCTGTGGGATGGGAGGAGTCCTTTCAGTTTGGTTACCTCATTCTAAAGCAGAGCACTGGGGAGGGGCGAATGGACAACACGAACTATGGTTAAAAATTGGGGCCTAGGGGCATGGCAAGCCCAAAATGCCGTCTCTTGGTCCAGCCACTGAGAGACCTTACTTGGGGACTGGGCTCACGCTGAGGGTCACAATGCGTATCTGTGACCAATGCGGCCCTCAAGCATGGCGGGGTCAAAGGGCCACACTGCTATCAACTACACTGAACGTTGGGCAACACGCCAACCACAGATTTCTTGCCATGGGGAAGGAATTCTGATTTCTGCCTCATGTTCAACCCTGGGCAGTGATTGGAGAAAAGGTCTAGGTTCTGAAGCCTGAAAACCGAAGTTGGGAAGAGATGACGACCTAAGGCTTTGGCAGGTCCGATGTGTTCAGTGTGAGTCCAGCTGGCTGGGTGTGGGTCGGGAGGTCCAGAATCAGGCTGTGACAGAAAGGGCATGAGTGCCCAGGGCATCCTGTAGAATTGGGGTACAGTCAAGTGGCGAAAAGTTTGATCCTCCTTTGGGGCTTCTGGTTAGCCCCAGAGGGCAGTGTTTTTTCTTCTGGATGGCAGGCAGACGGCTGCATTGTAGTTCTGGAATTGCCAAACTGGAGGGCTTGTGGGCCAGGAGTTGAGGACAGAAGTCTGAGAACACAAGCAACCTTAGGTTTCTGGGCGAGGGCATGGCAGGTACGCTCTGCAGAGCTGAAACGAGATCTCGTGCATCTGAAATCAGGTGAGGATCTGACGAACGCTCAGGTTGGAGTTTCTGTCCCTTATGGCCCTCTTCATGAAGAGGTGGTGGATCACGAGGCCATGGAATTTTTCCCACGATGGGAGTTGTGAGATGCTCCAAACCGTAAAGATTCTTCTGCAGGGCGATTGAGACCTGTTGGTTGGCTCCAGGACTTCCCATACGGATCGATTCCGAGTAGGGTTCTAAGGATGGATGGCTGGGAAGCCCGACTCTCATTCCTCTTGTGTCCTAGTGGCAAGACAGGTTAGATCTGCTGGATCTGGGGGAGAAACTGAGAGGGTTGAGTTGAAATGGACTCTCTTGTGGATGGGTCCTAATGTGGGTTTGTGTCCATGGAGAACTTGGAATGAGGCAGTGGCACAGGGTCCCTGAAGGGTTCTCCTAACCAGAGGCTTTGACACAGCTCCAACGTGCATGATTCCCACGTGGAGACGAGATTTGTTCTGATGGGTGCCTCAAGAAACAGCCATATGCTGCTATTGGAATCCAGGCCTCTGGGGAGAGATGCCTAGACAACAAAGCAATGGATCCGATTAGGATCTAGGGGCCTGCTCATTCCAATTCACCTCTGGGGACATCTGTCCACGGGTCTAAGTGCAGGTAGATGCTCAGCTGGTGTCAGACCGCCCTTGTTTTTCCTGGGCAGTCAACACTATTGGGATGGCCCCGGGCACTTTGGAGGTTTATCATCCTATTTCTAGGTTTGTGGCCAATGGAATGGGCAGAATTCCCAGGTACAGTCCTCAGGTTTGGCTCCAAGAACCTGTGCCTGTAGGTTTTGTGGGCCAGTTGTCTGAAAACACAAACCCGGCTTAGGTTTCGGGTCGTAGGTATTGCAGGACTGATCTACAGACCGTGAGGAGAACTCTTCAGGATATGAACAAGGGGGCGAGTGTGAGACGCTTGCTCAAGATTTTGTCTCTGGATATTGTGTCACTGATGGCCGTGGAATGTCCGGGTGGCCTCATGGGCCATGGACGAGTCTTCCTCTCTGGGCATTTGGCCCGATCCCAAGAGTTTGGGGTTATTCTTTGAGATGGGAGGAGTCTGTTTTGTTTTGTTTTCACCTCAGATGTCCCACCAAAAGAGAGTTTCCAGAGCAGAGCCCTGGGGAGGGGCGACTGGACAACCAGAAACCTGGTTAAATCTTGGGGCCTAGGGGCATGGCAAGCCTATTATGACGTCTAATGGTCCAGCCACTGAGAGGACTTACTAGAGGACAGGACTCACGCTGAGGGTCACAATGCTTGTTTGTGCCCTCTTCGTACTCAAGCATGGGCCGGGCCTCATGGTGAACGCTGGTTTCTCCTACACTGAACGTGGTACCACATGCCAACCACAAGGTTTCTTGCCATAGGGAAGGAGGAGTTCTGATTTCTGCATCACATCACCCCTTGGCAGGGTGTGGAGTTAAGGTCTATGTCCTGAAGCCTGAGAAGCTAGGTTGGGAATAGATGACGAGCTAAGGCCATGGCGGGTCTGTTGTGCTCAGTGTGCGGTCAGCTGTCAGGGTGTTGGTCAGGAAGTCCGGGCTCAGGCTGTGTCAGGCAGTGTATTAGTGCCCAGATTTGTCGATATAATTTGTGTACAGAAGGGTGCCGTGTAGGTCTATCCTCATTTTGGGTGTCTGGGCAGCTCCATAGGGCAACATTTTGCTTTTTATCTGGAGGGCAGGCAGAGTGCTGCCTTGTGGGTCCAGAATTGCCAAACGTGAGGTCTTGGGGGCCAGGAGTGTGAGGACGGACATTGGAGAACAGAAGTTTCACATAGGTTTAAGGGCGAGGGCAAGGCCGGCACACTCTGCAGAGCTGCATCGAGATGTCGCGCATCTGAATTCAGGGCGAGGATCAGACGTTGGCTCAGGGTGGAGTTCCTGTCCATGATTTCCCCTTCAGAAAGGGGGTGGGGGCTTCAGAAAGCCATCACGGTTTTCCCACGTTGGGAGTTGTGAGATGCTCCAAAACGCAAGGATTCCTTCTGCAGGACATTTGAGACCTTTTGGATGGGTCCAGGACGTTCCATATGGAAGGACGCCAGAGCAGGGTTCTAAGGGCGGAGCCCTGGGCAAGCCGCCTCGCATCTCAATCGTCTCCTAGCGACAAGACAGGTTCTATCTGCTGGCTCTGGAGGAGCAACCGAGAAACCAGAGTTGAAATGGACTCTCCTGCGGATGGATCCTAATGTGGGTTTGTGTGCATGGAGACCTTGGAAAGGGGTGGTGGCACCGGGCCCTGAAGGATTCTCCTAACCGGAAGTTTTGACACAGTTCCAGCCTGCTATTTTCCCATGTCGAGACAAGATTTGCCTCCGGAAACCCCCGCATGCTGGTATTTGAAAACATGCCTCTGAGAAGAGATGCCTGGAAAACAAAGCAGTGGATCCGATTACGGCCTAGGGACCTGTGAGGTTCAATCTACTACCCTGGTGACATCCAACTACGGTATGAGTGGAGGTAGATGCTCAGCTGTTGTCAGACGCCCTTGTTTGTCCCGGGCGGCCTACACAATTGGGATGGCTTCAGGGATTGTGGAGGTTTCTCCTAATTTGGAGAGGTGTGGTCAAGTGAATGGGCTGAATTCCAGTGGAGTGCGCAGACACAGTCCTGATGTGTGGCTCCAGGGGCCCCAGCCTGGAGGTTGTGTTGGCCAGGAGCGTGGGGAAGGAAGTCTGAAAACACTAACGTGTCTTACGTTTGGGGACATAAGTATGGCAGGCCCGATCTACAGAACGTGAGAAGAACTCTTCGGGATATGAAGAAAGAGTGAGTGTGAGGCATTTATTCAGGCTTTTGTCTCTGGATTTTGTGTCAACAATGGCCGTGGAATGACAAGGAATCCTCATGGGCCATGGACAAGTCTTCCTCTCTGTGGATTTGGCATGAACCCAATTGTTTTGGGTCCATCTTGGGGATAGGAGGAGTCCTTTCAGTTTGGTTACCTCAGGTGTCCCACCAAAAGAGGGATTTCAAAGCAGAGCCCTGGGGAGGGGCGAATGGACAAACCGAACTATGGTTAGTTCCAGCCACTGAGAGGCCTTCCTTGAGGACAGAACTCACGCTGAGGGTCACAATGTGTGTTTATGCTTTCTAGGCACTCAAGCATGGGCAGGAATCATGGTCCACACTGTTGCTCCTACATTGAACGTTGGGCTCCATGCCAACCACATCTATTCTTGCCATGGGGAAGTAGTAGTTCTGATGTTTTTCATCTCTTTCACCACTGGGCCGTGATTGGAGTTAAGGTCTAGGTTGTGTAGTCTGAAAACCGAGCTTGGGAAGAGATGACGACTTAAGTCCATGACAGGTCCGACGTGCTCAGTGTGGAGCCAGGTCACTGAGTGTTGGTCGGGAGTTTCAGGCCTAGGCTGCGTCAGACCAGGCATTAGTTTTCAGGGTATATTGTATAATTGGGGGAGAGTCGAGTGCCGTGCAGCTTGATCCTCATTTAGCGTTTCTGGGTAGCCCCAAGGGCAACGTTTTTCTTCTGGAGGGCATTCAGAGTGCTGCTTTGTGGCTCTGGAATTCCCAAACTGGATGCCCTTTGGGCAAGGAGTATGAGGACGGAAGAATGAGAACACAAGTTAGGCGTAGGTTTCGGGGCGAGGGCACGGCAGGCACTATCTGCACATCTGAATCGGGACTTCGTGCATCTGAAGTCAGGGAGAGGTTCAGACCTAGGCTTAGGTTGGAGTTTCTGTCCATTATGGTCCTTTCTTGAAGGGGGCAGCATCTCGAGGCCATGGAGGTTTACCCAGGAGGGGAGTTGGGATATGCTCCAAGCCACAAGGATTTTTTCTGATCAACAATTGAGATCTGTTGGATCGCTCCAGGATGTTCATACGGAACGACAGCAAAGCAGGAATCGAAGGATGGAACCCTGGGCAGACTGCCTCGATTCTAACTGTCTCCTAGTTAATAGACAGTTTTGATATGCTAGCTCTAGGGGAGCAACGGAGGGGGCTGAATTGAAATGGACTCTCCTGCGGATGGGTCCTATTGTGGGTTTGTGTGCATGGAGACCTTGGCACGGGGCGGTGGCACACGGACCCTAATGCTTCTCCTAACCAGAGGTTTTGCATCATCTCCAAAAGACAAGTTTCCCATGTGGAGACTAGATTTGATCTGATTGGTGCCTCAGGAAAGCCCCACTTGCTGATATTGGAAACCAGGCCTCTGAGGAGAGATAGCAGGAAACCAAAACAATGGACCCCATTAGGGCCTAGGGCCCTGTCCCGTTCAATCTCCTTCTCTGGGGACATCCATCTACAGTATGAGTGGAGATGGATGCTCAGCTGGTTCCAGGCAGCCCTTGTTTGTCCTGGGCGTTCTATACTATGGGGATGGCCTTGGGGACTTTGGAGGTTTCTCCGAGTTTGTATGATTGTGGTTAATGGAAGGGGCAGAATTCCTGTGGAGTTGAGAGGCACAGATCTGATGTGTGGCTCCAGGGTCCCCAGGCTGGAGGGTGTGGAAGCCAGGAATGTGGGCATAGAAGTCTGAAAACACACACTCGGCTTGTTTTGGGGACGTAGGTATGGCAGTCCCGATCTACAGATCGTGAGGGGATCTCTTTGGGATAGGAAGAAAGAGCGAGTGTGAGGCGCTTATTCAGGCTTTTGTCTCTGGATTTTGTGTCAACGATGGGCGTGGAATGTCGGGGAGGCCTCATGGGCCATGGATGAGTCTTCCTCTCTGTGGATTTGGCCCGATCCCAATTTGGGGGTCAATCTGTGGGATGGGAGGAGTCCTTTCAGTTTGGTTACCTCATTCTAAAGCAGAGCACTGGGGAGGGGTGAATGGACAACATGAACTATGGTTAAAAGTTGGGGCCTAGGTGCATGGCAAGCCCAATATGCCGTCTCTTGGTCCAGCCACTGAGAGACCTTACTTGGATACTGGGTCACGCTGAGGGTCACAATGCGTATTTGTGACCAACGCGGCCCTCAAGCATGGCGGGGTCAAAGGGCCACACTGCTATCAACTACACTGAACGTTGGGCAACACGCCAACCACAAGATTTCTTGCCATGGGGAAGGATTTCAGATTTCTGCCTCATGTTCAACCCTGGGCAGTGATTGGAGAAAACGTCTAGGTTCTGAAGCCTGAAAACCGAATTGGGAAGAGATGACGTTTGGTCAGAGTTAGGGTTAGACGTCTTTGGAGTCAGCGTTAGCGTAAGGCTTAGGGTAGGGTTCAGGGTTAGGGTTAGGTTCATGGTTATGTTTAGTGTTATGATCACAGCAGGTTCAGGGTTAGCGTTACGGTCAGAGTCAGAGTCAGGGTCAGTGTTAGGCTGACAGTTAGGTTTATGTCCAGGCAGGGTCATGATCAGATTTACGGTCCGGTCCAAGTTTTGGTTTGGGGGCAAGGTCATGTCAGGTCAGGGTTAGGTTTTGGACAGTTTTAGTGTCAGGGTTAGGGTCAGGGTCAGGTTTAGGTTCATGGTTATGGTAAGGTCAGCTTTATTTTTAGGTTCTGTTTCATGAGTAGGTTCAGGATCAGGGTTAGCTTTAGGGTTACTAATCTGTTCAGGATCACGGATTGAGTCAGAGTTAGGTTAACAGTCAGGTTTACGGTCAGTATTAAGGTCAAGGCCAGGGTCTGTTTTAAGGTTAAGGTCTGACATAGGCAAATTACAGAGTTAGGGTTATGATCAGGTTCAGGGAGAGGGTCAGGATTATTGTTAAAGTGTGGTTAGGTTTAGAGTTAGAGGTAGGTTGCGTGTTAGGGTTAGACCGGGTTAGGGTCAGTGTCAGGGATAATGTTAGGGGTTAGGTTTAGGGTTAGGTTCAGCGTTAGGTTTCAGCTCAGGGCCCGTGTTAGTGTCAGGGTCAGGGTTTCGTTTAGGGTTAGAGATAGGTTCAGGCTTACTTTCAGTGTCAGGTTTATTGTTAGGGTGAGGGTCAGGGTCACTGTTAGGGTCAGGCTTAGGTTTCTGGTCTTTGTCTGGGTCGGGGTCAGGGTGAAGTCTAGGGCCAGTGTCAGGTTTACGGTCAGGATCAGGTATTAGTTTAAAGTCCACATTCGTGTCAGGGACAGGGTTATGTAGTGGTCATTGTTAGGTTCATGGTTAGGTTAAGGGTCAGGTCCAGTGTCCGGTTTAGGGTCAGGGTCTGGTATAGGCAAATTTCAGGGTTAGGGTTATGATCAGAGTCAGGTATAGGGTCAGGGTTATTGTCAATGTTTAGGGATAGTTCTACATTTAGCGTTAGGTTGACGGTTAGGGTTAGAACTTGTTGGAGTCAGGGTCCGTGGTAGGGTTAGGGGTTTGTGTTAGGGTTAGGTTCAGAGATACGTTTCGGGGAAGGGCCCATGTTAGTGTCAGGGTCAGGGTTACATTTAGGGTCAGAGTTAGTTTCAGTCTCACAGTCAGGGTCAGGTTTAGTGTTCAGTTGATTTCGCGGTCACTGTATGGGTCAGGGTTAGGTTTTCGTCATGGTCTGGGTCAGGGTCAGGGTGAAGATTAGCACCAGTGTCCTGTTTAGGGTCAGGTTCAGGTATTGGTTTAAAGTCCACATTCGGGTCTGGGACAGGTTTATGTAGTTGTCAGAGTTAGTGTCAAGGTTAGGATTAGGGTCAGAGTCAGGGTCCGGTTAATGTCAGGGCCAGGGTCAGGTTGAGGGTCAGGCTTTCGTATAGGGTCAATGTTCGGTTCACTGTCACAGTTAGGTTTTGGCGGTAGGGTTTGGGATTGGGGTTAGGGTTAGAGTTAGAAGTAGGGTTATGTTTAGGATTAGGGATAGATATCGTAAGGTCAGGGTTAGGGTTTTGTTTAGGTTAGGGGTTAGTGTTAAGGTCAGGGTCAGCATGATGTGTAGGTTCAGGGCCCTTGTTAGGGTCATGGTTAGAGTTACCATTAGGTTTAGGGGTAAGGTCAAGCACAAGTCACGGTCAGGATTAGGTTTAGGCTCCGGGTTAGGTCAGCGTCAGGGTTAGGATTAGAGTCAGGGTCAGGGTCCTGGTTAGGTTTGAGTCATGGTTACGGTAATGTCAGAGTTAGGCTAAGGTTCAGGGTCCACATAGGGGTCAGTGTCAGGCTTAGGTTTAGGTTTAGGGTTCAGGTCAGGATCACAGTCAGGGTCAGGGTCAGGGTCAGGGTCAGGGCTTGGGTTAGGGTTTGGGGCAGTCTCACAGTCAGTCAGGGTCAGGGTCAGGGTTAGTGGTTACTGTTAGGGTTAGCCCTGATCCTGGGTCATGGACCCATCCGTTCAGGGTCTCAGGATAAACCCTGGGCAGAAGGGTGTAGACCCTACACCCGATCCCTCTTAACCAGCCTTAAACTGGGGTGTGAACATGACTTGACCACCAGATATCTAAGCCCTCATCAGCCTGATCCTGCTTGGGGCATCTCCACCCTCGATGGCATAGCCAGGACCTCTTTACACACAGACATACAGACACATAGAGGCAGCCCCCCACACACACACACACCCACACACAGCGGGGAGGAGACCTAAGCCTATACGAGTGGATCAGAAGGTGTGGGACTCTCTGATCTGAGCCCCCTGGTGTCACCTTTTGATTTTTTAGCCAAAGGGCCTGAGGCATTGGGGAAACCTGATATGACCTGCCAGGGAGGGGACGTGTCAGACGGGCCAGCTCTCTTCTCCCTGCATCCTCTCGGCTTCAGTACAGCAGAAGAACATGTCGCTTCCTTTAGGATGTGCCTAGATAGAGCTGGGGAGGGCGATTCTCTGTAATGGATGCCTGGATACGTGGGTTCCAATTCCGTTGGGCCCTTCGTCAAGGAAGTGAGGTCACCACTGCCTGGGGGTTCCTTACCGAACTTCCTGCTCCACCAGAGCTCCCTGAGCCGCCGGTCCCCACACTTCTCAAGGCTCATACTCCACTCAATGCAGTGCCCATCCTGTGACCCCCATACAGCCTCCCCACAGCCCCTGGGAGGCCTGCGTGCAGCTGTTTTCCCCACTGGATGGAAAAGAGCTGGATTTAGACCAGATTAGTGTTAGGGTTAGGGTTAAGAAAGAATTAGGGTCAGGGTTAGGGTTAGACGTCTTTGGTGTCAGGGTTAGCATAAGGCTTAGGGTAGGGGTCAGGGTTAGGGTTAGGTTCATGGTTAGGTTTAGGGTCTGGCTCACAGTAGGTTCAGGATTAGCGTTACGGTCAGAGTCAGGCTCAGGGTCAGTGTTAGGCTCACGGTTACGTTTAGGGTAAGATTCAGGGTCATGGTCAGTTTTAGGGTCAGGTTCAAGTTTTGGTTTGGGGGCAAGGTCATGTCAGGTCAGGGTTAGGTTTGGGACAGGTTTAGTGTCAGGGTTAGGGTCAGGGTCAGTGTTTGGTTCATGGTTATGGTAAGGTCAGCTTTATGTTTAGGTTCTGGTTTATGAGTAGATTCAGGATCAGGGTTAGCTTTAGGGTTACTAATCTGCTCAGGCTCACGGATTGGGTCAGAGTTAGGTTTACAGTCAGGGTTAGGGTCAGTGTTAAGGTCAAGGCCAGGGTCAGTTTTAAGGTTAAGTTCTGACGTAGGCAAAGTTCAGAGTTAGGGTTATGATCAGGTTCAGGGGGAGGGTCAGGATAATTGTTAAAGTGGGGTTAGGTTTAGGGTTAGGGTTAGAGGTAGGTTGAGGGTTAGGATTAGACCGGGTTAAGGTCAGTGTCAGGGATAATGTTAGGCGTTAGTTTTAGGGTTATTTTCAGCGTTAGGTTTCGGGTCAGGGCCCGTGTTAGTGTCAGGGTCACGGTTACGTTTAAGGTTAGAGATAAGTTCAGGCTCACATTCAGTGTCAGGTTTAGTGTTAGGGTGAGGGTCAGGGTCACTGTTAGGGTCAGACTTAGGTTTCTGGTCTTTGCCTGGGTCGGGGACAGGGTGAAGTCTAGGACCAGTGTCAGGTTTACGGTCAGGATCAGGTATTGGTTTAAAGTACACATTCGGGTCAGGGACAGGGTTAGGTAGTGGTCATTGTTAGGTTCATGGTTAGGTTAAGGGTCAGGGCCAGTGTCCGGTTTAGGGTCAGGGTCTGGTATAGGCAAAGTTCAGGGTTAGGGTTATGATCTTAGTCAGGTATAGGGTCAGGGTTATTGTTAAAGTTTAGGGTTAGTTTTATGTTTAGCGTTAGGTTGACGGTTAGGGTTAGAACTTGTTAGGGTCAGGGTCCGTGGTAGGGTTACGGGTTACTGTTAGGGTTAGGTTCAGATATAGGATTCGAGGGAGGGCCCATGTTAGTGTCAGGGTCAGGGTTACATTTAGGGTTTGACTAGGGTTCAGTCTCACATTCAGGGTCAGGTTTAGTGTTCAGTTGATTGTCGGGGTCACTGTAAGGGTCAAGGTTAGGTTATCGTCATGGTCTGGGTCAGGGTCAGGGTGAAGTTTAGCACCAGTGTCCTGCTTAGGGTCAGGTTCAGGTATTGGTTTAAAGTCCACATTCAGGTCAGGGACAGGGTTATGTAGTGGTCAGAGTTAGTGTCAAGGTTAAGATTAGGGTCAGAGTCAGGGTCAGCTAAAGGTCAGGGCCAGGGTCAGGTTGAGGGTCAGGCTTTCGTATAGGGTCAATGTTTGGATCAGTGTCACAGTTAGGTTTTGGCAGTAGGGTTTGAGATTGGGGTTAGGGTTAGGGTTAGAAGTAGGGTTATGGTTAGGGTTAGGGATAGACAGCGGAAGGTCAGTGTTACGGTTTGGTTTAGGTTAGGGGTTAGTGTTAAGGTCAGGGTCAGCATGATGTGTAGGTTCAGGGTCCTTTTTAGGGTCACGGTTAGAGTTACCATTAGGTTTAGGGTTAGGGTCAAGCACACTGTCACGTTCAGGGGTAGGGTTAGGGTCCGGGTTAGGTCAGCATCAGGGTTAGGATTAGGGTCAGGGTCAGGGTCCTGGTTAGGTTTGAATCATGGTTATGGTAATGTCAGAGTTAGGTTTAGGTTCATGGTCCACATCAGGGTCAGTGTCAGGCTTAGGTTAGGTTTAGGGTTCAGGTCAGGATCACAGTCAGGGTCAGGGTCAGGGTCAGGGTCAGGGCTTGGGTTAGGGTTTGGGGCAGGCTCATATCAGTGTCAGGGTCAGGGTTAGTGGTTACTGTTAGGGTTAGCCCCGCTCCTGGGTCATGGACCCGTCCCTTCAGGGTCTCAGGATAAACCCTGGGCAGAATGGTATAGACCCTACACCCGATCCCACTTAACCTGAACTGGGGTGTGAACATGACTTGCCCACGAGACATCTACCTCCCTCATTAGCCTGATCCTGCTTGGGGCATCTCCACCCAGGATGGCATGGCCAGGTCCTCTTTACACACAGACACACAGACACCCAGAGGCACACACACACACACACACACACACACACACACACACACACAGAGACAGGGAGGAGACATAGGGCTACACAAGTGGATAAGAGGTGTGGGACTCTCTGACTCTGAGCTCCCTGGTGTCACCTTTTAAATTTATTAGTCAAAGGGCCTGAGGTGATGGGGAAACCTGATATGACCTGCCAGGTAGGGGACGTGTCAGACGGGCCAGCTCTCTTCTCCCTGCATCCTCTCGGCTTTAGTACAACAGAGAACATGTCGCTTCCTTTAGGTTGTGCCTAGAAATGAGCTGGGCACGGCGGTTTTCTCTGTAATGGGGTGCCTGGATATGTGGGTTCCAATTCCCTTGGGCTCGGTCATCAAGGCAGTGAGGTCACCACTGCCTGGGGGCTCCTTACCGAACTTCCTGCTCCACCAGAGCTCCCTGAGCCGCCGGTCCCCACACTTCTCAAGGCTCATACTCCACTCAATGCAGTGCCCATCCTGTGACCCCCATACAGCCTCCCCACAGCCCCTGGGAGGCCTGCGTGCAGCTGTTTTCCCCGCTGGAGGGAACAGAGCTGGTTTTAGACCAGGTTAGTGTTAGGGTTAGGGTTAAGAATGACTTAGGGTCAGGGTTAGGGTTAGACGTCTTTGGGGTCAGGGTTAGCTTAAGGCTTAGGGTAGGGGTCAGGGTTAGGGTTAGGTTCATGGTCAGGTTTAGGGTCAGGATCACAGTAGGTTCAGGGTTAGCGTTACAGGCAGAGTCAGGCTCAGGGTCAGTGTTAGGCTCACAGTTGGGTTTAGGGTCAGGTTCAGGGTTATGGTCAGTTTTAGGGTCAGGTTCAAGTTTTGGTTTGGGGGCAAGGTCATGTCAGGTCAGGGTTAGGTTTGGGACAGGTTTAGTGTCAGGGTTAGGGTCAGGGTCAGGGTTAGGTTCATGGTTATGGTAAGGTCAGCTTTATGTTTAGGTTCTGTTTTATGAGTAGGTTCAGGATCAGGGTTAGCTTTAGGGTTACTAATCTGTTCAGGCTCACGGATTGGGTCAGAGTTAGGTTTAGAGTCAGGGTTAGGGTCAGTGTTAAGGTCAAGGCCAGGGTCAGTTTTAAGGTTAAGTTCTGACGTAGGCAAAGTTCAGAGTTAGGGTTATGATCAGGTTCAGGGAGAGGGTCAGGATAATTGTTAAAGTGGGGTTAGGTTTAGGGTTAGGGTTAGAGGTAGGTTGAGGGTTAGGATTAGACCGGGTTAAGGTCAGTGTCAGGGATAATGTTAGGCGTTAGTTTTAGGGTTATGTTCAGCATTAGGTTTCAGGTCAGGGCCCGTGTTAGTGTCAGGGTCAGGATTACGTTTAGGGTTAGAGTTAGGTTCAGGCTCACATTCAGTGTCAGGGGTAGTGTTAGGGTCAGGGATAGATCTGCGTCAGGGTTAAGATTAGGGTCAGGGTATGGGTCATGGTGTAGTATTAGTCATATTTTCGGTAATGTCAGAGTTAGGTTTAGGTTCAGGGTCCACATCAGGGTCCTTGCCAGGCTTAGGTTTCGGTTTATGGTTCAGGTAAGGATCACAGTAAGGGTCAGGGTCAGAGTCAGGGTCAGGGCTTGGGTTAGGGTTTGGGGCAGGCTCACAGTCAGTGTCAGGGTCAGGGTTAGTGGTTACTGTTATGGTTAGCCCTGCTCCTGAGTCATGGACTCATCCATTCAGGGTCTCAGGATAAACCCTGGGCAGAAGGGTGTAGACCCTACAACTGATCCCACTTAAGCAGCCTTAAACTGGGGTGTGAACATGACTTACCCACCAGACATCTAACCCCATATCAGCCTCATCCTGCTTGGGGCATCTCCACCCAGGATGGCATGGCCAGGTACTCTTTACACACAGACACACAGACACCCAGAGGCACTCGCACTCATACACACACACACACACACACACACACACACACACACACACAGGGAGAGAGACAGGGAGGACACCTAGGGCTACACCCATAGATCAGAAGGTGTGGGACTCTCGGAATCTGTGCCCACTGGTGTCACCTTTTGATTTTATTAGCCAAAGGGCCTGAGGCGTTGGGTAAACCTGATATGACCTGCCAGGGAGGGGACGTGTCTGGCGGGCGAGCTCACTTCTCCCTGCATCCTCTGGGCTTCAGTACAGTAGAAGAACGTGGTGCTTCCTTTAGGATGTTCCTAGATAGATCTGGGGAGGGCGTTTCTCTGTAATGGGATGCCTGGATACGTGGGTTCCAATTGCGTTGGGCTCTGTCGTCAGGAAAGTGAGGTCACGAATGCCTGGGGGTTCCTTACCAAACTTCCTGCTCCAACAGAGCTCCCTGAGCCGCCGGTCCCCACGCTGCTCAAGGCTCACACTCCACTCAATGCAGTGCCCATCCATTGACCCACATACAGCCTCCTCCCAGACCCTGGGAGGCCTGGGTGCAGCTGTTTTCCCCGCTGGAGGGAACAGAGCTGGGTTTAGACCAGCTTAGTGTTAGGGTTAGGGCTAAGAAAGACGTAGGGTCAGGTTTAGGGTTAGACATCTTTGGGGTCAGGGTTAGCATAAGGCTTAGGGTAGGGGTCAGGGTTAAGGTTAGGTTCATGGTTAGGTTTAGGGTCAGGATCACAGTAGGTTCAGGTTTAGCGTTACAGTCAGAGTCAGGGTCAGGGTCAGTGTTAGGCTGACGGTTAGGTTTATGTCCAGGCAGGGTCATGGTCAGATTTACGGTCAGGTTCAAGTTTTGGTTCGGTGGAAAGGTTCATGTCAGGGTCAGGGTTAGGTTTGGGACAGGTTAGGCTTAGAGGTAGATTGAGGGCTAGGGTTAGACTGGGTTAGGGTCAGTGTCAGGGATAATGTTAGTGGTTTTTTTAGGGTTAGGTATAGCCTTAGCTTTCGGGTCAGGGCCCATGTTAGTGTCAGGGTCAGGGTTACGTTTAGGGTTAGAGTTAGGGTCAGGCTCACATTCAGTGTCAGGTTTAGTGTTAGTTTCAGCGTCAGGGTCATTGTTTGGGTCAAAGTTAAGTTTATGGTCTTTGCCTTGGTCGGGGTCAGGGTGAAGTCTAGGGCCAGTGTCAGGTTTACGTAGGATCAGGTATTGGTTTAAAGTCCACATTCGGGTCAGGGACAGGGTTATATTGTGGTCATTGTGAGGGTCATGGTTAGGTTTAGGATCAGGGTGAGGGTGATTTAGGGTCAGGGTCTGGTATAGGCAAAGATCCGGGTTAGAGTTATGATCATTATCAGGTATAGGATCATGGTTATTGTTTAAGTTTAGGGTTAGTTTTAGGGTTAGCATTAGGTTGACTGTTAGGGTTAGAACTTGTTAGGGTCAGTGTCCGTGGTAGGTTTAGGGGTTAGTGTTAGCGTTAGGATCAGCAATAGGATTCGAGGAGGGCCAGTGTCAGCGTCAGGGTCAGAGTTACATTTATGGTTCGAGTTAAGGTCAGGCTCACAGTCAGGGTCAGGTTTAGTTTTCAGGTCAGGGTCGGGGTCACTGTTAGGGTCAAGGTTAGGTTTATGGCCATGATCTGCGTCACGCTCAGGGTGAAGTTTAGCACCAGTGTTTGGTTGAGGGTCAGGTTCAGGTTGGTTTAAAATCCACATTTGGGTCAGGGACAGGTTTATGTAGTGGTCAGTGTTAGTGTCATGGTTTGGATTAGGGTCAGGGTCATGGTCAGATGAAGGTCAGGGCCAGGGTCCGGTTGAGGATCAGGCTTTGGTAGAGGGTCAATATTCGGTTCAGTGTCATACTTAGGTTTTGGTGGTAGGGGTTGGGATGGGGTTTGGGTTAGATTTATAAGTAGGGTTATGGTTAGGGTGGGTGAGACAGCATAAGGTCAGGGTTAGGGTTTGGTTTAGGGTAGGGGTTAGTGTTAGGTTCAGGGTCAGCATGAGGTGTACGTTCAGGGTCCTTATTAGGGTCATGGTTAGAGTTACCATAAGGTTTAGGGTTAGGGTCAATTCAAGTCACGATCAGGGTTAGGGTTAGGGTCCGGGTTAGGTCAGCGTCAGGGTTAGGATTAGGGTCAGGGTCAGGGTCCTGGTTAGGTTTGAGTCATGGTTACGGTAATGTCAGAGTTAGGTTTAGGTTCAGGGTCCACATCAGGGTCAGTGTCAGGCTTAGGTTTAGGTTTAGGGTTCAGGTCAGGATCACAGTCAGGGTCAGGGTCAGGGTCAGGGCTTGGGTTAGGGTTTGGGGCAGTCTCAGAGTCAGTCAGGGTCAGGGTCAGGGTTAGTGGTTACTGTTAGGGTTAGCCCTGATCCTGGGTCATAGACCCATCCGTTCAGGGTCTTAGGATAAACCCTGGGCAGAAGGGTGTAGACCCTACACCTGATCCCACTTAACCAGCCTTAAACTGGAGTGTGAACATGCCTTGCCCACCAGATATCTAAACCCTCATCAGCCTGATCCTGTTTGGGGCATCTCCACCCTCAATGGCATAGCCAGGACCTCTTTACACACAGACACAAATACACACAGAGGCACCCCCCCCCCACACACACACACATACGGGGAAGAGACCTAAGCCTATACGAGTGGATCAGAAGGTGTGGGACTCTCTGATCTGAGCCCCCTGGTGTCACCTTTTGATTTTTTAGCCAAAGGGCCTGAGGCATTGGGGAACCCTGATATGACCTGCCAGGGAGGGGACGTGTCAGACGGGCCAGGTCTCTTCTCCCTGCATCCTCTCGGCTTCAGTACAGCAGAAGAACATGTCGCTTCCTTTAGGATGTGCCTAGATAGAGCTGGGGAGGGCGTTTCTCTGTAATGGGATGCCTGGATACTTGGGTTCCAATTCCGTTGGGCCCTTCGTCAAGGAAGTGAGGTCACCACTGCCTGGGGGTTCCTTACCAAACTTCCTGCTCCACCAGAGCTCCCTGAGCCGCTGGTCCCCACGCTGCTCAAGGCTCACACTCCACTCAATGCAGTGCCCATTCTGTGACCCCCATACAGCCTCCCCCCAGCCCCTGGGAGGCCTGCGTGCAGCTGTTTTCCCCGCTGGAGGGAACAGAGCTGGGTTTAGACCAGGTTAGTGTTATGGTTAGGGTTAAGAAAGAATTAGGGTCAGGTTTAGGGTTAGACGTCTTTGGGGTCAGGGTTAGCATAAGGCTTAGGGTAGGGGTCAGGGTTAGGGTTAGGTTCATGGTTAGGTTTAGGGTCAGGATCACAGTAGGTTCAGGGTTAGCATTACGGTCAGAGTCAGGGTCAGGGTCAGTGTTAGGCTCATGGTTAGGTTTAGGGTCAGGTTAAGGGTAATGGTCAGTTTTAGGGTCAAGTTCAAGTTTTGGTTTGGGGGCAAGGCCATGTAAGGTCAGGGTTAGGTTTGGGACAGGTTTAGTGTCAGGATTAGAGTCAGGGTCAGGGTTAGGTTCATGGTTATGATAAGGTCAGCTTTATGTTTAGGTTCTGTTTTATGAGTAGGTTCAGGATCAGGGTTAGCTTTAGGGTTACTAATCTGTTCAGGCTCACGGATTGGGTGAGAGTTAGGTTTACAGTCAGGGTTAGGGTCAGTGTTAAGGTCAAGGCCAGGGTCAGTTTTAAGGTTTAGTTCTGACATAGGCAATGTTCAGAGTTAGGGTTATGATCAGGTTCAGAGAGAGGGTCAGGATAATTGTTAAAGTGAGGTTAGAGTTAGGCTTAGAGATAGGTTGAGGGTTAGGGTTAGACTGGGTTAGGGTCAGTGTCAGGGATAATGTTAGGGGTTTTTTAGGGTTAGGTTCAGCCTTAGGTTTCAGGTCAGGGGCCATGTTAGTGTCAGTGTCAGGGTTACGTTTAGGGTTAGAGTTAGGGTCAGGCTCTCATTCAGTGTCAGGTTTAGTGTTAGTTTCAGGGTCAGGGTCATTGTTTGGGTCAGAGTTAAGTTTATGGTCTTTGCCTGGGTCGGGGTCAGGGTGAAGTCTAGGGCCAGTGTCAGGTTTATTGTAGTATCAGGTATTGGTTTAAAGTCCACATTCGGGTCAGGGACAGGGTTAGGTTGTGGTCATTGTGAGGGTCATGGTTAGGTTTAGGGTCAGGGTGAGGGTGATTTAGGGTCAGGGTCTGGTATAGGCAACGTTCCGGGTTAGGGTTATGATCATTATCAGGTATAGGGTCATGGTTATTGTTTAAGTTTAGGTTTAGTGTTAGGGTTAGCGTTAGGTTGACTGTTAGGGTAAGAATTTGTTAGGGTCAGTGTCCGTGGTAGGTTAAGGGGTTAGTGTTAGGGTTAGGATCAGCGATAGGATTCGAGGAGGGCCAGTGTCAGCGTCAGGGTCAGAGTTACATTTATGGTTCGAGTTAAGGTCAGGCTCACAGTCACTGTCAGGTTTAGTTTTCAGGTCAGGGTCGGGGTCACTGTTAGGGTAAAAGTTAGGTTTATGGTCATGGTCTGGGTCGCGCTCAGGGTGAATTTTAGCACCAGTGTCAGGTTGAGGGTCAGGTTTAGGTTGGTTTAAAATCCACATTCGGGTCAGGGATAGGTTTATGTAGTGGTTAGTGTAGTGTCATGGTTTGGATTAGGGTCAGGGTCACGGTCAGATGAAGGTCAGGGCCAGGGTCAGGTTGAGGGTCAGGCTTTGGTAGAGGGTCAATATTCGGTTCAGTGTCACACTTAGGTTTTGGCGGTAGGGTTTTGGATGGGGTTTGGGTTTGATTTAGAAGTAGGGTTATGGTTAGGTTGGGTTAGACAGCAAAAGGTCAGGGTTAGGGTTTGGGTTAGGGTAGGGGTTAGTGTTAGGGTCAGGTTCAGCGTTAGGTTTAGGTTCAGGGTCCGTAGAGGTTCATGGTTAGAGTTACCTTTAGTTTTAGGGCTAGCGTCAGGCTCACAGTCACGTTCAGGCTTAGGGTTAGCGTCCGGGTTAGGTCAGCGTCAGGATTAGGATTAGGGTCAGGGTCAGGGTCCTAGTTAGGTTTCAGTCATGGTTACGGTAATGTCAGAGTTAGGTTTGGGTTCAGGGTCCACATCAGGGTCAGTGTCAGGCTTAGGTTTAGGTTTAGGGTTCAGGTCAGGATCACAGTCAGAGTCAGGGTCAGGGTCAGGGTCAGGGCTTGGGTTAGGTATAGGGCAGGCTCACAGTCAGTTTCAGGGTCAGGGTTAGTGGTTCTGTTAGGGTTAGACCTGATCCTGGGTCATGGACCCATCCGTTCAGGGTCTCAGGATAAACCCTGGGCAGAAGGGTGTATACCCTACACCCGATCCAACTTAACCAGCCTTAAACTGGGGTGTGAACATGACTTGCCCACCAGATATCTAAACCCTCATCAGGCTGATCCTGCTTGGGTCATCTCCACCCACGATGGCATAGCCAGGTCCTCTTTACACACAGACACAGAAAACCAGTGGCACACACACACAAGCACACACACACACACACACACACAGAGCAGAGACAGGGAGGAGACCTAGGGCTACACTGGTCGATAAGAAGGTGTGGGCCTCTCTGACTCTGAGCCCCCTGGTGTCCCCTTTTGAGTTTATTAGCCAAAGGGCCTGAAGCATTTGGGAAACCTGATATGACCTGCCAGGTAGGGGACTTGTCTGGCGGGCGAGCTGTCTTCTCCCTGCATCCTCTCAGCTTCAGTACAGCAGAAGAACATGTCGCTTCCTTTAGGATGTGCCTAGATATGAGCTGGGCATTGGGGGTTTCTCTGTAATGGGGTGCCTGGATACGTGGGTTTCAATTCCCTTGGGCTCTGTCGTCAGGGAAGTGAGGTCACCACTGCCTGGGGGCTCCTTACCGAACTTCCTGCTCCACCAGAGCTCCCTGATCCACTGGTCCCCAAGCTGCTCAAGGCTCACACTCCACTCAACGCAATGCCCATGCAGTGATCCCCATACAGCCTCCTCCCACCCCCTGGGAGGACTAGGTGCAGCTGTTGTCCCCGCTGGAAGGAACAGAGCTGGGTTTAGATAAGGTTAGTGTTAGGGTTAGGGTTAAGAAAGACTTAGGGTCAGGGTTAGGGTTAGACGTCGTTGAGGTCAGGCTTACCATAAAGCTTAGGGTAGGGGTCAGGGTTAGGGTTAGGTTTATGGTTAGGTTTAGGGTCAGTAGGGTCACGGTTAGCGTTATGGTCACAGTCAGGGACAGGGTCAGTGTTAGGATGATGTTTAGTTTTAGGGTCAGGTTCAGTGTCATGGTCAGATTTAGAGTCAGGTTCAAGTTTTGGTGTGGGGGAAGGTTCATGTCAGGGTCAGGTTTAGATTTGGGACAGGTTTATTGTCAGGGTTAGGGTCAAGGGTCAGGGTTAGTTTCATGGTTATGGTAAAGCCAGCTTTATGTTTAGGTTCTGTTTTATGAGTAGGTTCAGGATCAGGGTGAGATTTAGGATGACGATTCTGTTCAGGATCACGGATTGGGTCAGAGTTAGGTTTACAGTCAGGGTTAGGGTCAGAGTTAAGGTCAAGGCCAGGGTCAGTTTTAAGGTTAAGTTCTGACATAGGCAATGTTCAGAGTTAGGGTTATGATCAGGTTCAGAGAGAGGGTCAGGGGTTACGTTTAGGGTTAGAGTTAGGGTCAGGCTCCCATTCAATGTCAGGGTTAGTGTTAGGGTCAGGGTCAGCATCACTGTTAGAGTCAGGGTTAGGTTTATAGTCTTTGCCTGGGTCAGGGTCATGGTGAAGTCTAGGGCCAGTGTCAGGTTTACGGTCAGGTTCAGGTATTGGTTTAAAGTCCACATTCGGGTCAGGGACATGATTATTTAGTGGTCATTGTTAGGGTCATGGTTCTGTTTAGAGTCTGGGCCAGGGTCAGATTTAGGGTCAGGGTCTGCTATATGCAAAGTTCCGGGTAAGCGTAATGATCATAATCAGGCATAGGGTCCGGGTTATTGTTTATGTTTAGGGTTAGGTTTAGGGTTAGAGTTAGGTTGAGAGTTAGGGTTAGCCCTCGTTAGGGTCAGGGTCCGTGGTAGGGTTAGGGTTTAGTGTTAGGGTTAGTTTCAGCGATAGGATTCGCGGAGGGCACGTGTTAGTGTCAGGGTCAGGGTTACGTATAGGGGTAGAGTTAGGGTCAGGCTCACATTCAGTGTCAGGGTTAGTGTTAGGGTCAGGGTTAGGGTCAGTGTTAGGGTCAGGGTTAGGTTTATGGTCATGGCCTGTGTCAGGGTCAGGGTATAGTTTAGGGCAGTGTCAGGTTTAGGGTCAGGATCAGGTATTGGTTCTACGTCCACATTTGGGTTGGGACAAAGTTATGCAGTAGTCAGTGTTACTGTCATGGTTAGGGTTAGGGTCAGGGCCATGGTCAGGTTTAGGATCAGGGTCCCTAATAGCAATTTTCAGGGTTAGGTTTAGGGTCAGTGTCTGGTATAGGCAAAGTTCAGGGTTAGGGTTATGATCATAGTCAGCTATAGGGTCAGGGTTATTGTTAAAGTTCAGCGTTAGTGTTAGGGTTAGCGTTAGGTTGATGGTTAGGGTTAGAACTTGTTAGGGTCAGGGTCCGTGGTAGGTTAGGGGTTAGTGTTAGGGTTAGTTTCAGCAATAGGATTCGGGGTAGGGCCCGCGTTAGTGTCAGGGTCAGTGTTACAGTTACGGTTAGAGTAGGGTAGGCTAACAGCCAGGCTCAGGTTTAGTGTTCAGGTCAGGGTCGGGATCACTATTAGGCTCAGGGTTAGGTTTATGATCATGGCCTGGGTCAGGGTCAGGGTGAAGTTTAGAGCCAGTGTCAGGTTTAGGGTCAGGATCAGGTATTGGTTCAAAGTCCACATTTGGGTTAGGGACAAGGGTATGTAGTGGTCAGTGTTAGTGTCATGGTTAGGTTTAGGGTCAGGGCCAGGGTCAGGTTTAGGGTCAGGGTCTGGTAGAGGCAAAGTTCAGGGTTAGGTTTATGATCATAGTCAGGTATAAGGTAAGGGTTATTGTTAAAGTTTACGTTTAGTGTTAGGGTTAGAGTTAGGTTGAGGGTTAGGGTTAGATTGGTTAGGGTCAGGATCCGCGGTAGGTTTAGAGTATAGTGTTAGCGTTAGGTTCAGCGATAGGATCGGCGGAGGACCCGTGGTACTGTCAGGGTTATGGTTACGTTTAGGGGTAGAGTTAGGATCAGGCTCACATTCAGTCTCAGGGTTAGTGTTAGGTTTGGATCAGGGTCCCTGTTAGGGTCAGGGTTAGGTTGATGGTCATGGCCTGGGTCAGGGTCAGGGTGAAGTTTGGGCCAGTGTCAGGTTTAGCGTCAGGATCAGGTATTGGTTAAAGTCCACATTCCGGTCAGGGACAGGGTTATGTAGTGGTCAGTGTTAAGGTCATGGTTAGGATTAGGGTCAGGGTCAGGGTCAGGTGAAGTTCAGGGCCAGGGTCAGATTTAGGTTCAGGCTTTGCTTTATGTTCGGTTCAGGTTCACAGTTAGGTTTATGGGAAAATTTGGGATGGGGTTAGGGTTAGAGTTAGAAGTAGTGTTAACGTGAGGGTTAGGGTTAGACTGCGTAATGTCAGGGTGAGGGTTTGGTTTATGGTAGGGGTTAGTGTTAGGGTCAGGGTCAGTGTTCGGTTTAGGTTCAAAGTCCGTATAAGAGTCAGGGTTAGGGTTACCTTAGGGTTAGTTTTAGGGTCAGGCAAACAGTCACGGACAGGGTTCAGTTAGGGTCAGGGTTAGTTCAAGGTCAGTATTAGGTTTAGGGTTAGGGTCAGGGTCACGGTTAGGGATGAGTCATAGCTAGGTTTTTCCAGAGTTAGTTTTAGGTCCAGGATCCGGACAAGGTCAGTGTCAGGCTCAGGTTCAGATTAAGGGTTAAGGTCGCGATCACGGTCAGTTTTAGCGTCAGGGTCAGGGTCAGGGTTCGGGTTAGGGTTTGGGGCAGGCTCAGAGTCAGTGTCAGGGTCACGGTTAGTGGTTACTGTTAGGGTTCGCCCCGCTCCTGGGTCATGGACTCATGACTTGCCCACCAGGCATCTAACCCATCATCAGCCTGATCCTGCTTGTGGCATCTCCATCCACGATGGCATGGCCAGGTCCTCTTTACATACAGACACAGAAACCCAGTGGCAAAACACTCACACACACACACAGAGAGAGAGACAGGGAGGAGACCTAGGGCTACACCAGTCGAATAGAAGGTGTGGGACTCTCTGACTCTGAGCCCCCTGGTGTCATGTTTTGATTTTATTAGCCAAAGGGCCTGAGGCGTTGGGGAAACCTGATATGACCTGACAGGGAGGGGACGTGTCTGGTGGGCAAGCTCTCTTCTCCCTGCATCCTCTCAGCTTCGGTACAGAAGAAGAACGTGTCGCTTCCTTTAGGATGTGCCTATAAATGAGCTGGGCAGGGGTGTTTTCTCTGTAATGGGGTGCCTGGATACGTGGGTTCCAATTCCGTTGGGCTCTGTCGTCAGGGAAGTGAGGTCACCACTGCCTGGGGGCCCCTTACCGAACTTCCTGCTCGACCAGAGCTCCCTGAGCTACCGGTCCCCAAGCTGCTCAAGGCTCACAATCCACTCAACGCAGTGCCCATCCAGCGACCTCCATACAGCCTCCCCCTAGCCCCTGGGAAGCCTGGGTGCAGCTTTTGTCCCCGCTGGAGGGAGCAAGGCTGGGCTTAGACTAGGTTAGTGTTAGGGTTAGGGTTAAGAAAGACTTAGGGTCAGGGTTAGGGTTAGACGTCGTTGAGTTCAGGGTTAGCGTAAGGCTTAGGGTAGGGGTCAGGGTTAGGGTTAGGTTCATGGTTAGGTTTAGAGTCAGTCTCATAGTAGGGTCACGGTTAGTGTTACAGTCACAGTCAGGGACAGGATCAGTGTTAGGATGAAGGTTAGGTTTAGGGTCAGGTTCAGGGTCATGGTCAGATTTAGGGTCAGGTTCAAGTTTTGGTGTGGGGGCAAGGTTCATGTCAGGGTCAGGGTTAGGTTCGGGACAGGTTTAGTGTCAGGGTTAGGGTCAGGGTCAGGATTAGGTTTACGGTTATGGTAAGGTCAGCTTTATGTTTAGGTTCTGTTTTATGAGTACGTTCAGGATCAGTGTTAGCTTTAGGGTTACGATTCTGTTCAGGATCACGGATTGGGTCAGAGTTAGGTTTACAGTCAGGGTTAGGGTCAGTGTTAAGGTCAAGGCCAGGGTCAGGTTTAAGGTTAAGGTCTGACATAGGCAACGTTCAGAGTTAGGTTTATGATCAGGGTCAGGGAGAGGGTCAGGATTATTGTTAAAGTGGGGTTAGAGTAAGGCTTAGAGGTAGTTTGAGGGTTAGGGTTAGACCGGGTTAGGGTCAGAGTCAGGGATAATGTTAGGGGTTAGTTTTAGGGTTAGGCTCAGCGTTAGGTTTCGGGTCAGGGCCCGTGTTAGTGTCAGGGTCAGGGTTAGGTTTAGGGTTAGAGTTAGGTTCATGCTCACATTCAGTGTCAGGGTTAGTGTTAGGGTCAGGTTTAGATCAGCATCAGGGTTAGGATTAGGGTCAGGGTCTGGGTCATGGTTAGGTATTAGTCATATTTATGGTAATGTCAGAGTTAGGTTTAGGTTCAGGGTCCACATCAGGGTCCTTGCCAGGCTTAGGTTTTGTTTTGCGTTCAGGTAAGGATCACAGTCAGGGTCAGGGTCAGAGTCAGGGTCAGGGCTTGGATTAGGGTTTGGGGTAGGCTCACAGTCAGTGTCAGGGTCAGGGTTAGTGGTTACTGTTAGGGTTAGCCCTGCTCCTGAGTCATGGACCCATCCATTCAGGGTCTCAGGATAAACCCTGGGCAGAAGGGTGTAGACCCTACAACTGATCCCACTTAAGCAACCTTAAACTGGGGTGTGAACATGACTTACCCACCAGACATCTAACCCCATATCAGCCTCATCCTGCTTGGGGCATCTCCATCCACGATGGCATGGCCAGGTCCTCTTTACACACAGCCACAGAAACCCAGTGGCACACACACACACACACACACACACACACTCACACACACACACAAACACACAGAGACGGGGAGGAGACCTAGGGCTACACCAGTCGAATAGAAGGTGTGGGACTCTCTGACTCTGAGCCCCCTCATGTCTCCTTTTGATTTTATTAGCCAAAGGCCTGAGGCGTTGGGGAAACCTGATATGACCTGCCAGGGACGGGACTTGTCTGGCCGGCGAGCTCTCTTCTCCCTGAATCCTCTCGGCTTCAGTACAGCAGAAGAACATGTCGCTTCCTTTAGGATGTGCCTAGAAATTAGCTGGGCAGGTGGCTTTCTCTGTAATGGGGTGCCTGGATACGTGGGTTCCAATTCCTTTGGGCTCTGTCGTCAGGGAAGTGAGGTCACCACTGCCTGGGGGCTCCTTACCGAACTTCCTGCTGCACCAGAGCTCCCTGAGCTGCCGGTCCCCATGCTGCTCAAGGCTCACACTCCACTCAATGCAGTGCCCATCCAGTGACGCCCATATAGCCTCCTCCCAGCACGTGGGAGGCCTGGGTGCAGGGATGTCCCTGCTGGAGGGAACAGAGCTGGGTTTAGACAAGGTTAGTGTTAGGGTTAGGGTTAAGAAAGACTTAGGGTCAGGCTTAGGGTTAGACATCGTTGAGGTCAGGGTTAGCGTAAGGCTTAGGGTAGGGGTCAGGGTTAGGGTTAGGTTCATGGTACTGAAGCCTGAAAACTTAGGGTAAGGTCTAGGTTCTGAAGCCTGAAAACTGAGGTAGGGAAGAGATGATGACCTAAGGCCATGTCGGGTCTGATATGCTCAGTGTGCGGTCAGCAGTCTGGGTGTTGGTCACGAGGTCCGGGCTCAGGTTGTCAGACAGTGAATTAGTGCCCAGGTTAGACTATATATTTTGGGTGGCTGCTAGTGCCCTGTAGGTTCTTATCTGAGGAACTCTTCAGGATATGAAAATGAGCGAGTCTGAGGCGCTTGCTCAGGCTTTTGTCTCTGGATTTTGTATCAGCGATGGCCTTGGAATGTTGGGGAGGCCTCATGGGCCATGGACGAATCTTGCTCTCTGTGGATTTGGCCCGATCCCAATTGTTTTTCGTCAATCTGTGGGATGGGAGGACTCCTTTCAGGTTTGTTACCTCAGGTGTCCCACCAAAAGAGGAATTCCAAAGCAGAGCCCTGAGGAAGAGTGAAAGGACAACCCCAACTATGGTGAAAAATTAGGGCCTAGAGGCATGGCAAGCCCAATATGCTGTCTCTCCACCCAGCCACTGAGAGGCCTTAACTGAGGACTGGGCTCAGGCTGAGGGTCACAATGTGTGTTTGTGACCAATGAGGCCGGCAAGCATGGGCGGGCCTCAGGGGCCACACGAGTTTCACGACACTGAACATTGGACAACATGTCAACCACAAGGTTTCTTGCCATGGGGAAAGAGTTCTGATTTCTGCATCATTTTCAAACCCGGGCAGTGAATGGAGATAAGGTCTAGGTTCTGAAGCCTGAAAACCGAGGTTGCGAAGAGATAACGACCTAAGGCCATGTCGGGTCCGATGTGCTCAATGTGCGGCCAGCTGTCTGGGTGGGGCCTGGAGGTCCAGGCTCAGGCTGTGTCAGAAAGGGCATTAGTGCCCAGGTCAGCCTATATATTTGGGGTACAGCCGAATGGCGTGCAGGTTGATCCTCATTTGGGGTTTCTGGATAGCCCCAGAGGGCAATGTTTTTCGTCTGGAGTGCAGGTAGAATGCTGCATTGTAGTTCTGGATTGCCAAACTGGAGGGCTTGTGGGCCAGTAGTCTGAGGACGGAAGTCTGAGAACCCAAGCTATACCTAGGTTTCTGGGTGACGATATGGCAGGCACAATCTACAGACCTGAATCGAGATCTCGTGCATCTGAAGTCAGGGTGATGAACAGACGATCGCACAGGTTGGACTTTCAGTCAGTGACGGCCCCTTCTTGAAGGGGGATGGATCACGAGGCCATGGTGGTTTTCTCACGATGGGAGTTGTGAGAAGCTACCAACTGCAAAGACTCTTCTGCAGGACAATTGAGACCTGTTGGTTGGCTCCTGGCCAACGATTCCGAGCAGGGTTCTAAGAATGGATGGCTGGGTAGCCCACCTCGCATCCAATTGTCTCCAAGCAACAAGACATGTTAGATCTGCTGGATCTGGGGGAGCAACCGAGGAGGCTGAGCTGAAATGGACTCTCCCGTGGATGTGTCCTAATATGTTTTTGTGTCTATGGAGACCTTGGAAAGAAGTGGTGGCACTGGGGCCCTGAAGGGTTCTCCTAAACAGAGGCTTAGACACAGCTCCAACGTGCAAGTTTCCCATATGTAGATGAGATTTGTTCTGATGGGTGAGTCAAGAAACAGCCATATGCTGTTATTGAAATCCAGGCCTCTGAGGAGAAATGCCTGGAAAACAAAGCAATGGATCCGATTAGTGCCTAGGGGCCTGTTAGTTCCTTTTTACTTCTGGGGACATCAGTCTACGGGTCTGAGTGCCGGTAGGTGCTCAGATTGGCTTAGATTGCCCCTGTTTGTCCTGGGAAGCCACAAATATTGGGATGGCCTCAGGGACTTTGGAGGTTTATCCTATTAGTTGGGTTTTGGCCATTTGAATGGGCACATACAATTCCCTTGGAGAGGGCAAGCACAGTCCTCATGTTTGGCTCCAGGGGCCTGAGCCTGTAGGGTGGGTAGGCCAGAGTTGTTTGTACAGTTGTCTGAAAACACAAACTCGGCTTATGTTTCGGGTCATAGGTATGGCAGGACTGATCTACAGAAAATGAGGAGAACACTTCGGGATATGAAAAAAGGGCAAGTGTGAGGCTCTTGCTCAAGTTTTTGTCTCTGGATATCGTGTCACTCATGGTCGTGAAATTTCCGTGTGACTTCATGGGAAATGGACGAGTCTTACTCTCTGGGTGTTTGGCCCCGTCCAAAGAGTTTGGGGTCATTCTGTGGGATGGAAGAGGTCTGTTTTGTTGTTGTTGTTGATTTGTGCTTTTTTGTTTATCAACCTCAGGTGTCCCACCAAATGAGGGATTCCAGAGTAGAGGCCTGCGGACGGGCGACTGGACAACCAGAAATCTGGTCAAAAATTGGGGCCTAGGGACATGTCAAGCCCATGATGACATCTAAGGTTCCAGCCACTGATAGGACTTACTAGAGGACAGGACTCACGCTGAGGGTCACAATGCGTGTTTATGCCCCCGTCGCACTCAAGAATGGGAGGGGCCTCAGGGTGAATGCTGGTTTCTCCTGCACTGAACGTTGGACAACATGCCAACCACAAGTTTTCTTGGCATGGGTAAGGAAGAGTTCTGATTTCTGCATCACAGTCACCCCTGGGCAGAGATTGGAGATAAGGTCTAGGTTTTGAAGCCTGAAAACTGAGGTAGGGAAGAGATGATGACCTAAGGCCATGGCGGGTCTGATGTGCTCAGTGTGCGGTCAGCTGTCTGGGTGTTGGTCACGAGGTCCGGCCTCAGGTTGTCAGACAGTGCATTAGTGCCCAGGTTAGACTATATATTTTGGGTGCCTTCGAGTGCCGTGTAGGTTCTTATCTGAAGAACTCTTCAGGATATGAAGAATGAGCAAGTCTGAGGCACGTGCTCAGGCTTTTGGCTCTGGATTTTATATCAGCGATGGCCGTGGAATGTTGGGGAGGCCTCATGGGCCATGGACGAATCTTGCTTTCTGTGGACTTGGCCCGATCCCAATTGTTTTTCGTCAATCTGTGGGATGGGAGGACTCCTTTCAGGTTTGTTACCTCAGGTGTCCCACCAAAAGAGGAATTCGAAAGCAGAGCCCTGGGGAAGAGTGAAGGGACAACCCGAACTATGGTTAAAAATTGGGGCCTAGGGGCATGGCAAATCCAATATGCTGTCTCTCCATCCAGTCACTGAGAGGCCCTACCTGAGGACTGGGCTCATGCTGAGGGTCACAATGTGTGTTTGTGACCAATGTGGCCCACAAGCATGGGCGGGTCCTCACATCCACACTGGTTTCAACTACACTGAATCTTGCAAAACATGCCAACCACAAGGATTCTTGCCATGGGGAAAGAGTACTGATTTCTGCATCATTTTCAAACCTGGGCCGTGATTGGAGATAAGGTCTAGGTTCTGAAGCCTGAAAACCGAGGTTTAGAAGAGATGACGACCTAAGGCCATGACAGGTCCAATGTGCTCAATGTGCGGCCAGCTGTCTGGGTGGGGCCAGGAGGTCCAGGCTCAGGCTGTGTCAGAAAGGGCATTAGTGCCCAGGTCAGCCTATATATTTGGGGTACAGCCGAATGGCGTGCAGGTTGATCCTCATTTGTGGTTTCTGGGTAGCCCCAGAGGGCAATGTTTTTCTTCTGGAGGGCAGGCAGAGTGCTGCATTGTAGTTCTGGATTGCCAAAATGGAGGGCTTGTGGGCCAGTAGTCTGAGGACGGAATTCTGAGAACCCAAGCTAGGCCTAGGTCTGGGTGACGATATGGCAGGCACAATCTCCAGACCTGAATCGAGATCTCGTGCATCTGAAGTCAGGGCGAGGATCAGACGATGGCTCAGGTTCGACTTTCTGTCACTGATGGCCCCTTCTTGAAGGGGGGGTGGATCACGAGGCCATGGGGGTTTTGCCATGATGGGAGTTGTGAGAAGCTCCCAACTGCAATGATTCTTCTGCAGTACAATTGAGACCTGTTGGTTGGCTCCAGGACAACGATTCCGAGCAGGGTTCTAAGGATGGATGGCTGGGTAGCCCACCTCGCATTCCAATTGTCTCCAAGCAACAAGACAGGTTAGATCTGCTGGATCTGGGGGAGCAACCGAGGAGGCTGAACTGAAATGGACTCTCCCGTGGATGTGTCCTAATATGTCTTTGTGTCTATGGAGACCTTGGAAAGAAGCAGTGGTACTGGGGCCCTGTAGGGTTCTCCTAAACAGAGGCTTTGACACAGCTCCACCGTGCAAGTTTCCCATGTGTACATGAGATTTGTTCTGATGGGTGAGTCAAGAAACAGCTATATGCTGGTATTGAAATCCAGGCCTCTGAGGAGAAATGCCTGGAAAACAAAGCAATGGATCCGATTAGTGCCTTGGGGCCTGTTCGTTCATTTTTACTTCTGGGGACATCAGTCTACGGGTCTGAGTGCAGGTAGGTGCTCAGATGGGGTCAGATTGCCCCTGTTTGTCCTGGGAAGCCGCAAATATTGGGATGGCCTCAGGGACTTTGGAGGTTTATCCTATTAGTTGGGTTTTGGCCATTTGAATGGGCACATACAATTCCCTTGGAGAGGGCAAGCACAGTCCTCATGTTTGGCTCCAGGGGCCTGAGCCTGTAGGGTGTGTAGGCCAGAGCTGTTTGGACAGGTTTCTCTCGCTCTGAGTCTTGTCTGAAGCACCCAAAGGCACCATTGGCGCTGGGGTGGGAAGGGGAGGCGTGGCTGCGGGACCCAGGGTTCCCCAGATGGAGGCACCGACGGACAGGACCCCGGAAGCAGAAGGCTGGGAAGCAGGTGAAATTTGGAGCCCGGTCTTCCTGGTGGGCCCGGCCTCATGGGACAGCACCAGGGAGGGAAACTCTGCAGGCGGAGGATTAGCAGGAGGCGTCGGCCTCACTGTAGCCTGCCTCAAGGAGGGCTTCCTGATGAGGTGCATGCTCGAGCGCTCGCGATGCCGGCCATGCGCGGTGGGGCTGCCCTTCAGACGTATGGCGCCCGAAGAGAGTTTGCTGGGCGTTTTCTGGGCTCAGGGACAGGTTGTATCATAAGATGGTATTCCAGAACAGAACCCTGAGGACAGATGTCTGAAAACCTAATCAGGTGTTCCAATGAGGTCCAATGGCTTGTGAGGTTCAATCTTCTGAATCAGGACCATTGATGTGGCTGTCCATCTGAATGTAGCTAATCAGGGTGTTTCATACTGTGCATTTGCATCCAGACAGCCGCCAAAATTGGAGTGGGCTCAGGGGCCTTGCAGGTTTCTCTTAATCTGGAAGGTTTGGGCAACTGTGATAGGCACAGTTTCCTTGGGGAATTCAGCCACAGTCCTTTGGTGCACCTCGTGTGACCCCATCCAGGAGGGCATGTGAGCCATGGTTTTGGAAAAGAAGTCTGCAAACACAAATTCAGGTTTGGAATAGTCGCGAGGTGATCACAGGCCAAATGCATAGACCTGGGGGTCAGCTCATCAGAAACTGTAATTAGGATGACTAGAAGACAGTAGCACAGACTTTTCCATCTGGATTGTGTGTCCAGAATGACCTCAGAATGTAGGTGATGTCTCATGCATCCATGGGACACTTTTTGTCTCTAAGGATCCTGGCGGCTCCCCTTAGCTTGGTGGCTTTTTCGGGGAAAATAAGAGTGCTGTTTTCCATCTTAGAGGTGCCCCAAAACAGGGATTTTAGATATGGGTTCTAAGTCTGGGCGCCTGGAAAATCCCACCAAGGGTTAGAATTTGGGGTTAGGGGAGTACCAGGCCTGCAATGCAGGAACCTTGTGATGGAACTGAGAGAGTTTGTTTGAAAGCATACTTGGGTGAGGGTCACAATGCCTGTTTGTGCCCTGGGGAGCCATCAGGATTTGGCCTGGTCACATTGGCCATGTACCTTGCTCCCACTTTGAGAGTTGGATACCCATTTCAACACCCAGGTGTCCTTCCATGGAAAAGGAGTAGAACTCTATAGTGTTTCAGGTTCCCCCATTGGAAGGATTTCAGCCAAATCTGGGGAAAGGTGCGAGAATACCAAGTATGGGTAGAGATGACAGACTTGGGCCATGGCCAGTCCCACATGCTAGATATGGGACCTGCACTCCCTGTGACTGACTCTAGGTCTGGACACAGGCTCTGTAAGACACAACACTAGTGGCCAGGGAAGTCTATAAATCGGGGTTCCCTCCAGGGCCAAGCAGACTGATCCTAATTTGGGGATTCTGGGCAGACTAACCAGGCACTTCTTCCTATGAGGGAGACAGAATGCTGCATTGCGGCTCCAGAATTCAATATCAAGAGGCCTTGGGGAGCAGTAGGGTGAGGATGGAATTGTAGACACAAGCTACTGTACAATTCAGTGCCAAGCGGAACG
Organism: Mustela lutreola; assembly: GCF_030435805.1. Classification (NCBI taxonomy): domain Eukaryota; kingdom Metazoa; phylum Chordata; class Mammalia; order Carnivora; family Mustelidae; genus Mustela; species Mustela lutreola. Next base: position 89,785,701 of record NC_081302.1, on the reverse strand, counting down.
CAGTTCCAGTGTGAAGCGTCTTTTTTGATATATCCAGCACCTGAGTAAGGACGGATGTCAGATGTATGCTCACACTAGAGTTTGTGTCTACAATGACCAATAAATGGAGGGGTGGCATCAAGAGCCCATGGATGATTTCGCACGCTGAGACTTGTGAGATGCTCTAAACAGCAAGGTTTCCTTCTACTGGACAGGTGGAGTCTGGTTTGTTTGCTCCACAGTACCCCATGTTTGGGTAGCAGAGCTCTTCGGCATGGATGCCTGGAAAGCACACCTCCATTGACCATTGGAGCTGAGGAATATGGCAGTTTCGTTCTGATGACACTGGGGCGAAGTACCAAGGCCTTGAGTTGACATGGAATATCCTGCACATGGGTCACAATACTGGTTTGTTACCAGGTAGATCTTACAATGCACTGTTGGCAAAGGGTACTTGCAGGATTCTTCTACCCTGAGAGTTTGACACATGTCCAAGAGCACGGTTTCCTTCTGGGGACAAGAGTTTTTCTGTTGTGTGGCTCAGGGACTACATGTTGGAATATAAGTCAGTATTGGAGAACAGGCCTCTGGAAACAGTGCCTAAAAATCTAAACTGGGGTATCAATGAAGTCCTATAGTCATGGCAGGTTCAAACTTCTGACTCAGGCCCTTGGATTTGGATGTCTGCCTGGAGGCAGTGGCATATTGTGTGTCAGAATGTGCATTTGGGTCCAGAGCCTTCTTAGAAATTGAGGTGGGCTCAGGGGGTTTTACTTTGCTCCTAATCTTCAGTGTTTGGGCAACCGTGAAGGTCAGAGTTTCCTTTGGGAGTGTAAGGACAGTCATCTGGTGTGGCACCATAGGCCCCATCCTGGGGGGGCATGTGGGCCAGCGCTTTGGGGAGAGATATCTGCAAAAGCAAACTAGGGTTAGAGTGAGGGCCGAGGTGATCACAGGTCCGATGTTCAGGCCCAGAGGGCAGCTCATAGTGTACTGAAATTAAGGTGTCATAACGCAGGTTCTTCTGTCGGGTGTGTGCCCGGGATGGTCGCGAAAGGTAGGGGAGGCTTCATGAGTCCATGAGAAATTCTTCATCTCTGGGGATTCTGCTCAGCTCCCAAGAGTTTGGTGTCTCTGTGGGAAGGGAAGACTGTTGTTTCACGTCTCAGAGGACACCCAAATAGGGATTCCAGAGACAGGTTCTGGGTCTGGGTGCCTTGAAAACATTAACAAGGGTGAGGATTTGCCCTTAGGGTCCTGGAAGTCCCACTCTGTGGGCTCCTGATCCAGCTACTGCGGGGTTTTGTTTGAAAGCAAGCTCACGCTGCCTGTTTGTATCCAGGGAGTCTTCCATGTGTGACCGTGGTCTCATGGGCCATGCAGCTGGTTGCCACACAGAGAGTTGGGAAGGAGGAGTACTCTTGTGTGTGAGGTTCCCCCATAGGCATGGGTTTGAGCTACGGTGTGGGACAGAGGACTGAATATACAGGTTGAGTAGAGATGTTTGTTTCAGGACACAGGAAGTCACACCTTCAGGAAATGGGGCCCATCTCTGGGTGGTTGACTGGAGGTCGTGGCTCAGTCTGTGTCAGTCAGACCCTTGTGCCCATTGAAACTAAGAACGGAAGTCTGAGAACACAAGCTAGGCTTAGGATTCTGGGTGAGGACATGGCAGGCACAATAGACAGAACTGAATCGAGATCTCGTGCATCTGAAGTCAGGGCGAGGATCAGAAGAACGCTCAGGTTGGACTTTCTGTCCCTGATGCCCTCTTCATAAAGGGGGGGGGGGGGTCACGAGGCCATTGGGGGATTTCCCAAGATGGGAGTTGTGAGAAGCTCCAAACTGCAAAGATTCTTCTGCAGGACAATTGAGACCTGTTGGTTGGAGCCAGGCCAACGATTCCGAGCAGAGTTCTAAGGATGGATGGCTGGGTAGCCCACCTCGCATTCCAATTGATTCCTAGCAACAAGACAGGTTAGATCTGTTGGATCTGGGGGAGCAACCGAGGAGGCTGAGTTGAAATGGACTCTGCTGTGGATGGGTCCTAATGTGTTTTTGTGTCTAAGGAGACCTTGGAATGAAGCGGTGGCACTGGGGGTCTGAATGGATCTCCTAAAGAGGCTTTGACACAGCTCCAACGTGTAAGTTTCCCATGTGTAGATGAGATTTGTATTGATGGGTGAATCAAGAAACAGCCATATGCTGGTATTGAAATCCAGGACGCTGAGGAGAGATGCCTGGAAAGGAAAGCAAAGCAATGGATCCGATAGGTGCCTAGGGGTCTGTTCGTTCCTTTTTACCTCTGGGGACAACAGTCTATGGGTCTGAGTGCAGGTAGGTGCTCAGATGAGCTCAGATTGCCCCTGTTTGTCCTGGGAAGCCACCAATATTGGGATGGCCTCAGGGACTTTGGAGGTTTATCCTATTAGTAGGTTTGTAGCCATTGGAATGGGCACACACAATTCCCTTGGAGAGGGCAAGTACAGTCCTCAGGTTTGGCACCAGGGGCCTGAGCATGTAGGGTCTGTAGGCCAGAAATGTTTGGACAGATGTCTGAATACACAAACTCGGATTATGTTTCAGATCATAGGAATGGCAGGACTGATCTACAGACCATGAGGAGAACCCTTCGGGATATGAAAAAAGGGCGAGTATGAGGCTCTTACTCATGTTTTTGTCTCTGGATATCGTGTCACTCATGGTCGTGAAATTTCAGGGTGACTTCATGGGAAATGGACGAGTCCTACTCTCTGGGGGTTTGGCCCCGTCCAAGGAGTTTGGGGTCATTCTGTGGGATGGAAGAAGTCCGTTTTTTTGTTGTTGTTGTTTTGTTTTTTAACCTCTGGTGTCCCACCAAATGAGCGATTCCAGAGTGGAGCGACTGGACAACCAGAAATCTGGTTAAATATTAGGGAATATAGACATGTGAAGCCCATTATGACATCTAATGGTCCAGCCACTGAGAGGACTTACTAGAGGACAGGATTCACGCTAAGGGTCACAATGCGTGTTTATGCCCACGTCGCACTCAAGAATGGGCGGGGCCTCAGGGTAAATGCTTGTTTCTCCTAAACTGAACATTGTACAACATGCCAAACAGAAGGTTTATTCCATGGGTAAGGAGGAGTTCTGATTTATGCATCACAGTCACACCTGGGCAGTGATTGGAGATAATGTCTAGGTTCTGAAGCCTGTGAAGTCAGGGTGAGGATCAGACGATCGCTCAGGTTGGGCCTGATGTCCCTGATGGCCCCTTTATGAAGGGGGGGGATAATGTGGCCATGGGGGTTCTCTCACGATGGGAGTTCTGAGAAGCTCCCAACTTCAAAGATTCTTCTGCAGGACAATTGAGACCTGTTGGTTGGCTCCAGGCCAACGATTCCGAGCAGGGTTCTAAGGATGGATAGCGGGGTAGGCCACCTCGCATTCCAATTGTCTCCTAGCAACAAGACAATTTAGATCTGCTGGATCTCGCTGAGCAACCGAATATGCTGACTTGAAATCGACTCTCCTGTGGATGGTTCCTAATATGTTTTTGTGTCTATGGAGACCTTGGCATGAAGCGGTGGCACTGGGGCCCTGAAGGTTTCTCCTAAAAAGAGGCTTTGACACACCTCCCACGTGCATTTTTCCCATGGGTAGATGAGTTTTGATCTGATGGGTGAGTCAAGAAACAGCCATATGCTGGTACTGAAATCCAGGTCTCTGAAGAAGATGCCTCGAAACCAAAGCAATGGATCCGATTAGGGCCTAGGGGACTGTTCGTTCCTTTTTACCATGGGGATATCAGTCTACGAGTCTGAGTGCAGGTAGGTTCTCAGATGGGCTCAGATTGCTCCTGTTTGTCCTGGGAAGCCACCACTATTGGGATGGCCTCAGGGACTTTGGAGGTTTATCCTATTAGTAGGGTTGTGGCCATTGGAATGATCACACAGAATTCCCTTGGAGAGGGCAAGTACAGTCCTCAAGTTGGCTCCAGGGGCCTGAGCCTGTAGGGTGTGTAGGCCAGGGCTGTTTGGACAGTTGTCTGAAAACACAAATTCGGCTTATGTTTCGGGTCATAAGTATGGCAGGACTCATCTACAGACCATGAGGATAACTCTTCGGGATATGAAAAAAGGGCGAGTGTGAGGCTCTTGCTCAAGTTTTTATCTCTGGATATCGTGCCATTCATGGTCATGAAATATCCGGGTGACTTCATGGGAAATGGACGAGTCTTACACTCTGGGGGTTTGGCCCCGTCCAAGGAGTTTGGGGTCACTCTGTGGGATGGAAGAAGTCCGTTTTTTTCTTGTTGTTGATTTGTTTTGTTATGTTTTTCAACCTCAGGTGTCCCACCAAATGAGGGATTCCAGAGTAGAGCCTTGGGGAGGGGCGACTGGACAACCAGAAATCTGGTTTAAATTTGGGTTTAGGGACATGTCAAACCATTATGGCATCTAATGGTCTAGACACTGAGAGGACGTACTAGAGGACAGGACTCACGCTGAGGGTCACAATGCGTGTTTATGCCCTCGTCGCACTCAAGAATGGGCCGGGCCTCAGGGTGAATGCTGGTTTCCCCTACACTGAACGTTGGACAACATGCCAACCATAAGGTTTCTTGCCATGGGTAAGGAAGAGTTCTGATTTCTGCATCACAGATACCCCTGGGCAGTGATTGGAGATAAGGTCTAGGTTCTGAAGCCTGAAAACTGAGGTAGGGAAGAGATGATGACCTAAGGCCACTGCGGGTCTTATGGGCTCAGGGTGCGGTCAGTGTCTGGGTGTTGCTCAGGATGCCCCGGTTCAGGGTGTGTCAGACAGCGCATTAGTGCCCAGGTTAGACTATGTAATACGGGTACATTCGAGTGCCGTGTAGGTTTATTCTCATTTAATGTTCCCGGGCAGCTCATGAGGCAATATTTTGTTTCTAGGGGGCAGGCAGAGTGCTGCAATGATGGTCCGGAATTTCCAAACTTGTGGGTTTTGGGGCCAGGTGTGTGAGGACGGAAGTCTGAGAACACAAGCTAGTCTTGGGATTCAGGGCGAGTGCACGGCATGTACCTCCTGAAGATCTGAAGCAATATTTCATGCATGTGAAGTCAGAGCGAGGATCAGACGTTGGCTCAGCTTGGATTTTCTGTTCATGACGGCCCCTTCATGAAGGGAACCGAATCTCGAGGCCGTGGAGGTTTTCCCACGTTTAGAGTGGTGGGATGCCCCCTCCTAGGATTCCTTCTGCGGGACAATTGAGACCTGTTGGATAGCTCCAGGACATCCCATATGGATGAGTCCAGACCAACGTTCGAGGATGGATGCCTGGGAAGCCCGCCTCGCATTCCAATTGTCTTCAAGCGACAAGACAGTTTAGATCTGATGGCTCTGCGGGAGCAACCGGGGTGGCTGAGTTGAAATGGACTTTCCTGAGGATGGGTCTGTGTGTGTTTGTGTCCATGATGGCCTTGGAATGGGGCGGTGGCACCGGGACCCTGAAGTATTCTCCTAAGCTTTTGACATAGCTCCCATGCACAAGTTTCCTTGTGGAGACGAGGTTTGTTCTGATGGGTGCCTCAGGAAAACCCCAATGCTGGTATTGGAACCCAGGGTTTTGAGGTGACATGCCTGTAAACCAAACCAATGGATCTGATTTTGGCCTAGGGTCCTGTCAGGTTCAATCTTCTTATCTGGGGACATCCATCTAGGGTAAGAGTGGAGGTAGATGCTCAGCTGGTGACAGACTGTCCTTTTTGTCCCGGGTGACCTATACTATTGGGATGGCCTCAGGGACTTTGAAAGGTTCTCCTAATTTGTACGATTTTGGACAATGGAATGGGCAGAATTCCCATGGATTGGGTAGGCACAGTCCTAATGTGTGGCTCCAGGGTCCCCAGCCTGGATGGTGTGTGGCCCAGGACTTTGAGGACAGAAGTCTGACAACACAAACTCAGCTTATGTATGGGGACGTAGGTATGGCAGGCCCGATCTACAAACCATGAGAAGACATCTTCAGGATATGAAGATAGTGAGAGTCTGAGGCGCTTGATCAGGCTTTTGTCTCTGAATTTTGTATCAGCGATGGCCGTGGAATGTCTAGGAGGCCTCATGGGCCATAGTCGAATCTTGCTCTCTGTGGATTTGGCCCGATCCCAATTGTTTTTCGTCAATCTGTTGGATGGAGTACTCCTTTCAGGGTTGATACCTCAGGTGTCCGACCAAAAGCGGAATTCCAAAGCAGAGCCCTGGGGAAGAGTGAAGGGACAACCCGAACTATGGTTAAAAATTGGGGTCTAGGGGCATCGCAAGCCCAATATGCTGTCTCTTCATCCAGCCACTGAGAGGCCTTACCTGAGGACTGGGCTCAGGCTGAGGGTCACAATGTGTGTTTGCCACCTATGTGGCCCGCGAGCAATGGTGGGGCCTCATCGGACACACAGGTATCCACTACACTGAACATTATACAACAAGCCTACCACAAGGTTTCTTGCCATCGGGAAGGAGTTCTGATTTCTGCATCATTTTCAAACATGGGCAGTGATTGGAGATAAGGTCTAGGTTCTAAATCCGGAAAACCGAGGCTGGGAAGAGATAACGACCTAAGGCAATGGCTGGTCCAATGTGCTCAGTGAGCGGCCAGCTGTTTGGGTGAGACAGGAGGTCCAGGCTCAGCTTCTGTTCAGAAAGGGCATTATTGACCAGGTCAGCCTATATATTTTGGGTACAGCCAAGTGGCGTGCAGGTTGATCTTCATTTGGGGTTTCAGGGTAGCCCCAGAAGGCAATGTTTTTCTTCTGGAGGGCAGGCAGAGTGCTGCATTATAATTCTGGATTGCCAAACTGGAGGGCTTGTGGGCCATTAGTCTGAAGATGGAAGTCTGAAGACACAAGCTAGGCTTAGGTTTCTGGTGAGGACATGGCAGGCACAATCTACAGACCTGTACCGAGATCTCGTGCATCTGAAGTCAGGGTGAGGATCAGACGATCACTCAGTTTGGACCTTATGTCCCTGAGGGCCCCTTCATGAAGGGGGGGGGGATCACGAGGCCATGGGTGTTTTCTCACGATGGGAGTTGTGAGAAGCTCCCAACTGCAAAGATTCTTCTGCAGGACAATTGAGACCTGCTGGTTGGCTCCAGGCCAACGATTCCGAGCAGGGTTCTAAGGATGGATGGCTGGGTAGCCCACCTCGCATTCCAATTGTCTCCTACCAACAAGACAAGTTAGATCTACTCGATCTCGCGGAGCAACCGAATACGCTGAGTTGAAATGGACTCTCCTGTGGATGGGTCCTAATGTGTTTTTGTGTCTATGGATACCTTGGAATGACGCGGTGGCACTGGGGCCATGAAGAGTTCTACTAAACAGAGGCTTTGACATCGCTCCCTTGTGCAAGTTTCCCATGTGTAGATGAGATTTGTTCTGATGGGTGAGTCAAGAAACAGCCATATGCTGGTATTGAAATCCAGGCCTCTGAGGAGAGATGCCTGGAAAACAAAGCAATGGATTCGATTAGGGCCTAGGGGCCTGTTCGTTCCTTTTTACCACTGGGGATATCAGTCTACAAGTTTGAGTGCAGGTAGGTTCTCAGATGGGCTCAGATTGCTCCTGTTTGTCCTGGGAAGCCACCACTATTGGGATGGCCTCAGGGACTTTGGAGGTTTATCTTATTAGTAGCGTTTTGGCCATTGGAATGGGCACACAGAATTCCCTTGGAGAGGGCAAGTACAGTCCTCAGCTTGGCTCCTGGGGCCTAAGCCTGTAGGCTGTGTAGGCCAGGGCTGTTTGGACAGTTGTCTGAAAACACAAACTCTGTTTATGTTTCGGGTCATAGGTATGGCAGGACTGATCTACAGACCATGAGGAGAACTCTTCGGGATATGAAAAAAGGGTGAGTGTGAGGCTCTTGCTCAAGTATTTATCTCTGGATATCGTGTCACTCATGGTCGTGAAATTTCCGGGTGACTTCATGGGAAATGGACGAGTCTTACTCCCTGGGGTTTGGCCCAGTCCAAAGAGTTTGGGGTCATTCTGTGGGATGGAAGAAGTCTGTTTTTTGTTGTTGATTTGTTTTGTTTTGTTTTTCAACCTCAGGTGTCCCACCAAATGAGGGATTCCAGAGTAGTGCCCTGGGTAGGGGCGATTTGACAACCAGAAATCTGGTTAAAATTGGGGCCTAGGGACAGCTTGACTTGGGTTTCAGGGCGAGGGCACGGCATGTACCCCCTGAAGATCTGAAGCAGTATCTCATGCATCTGAAGTCAGAGCGAGGATCAGACGTTGGCTCAGCTTGGATTTTCTGTTCATGACGGCCCCTTCATAAAGGGAGCCAAATCTCGAGGCCGTGGAGGTTTTCCCACGTTGGGAGTGGTGGGATGCCCCCTCCTAGGATTCCTTCTGCGGGACAATTGAGACCTGTTGGACAGCTCCAGGACATCCCATATGGATGAGTCCAGACCAACGTTCGAGGATGGATGCCTGGGAAGCCCGCCTCGCATTCCAATTGTCTTCAAGCGACAAGACAGTTTAGATCTGATGGCTCTGCGGGAGCAACCGGGGTGGCTGAGTTGAAATGGACTTTCCTGAGTATTGGTCTAATGTGTGTTTGTGTTCATGAGGGCCTTGGAATGGGGCGGTGGCACTGGGACCCTGAAGTATTCTCCTAAGCTTTTGACATAGCTCCCATGCACAAGTTTCCTTGTGGAGACGAGGTTTGTTCTGATGGGTGCCTCAGGAAAACCCCAATGCTGGTATTGGAATCCAGGGTTTTGAGGAGACATGCCTGTAAACCAAAGCAATGCATCCGATTTTGGCCTAGGGTCCTGTCTGGTTCAATATTCTTCTCTGGGGACATCCTTCTAAGGTATGAGTGGATTTAGATGCTCAGCTGGTGTCAGACTGCCCTTTTTTGTCCCGGGCGACCTATACTATTGAGATGGCCTCAGGGACTTTGGAGGGTTCTCCTAATTTGTACGATTTTGGACAATGGAATGGGCAGAATTCCCATGGATTGGGTAGGCACAGTCCTAATGTGTGGCTCCAGGGTCCCCAGCATGGAGGGTGTGTGGCCCAGGACTTTGAGGACAGAAGTCTGAAAACACAAACTCAGCTTATGTTTGGGGACGTAGGTATGGCAGGCCTGATCTACAAACCATGAGAAGACATCTTCAGGATATGAAGATAGTGAGAGTCTGAGGCGCTTGATCAGGCTTTTGTCTTTGGATTTTGTATCAGCGATGGCCGTGGAATGTCGAGGCGACCTCATGGGCCATGGACGAATCTTTCTCTCTGTGGATTTGGCCCGATCCCAATTGTTTTTCGTCAATCTGTTGGATGGAGTACTCCTTTCAGGGTTGTTACATCAGGTGTCCCACCAAAAGAGGAATTCCAAAGCAGATCCCTGGGGAAGAATGAAGGGAAAACACGAACTATGGTTAAAAATTGGGGCCTATGGGCATGGCAAGCCCAATATGCTTTCTCTTCATCCAGCCACTGAGAGGCCTTACTTGAGGACTGGGCTAAGACTGAGGGTCACAATGTGTGTTTGCTACCTATCTGGCCCACGAGCAATGGTGGGGCCTCAAGGGACACACTGATTTCCACTACACTGAACGTTGGACAACAAGCCAACCACAAGTTTTCTTGCCATCGGGAAGGAGTTCTGATTTCTGCATCATTTTCAAACATGGGCAGTGAGTGGAGATAAGGTCTAGGTTCTGACGCCTGAAAACTGAGGTTGGGAAGGGATAACGACCTAAACCATGGGGGGTCTGATGTTCTCAGTTTGTAGCCAGCTGTCTGGGTGGGCCTAGGCGTTCCAGGCTTAGGCTGTGTCAGAAAGGGCATTATTGCCCAGGTCATCCTATATATTTTGGGTATAGCCAAGTGTCGTGCAGGTTGATCTTCATTTGGGGTTTCTAGGTAGCCCCAGAGGGTAATGTATTTCTTCTGCAGGGCAGGTAGAGTGCTGCATTGTAGTTCTGGATTGCCAAACTGGAGGGTTGTGAGCCAGTAGTCTCTGGACAGAAGCCTGAGGACACAAGCTAGGCTTAGGTTTCTGGGTGAGGACATGGCAGGCACAATCTACAGACCTGAACCGAGATCTCGTGCATCTGTAGTCAGGGTGAGGATCAGACGATCACTCAGTTTGGACCTTATGTCCCTGATGGCCCCTTTATGAAGGGGGGGGGGATCAAGAGGCCATGGGGTTTCTCTCACGATGGGAGTTGTGAGAAGCTCCCAACTGCAAAGATTCCTCTGCAGGACAAATGAGACCTGTTGGTTGGCTCAGGCCAATGATTCCGAGCAGGGTTTTAAGGATGGATGGCGGGGTAGGCCACCTCGCATTCCAATTGTCTCCTAGCAACAAGACATGTTAGATATTCTGGATCTGGGGGAGCAACCGAGGAGGCTGAGTTGAAATGGACTCTCCTGTGGATGGGTCCTAATGTGTTTTTGTGTCTATGGAGACCTTGGAATGAAGCGGTGGCACTGGGGCCCTGAAGGGTTCTCCTAAACAGAAGCTTTGACAAAGCACCAACGTGCAAGTTTCCCATGTGTAGAGGAGATTGGTTCTGATGGGTGAGTCAAGAAACAGCCATATTCTGGTATTGAAATCCAGGCCTCTGAGGAGAGATGCCTGGAAACCAAAGCAATGGATCCGATTAGTGCCTAGGTGTCTGTTCGTTCCTCTTTCCCTCTGGGGACATCAGTCTACGGGTCTGAATGCAGGTAGGCGCTCAGGTGGGCTCAGATTGCCCCTGTTTGTCCTGGGAAGCCACCACTATTGAGATGGCCTCAGGGACTTTGGAGGTTTATCCTATTAGTAGGGTTGTTGCCATTGGAATGGGCACACAGAAATCCCTTGGAGAGGGCAAGTACAGTCCTCAGGTTTGGCTCCAGGGCCTGAGCCTGTACGGTGTGTAGGCCAGAGCTGTTTGGACCGTTGTCTGAAAACACAAACTCGGCTTATGTTTCGGGTCATAGGTATGGCATGACTGATCTACAGACCTTGAGGAGAACTCTTCGGGATATGAAAAAAGGGCGAGTGTGAGGCTCTTGCTCAAGTTTTTGTCTCTGGATATCGTGTCACTCATGGTCGTGATATTTCCAGGTGACTTCATGGGAAATGGATAAGTCTTATTCTCTGGGATTTGGCCTTGTCCAAAGAGTTTGAGGTCATTCTGTGGGAAGGAAGAAGTCTGTTTTTTTTTGTTGTTGTTGTTGTTGTTTTGTTTTGTTTTGTTTTTTAACCTCAGGTGTCCCACCAAATGAGGGATTCCAGAGTAAAGCCCTGGGGAGGGGCGACTGGACAACCAGAAATCTGGTTAAAAATTGGGGCCTAGGGACATGTCAAGCCCATTATGACATCTAATGGTCCAGCCACTCAGAGGACTTACTAGAGGACAGGACTCACGCTGAGTGTCACAATGCGTGTTCATGTCCTCGTCGCACTCATGAATGGGCGGGGCCTCAGGGTGAATGCTGGTTTCTCCTACACTGATCGTTGCACAACTTTCCAACCACAAGGCTTCTTGCCTTGGGTAAGGAGGAGTTCTGATTTCTGCATCACATTCAACCCTTGTCAGGGCTTGGAGTTAAGGTCTAAGTTCTGAAGCCTGAAAAGTTAGGTTGGGAAGAGATAACGAGCTAAGACCATGGCGGGTGTGATGTTCTCAGTGTGCGGTCAGCTGTCTCGGTTTTGGTCAGGATGTCCGGGCTCACTCGTATCAGACAGTGTATTAGTGGCCAGGTCAGACTATCTAATTTGGTTACATTCGAGTGCCGTGTATGTCTATCCTCATTTGGGTTATGTGAGAAACTCCATAGGTCAAAAGTTTTCTTCTGGAAGACAGGCAGAATGCTTCATTTTGTGTCCCGAATTTCCAAATGTGAGGTCTTGGGGGCCAGGAGTGTGAGGACGGAAGTCTGAGAACACAAGCTAGTCATAGGTTTCAGGGCGAGGGCAAGGAAAGCACACTCTGCAGAGCTTCATCGAGATCTCGTGCATCTGAATTCAGGGTGAAGATCAGACGTTGGCTTAGGTTGGAGTTCCTGTCCATGATTTCCCCTTCATAAATGGGGGTCATCACAAACCATCTAGATTTTCCAGGATGGGAGTTGTGAGATGCTCCAAAACTCAAGGATTCCTTCTGCTGGACATTTGAGACCTGTTGGATGGCTCCAGGACATCCCATACGGAACGACACCAGAGCAGAGCTCTAAGGATGGATTGTTGGGCAACCCGCCTGGCACTCCAATTGTCTCCTAGTCAAGACAGGTTCAGTCTGCTCGCTCTGGGGGAGCAACCAAGGGAGCTGAGTTGAAATGGAATTTCCTGCGGATGGGTTCTAATGTGGATTTCTGTCCATGGAGACCTTGTAATGGGGCAGTGGCACACAGGCCCTGAAGGATTCTCCTAACTGGAGGTTTTGAGACATCTTCAAAGGATAATTTTCCCATGTGGAGAAGAGATTTGTTCTGATTGCTGCCTCATGAAATCCCCATATGCTAATATTGGAAACCAGGCCTCTGAGGAGAGATACCTGTAACCGAAAGCAATGATCTGATTCAGGCCTAGGGGCCTGTCTGATTCAATCTTCTTCTCTGGGGACATCCATCTACGCTGAGTAGAGGTAGATGCTCAGCTGGTTTCAGATGACCCTTGTTTTTCCTGGGCGGCCTACATTATTGGGATGTCCTTGGGGACTCTGGAGGTTTGTCCAAATTTGTACGATTGTGGACAATGGAATGGGCAGAATTCCCGTGGTATGGACAGGCACAGTCCTGATGTGTGGCTCCAGGGGCCCCAGCCTGAAGCGTCTGTGGGCCAGGAATGTGGGGACAGAAGTCTGAAAACACAAACTCGGCTTAGGTTTGGGAAGTAGGTATGGCAGGACCGATCTACAGACCGTGAGGAGAACTCTTCGGGATACGACAAAAAAGCGAGTGTGAGGCGCTTGCTCAGGCTTTTGTCTCTGGATTTGTTGTCAACGATGGCTGTGGAATCTCGGGGAGGCCTCCTGGGCCATGGACGAGACTTCCTCTCTGTGAATTTGGTCCAATCCCAATTGTTTTGGGTCAATCTGAAGGATGGGAGGAGTCCTTTTAGTTTTGTTACCTCAGGTGTCCCACCAAAAGAGGGATTCCAAAGCAGAGCTCTGGGGAGGGATGAATGGACAACCCGAATAATCCAATTGGGGTGAGGTCGAGAACTGAGCAGGTTGATCCTCTTTTGGGGTTTATGGAGAGCCCCATAGAGCAACCTTTTTCTTCTGGAGGGCCAGCATACGGCTGCATTTTGGTTCCAGAATTCCAAGTCTTGAGGACATGTTTGCCAGGAGTGTGAGGAAGGAAGTCTGAAAACACAAGGTAGCACGAGGTTTGGGCCCACTGTGCAGAGGCTGAATCGAGATCTCCTGCATCTGAGGTCAGGGCGAGTATCAGATTTTGCCTCAAGCTGGAGTTTGTGTCCATGACGGCCCCTTCCTGAAGGGGCTGGGGTTGTCATGAGGCCAGGGAGGTTTCCCTACGCTGGGAGATGTGAGCTGATCCAAACTTCAAAGTTTCCTTCTTCAGGACAGTCGAGTACTATTGGATGGTTCCAGGATGCCCCATACAGAAAGACTCGAGAGCAGGGGCCTAAGCATGGATGCTGAGAAACGCCAACTCACCTTCCCATTGCCTGGTTGAGAGACAAGGCACGCTCAATCTGCGGGCTCTTGGGTGAGCTACCCAGAAGGCTGAGTTTAAATGGACTTTCCTGAGGATGAGTCATAATGTTGGTTGGTGGCCATGGAGACCTTGGAATGTGGCAGTAGCTGAGGGACTCTGCAGGATTCTCCAACCCGAAGGGTTTGACACAACTCCAACAAGGAAGCTTTCCATGTGGAGATGAGAGGTGTTCTGTCTGGTGCCTCAGGATAGCCCCGTATGCTGGTCTTCGAACCCAGGCCTCTGAGGAGTGATACCTGGACACCAAAGCAAGAGTTCATAATAGGGCCTAGGGGCCTGCCTGGTTCAATCTTCTGTCTCTGCGGATATCAGTCTGTGTGTCTGCATGGAGGTTGTAGTTGCTCAGCTGGTGTCATAATGCCCCTGTTTGTCCAGTGCGGCTTGCGGTAGTGGGATGTCCTTGGGGACCTTGAGGTTTCTACTATTTTGTAGAGTTGTGGCCAATGGAACGGGCAGCTTCTTAGGAGAGAGCAGGCACAGTTCTGTGGTGTGGCTCCAGAGACCCCAGCCTGGAGGCGGTGTGGGCCACGGCTGTGCAGACAGACATCCCAAAATCCAAACTCAGCTCAGGTTTGGGGCCGAGGTTATGGCAGGCCTGATCTACAGTCCGTAAGGGGAGCTCCTCTGGATATGAAAGAAGGGTGAGAGGGAGGCAGTCGCTCAGTCTTTTGTCTCTGGATATTTTGTCCACAATGGCCGTTTAATGTAGGAGTTGCCTCATGGGTCGTAGAAGTCTCCCTCTCTGGTAGTTTGTCCAGCCCCCAAGAGTTTGGGGTCATTCTGTGGGAAGGGAAGAGTCCTGTTTTCTCCTTCATGTGTCCCCCCAGTAGAGGGATTCTGGAGCATAGCAGTGGGTACTGACAACTGGAATACTCGCTCTCTGGTTAAGCCTGGGGGCCTCTGGATATGACAAGCCCCATATGCAGGATCTTGGTCCAGCCACTGAGAGGCGTTACTTTAATAGGGGACTCACGCTACAGGTCACAATGCATGTCTGTGCCCTAGGCGGCCCTCAAGCACTGGCGTGGCCTTTCCGACAATGCAGGTTTTCCCACATTGAACGTTGGACAACATGCCAACCACAAGGTTTCTGGCCATGGGGAAGGAGGAATTCTAATTTCTGCATCACGTTCACCCCTGGGCAGTGATTGGAGATAAGGTCTAGGTTCTGAAGCCTGAAAACCGAGGTTTTGAAGAGATGAAGAACTACAGCCATAGCGGGTCCCTTGTGTCCAGGTTGGAGCCAGCTGTCTAGGTGTCGTTTGGGATGTCTTGTCTCAGGCTGTGCCAGACAGGGCATTCGTATTCAGGGTAGGCTGTATAATTGCTTTACAGTCGAGTGGCATGCATTCGATAATCATTTGGGGTTCCTTATTAGCAGCATAGGGCAAAGTTTTTCTTCTGGAGGGCAGGCAGAGTGCTGCATTGTGGCTTCGGAATTCCCAAACTGGAGGGCTTGTGGGCCAGGAGAGTGAGGACGGAAGTCTGAGAACACAAGCTAGGCTTAGGTTTCGGGGAATGGACATGGCAGGCACACTCTGCAGAGCTGAATTGAGATCTCATGAGTCTGAAGTCAGGTCGAGGATCAGACTTTGGCTCAGGTTGGAGTTTCTGTCCATGTTGGCCCCTTCATGAAGGGGGGGGGGCATTATGAGGCCATGGGGGTTTTCCCACTATTAGAGTTGTGAGATGCTCCAAACCGCAAGGATTCCTTCTGTGGGACAATTAAGATTTGTTGGATGGCTCCAGGACGTCTCATAAGGTATTTTTCCAGAACAGGGTTCTAAGTATGGATGCCTGGGCAGACAGCCTCAATTCCAATTGTCTCCTAGCAACAAGAAACGTTTGATCTGCTGGCTTGGGGTAGCATCAGAGGGGGCTGAGTTGGAATGGACTTTCCTGAGGATGGTCTTAAATGAGTTGAAATGGACTTTCCTGAGGATGATCTTAATGTTGGTTTGAGTCCATTGAGACCTTGGTATGGGGCAGTGGCACCAGGGCCCTGAAGGATTCTCCTAACCAGAGGTTATAACAAAGCTCCAATGAGCAAGTTTTCCATGGGGAGACGAGATTTGTTCTTATTGGTGCCTCAGGAAACCACCATTTGCTGGTATTGGAAATGAGGCCTCTGAGGAGAGATGCCTGGAAACCAAAGCAATGGATCTGATTAGGGCCTAGGGGCCTGTCCGGTTCAATATTCTTCTCTGGGGACATCTTTTGTCTGAGTGGAGGTAGTTGCTCAGCTGGTTTGAGATCACACCTGTTTGTCCTGGGCGGCCTACACTATTGGGATGGCCTCGGTAACTTTGGAGGTTTTTCCTAATTTGCAAGGTTGTGGCCAATGGAATGGGAAGAATTCTCTTGAAAGGGAAGCACAGTCCTGAGGTGTGGCTCCAGGGACCCAAGTGTGGAGCGTGTGTGGTCCAGGGCTATTTGGACAAAAGTCTGAAAACACAAACTCCACTTAGGTTTGGGTCTGTAGGTATGGCCGGCCCGATATATAGACCGTGAGGAGAACTCTTCGGGATAGGAACAAAGGGCGAAAGTGAGGTGCTTGCTCATGCTTATTTTTTTCTGGATATGTGTCACCGATTGCCATGGAATGTCCGGGTGTCCTCATGGGCCATCGATGAGGCTCCCTTTCTGGGGATTTGACCCAATCCCAAGAGTTTGGGGTCATTCTGTGGGAAGGGAGGAGGCCTTTCTGTTTTTTTTTTTTTTTTTTTTTTTTTTTTACCTCAGGTGAACCACTAAAAGAGGGATTCCACAGCAGATTCCTGAGGAGGGGCGCCTGGACAACCAGAACTCTGGTTAACTTGGGACCTAAGAACATGGCAAGCCCCATATGTGGGCTCTTGGTCCAGACACTGAGAGGCCTTCCTTGAGCATAGGGCTCACATTGAGTTTCACAATGTGTTTTTGTGCCCAAGGAGCCCCTCAAGTCAGGGCGTGGCCTAATGTACCATGCTGGTTTCTCCTACACTGAACGTTGCACAATATGGCAACCACAAGTTTTCTGGCCATGGGGAAGAAGGAGTTCTAATTTCTGCAACACTTTCACTCCTGGACTGTGATTGGATTTAAGGTCTAGGTTCTGAAGCCTGAAAACTGAGGTTGTGAAGAGATGAAGACCTAAGGCCATGGTGTGACTGATGTGCTCAGTGTTCGGCCAGCTGTTGAGTGTGGGTTGGGAGGTGCAGGCTCAGGCTGTGGCAGACAGGGAATTAGTGCCCAGGCTAGACTGTATCATTGGGGTGCAGTCGAGTTTCGTGCAGGTTGGTACTCATTTGGTTTACTGGGTAGCCCCAGAGGGCAACGTTTTTCTTCTGGAAGGAAGACACAGTGCCACATAGTGGCACCAGCATTCCCAAACTGGAAGGATTGTGGGCCAGGAGTGTGAGGAAAACATTCTGAGAACACAAGCCAGACTTAGATTTCGGGGTGAGGGGACGGCAGGAACCCTCTGCAGAGATGATTCGAGATCCCGTGTACCTGAAGACAGAGCTAGGATCAGACGTTGGCACAGGTTGGAGTTTCTGTCCATGACGGCCCCTTCATGAAGGGGAGGGTGTCACGAGGCCATGGAGGTTTTCCCACGATGGGAATTGTGAGATGCTCCAAACCGCAATGATTCCTTCCGTGGGACAGTCGAGACCTGCTGGATGGCTCCAGGACATCCCATAAGGAAGGTATCCAGAGCAGGGTTCTAAGGATGGATGCCTGGGCAGCCTGCCTCCCATTCCAGGTGTCTCATAGCGCCAAGGCAAGTTCGATCTGCTGGATCTTGGGGAGTAACCGAGACAGGTGTGTTGAAATGGGTGAGTTGAGGATGGGTTATAAAGTGCATTTGTGTCCATGGAGACCTTGGAATGGGGTGCTTGATCCGGGGCCTTGAGGGATGTTCATAACCGGAGGTTTTGATGGAGCTCTAAAGAGTACGTTTCCTATGTAGAGAAGAGAATTGTTTTGATGAGTGCCTAAGGAATCTCCCATATGCTGGTATTGGAAACCAGGCCTCTGAGGAGAGATGCCTGGAAACAAAAGCAATGGATATGATTAGGGCCTAGGTGCCTGTCCGGTTCAATCTCTTTCCTGGGGATACGTGTCTATGGATCTGAGGGGAGGTAGTTGCTCGGCTTGTGTCAGATCGCCCCTGTTTGTCCTGGGCAGCCTATAATATTGGGAATGGCCTCGGGACTTTGGAGTTTCTCCTAATCTATAGGGTTGTGGCCAATGGAATGGGCAGAAATCCCCTGGAGAGGGCAGGCACAGTTCTGAGTTTGGCTCTAGGGGCCCAGCCTTGAGGGTGTGTGGGCCAGGCCTGTGGGGACAGAAATCTGAAAACACAAACTCTGCTTAGGATTGGGGACATAGGTATGGCACGCCCAATCTACAGACCATGATAACACTTCGGGATATGAAAAAGGGTGAGTTTGAGGTGCTTGCTCAGGTTTTGTCTCTGGATTTGTGTCAACAATGTGGGTCCAATGCTGGCGTGGCCTCATGGCTTGTGGACGGCTTTCCTTCTCTGAGGATTTGACCCAATCCCAAGAGTTTAGGTACATTCTGTGGGATGGGAGGAGTCCTTTCTGTTTTTCATTTTATTTTATGTACCTCATGTGTGCCAATAAAAGAGGGATTCCAGAGCAGAGTCCTTGGTAGGGACAACTGGATAACCCCACCTCTGTTTAAGTTTGGGGGCCTAGGGGCATGGCAAGTCCAATATGTGGGCTCTTGATTCAGACACTGAGAGGTCTTCCTTGAGGACAGGGCTCATGCTGAGGGTCACAATGCCTATTTGTGCCCAACAATGCCCTCAAGCATGGGAAGGGCCTCATGGGCCACGCTGGATTCTCCTACACTGAACGTTGGAGAATAGGCCAAACACAAGGTTTCCGGCCATGGCGAAGGAAGAGTTGTGATTTCTGCCTCACGTTCACCCCTGGACAGTGATTGGAGTTTAGGTTTAGGTTCTGAAACCCGAAAACCGAGGTTGGGAAGAGATGAAGACCTAAGGACCTGATGGGTACAATGAGCTCAGTGTGTGGCTAGCTGTTGAGCGTCGGTCTGGAGGTGTGGGCTCATGCTGTGTCATACAGGGCATTAGACAGGGTAGACTGTATATTTGGGGTGCAGTCGAGTGGCGTTCAGTTGATCCTCATTCGGGTTTCTAGGTAGCTCCATAAGGCAACGTTTTTCTTCTGGAGGGCAGGCAGAGTGCTGCATTGTGGCCCCAGTATTGCCAAACTGTAGGGCTTTTGGGCCAGGGGTGTGAGGACGGTAGTCTGAGAACACAAGCTAGGCTTAGTTTTTGGGGTGAGGGCACAGAAGGCACACTCTGCAGAGCTGAATCAAGATCTCATGCACCTGAAGCCAGGGCGAATATCAGACGTTTGCTCAGGTTGGAGTTTCTGTCCATGATGGCCCCTTTATAAAGTGGAGCGTGTCAGGAGGCCATGAAGATTTTCCCACAATGGGAGTTGTGAGATGCACCAGACTGCAAAGATTCCTTCTGTGGGACACTTGAGACCTGTTGGATGGCTCTAGGATGTCCCATATGGAACGATTCCAGAGTAGGGTTCTAAGGATGGATGCCTGGGCAGCCCGCCTCCCATTCTAGTTGTCTCCTAGCAACAAGGCAGGTTTGATCTGCAGGCCCTGGGGGAGAAACCAAGGGGGATGAGTTGACATGGACTCTACCGAGGATAGATCATAATGTGGGTTTAAGTCCATGGAGACCTTGGAATGGGGCGCTTGATCCGGGGCCCTGAAAGATTCTCCTAAACGGAGGTTTTTATAGAGCTCCAAAGAGTACATTTCCTATGTGGAGACGAGATTTTTCTATGATTGCCTCAGTAATCCCCCATATGCTGGTATTGGTAACCAGGCCTCTGAGGAGAGATGCCTGGAAACAAAAGCAATGGATCTGATTAGGGCCTAAGTGCCTGTCCAGTTCAATCTTATTCTATGGGGATATCTGTCTCTGGGTCTGAGTGGAGGTAGTTTCCTAACTTGTGAAAGATCATCCCTGTTTGTCCTGGGCAGCCAACACTATTGGGATGGCCTCGGGGAGTTTGGAGGTTTCTCCTAATCTATAGGGTTGTGGCCAATGGAAATGGCAGAATTCCCCTGGAGAGGGAAGCCACAGTCCTCAGGTGTGGCTCCAGGGGCCCCAGCTTGGATGGTGTGTGGGCCAGGACTGTGGGGACAGAAGTCTGAAAAACACAAACTCAGCTTAGGTTTGGGGATGTATGTATGAAGGCTCGATCTACAGACAGTGAGAATTTTCCGGGCTATGAACAAAGGGCGAGTATGTGGCGTTTGCTCAGGCTTTTGTCTCTGGATTTTGTGCCTACGGTGGCCGTGGAATGTCAGAGTGTCCTCAAGGGCCATGGACAAGTCTTTCTCTGGTGATTTGGCCTGATCCCAAGTGGTTGGGATCATTCTGTGGATGGGAAGAGTCCTTTCTGTATTTTTTCTTTTTTTACCTCAGGTGTCCCACCAAAGAGGGATTCCAGAGCAGAGCCCTGAGTAGGGGTGACTAGACATCTCTAACTCTGGTTGAGATTGGGGGACTAGGGGCTTGGCAAGCCCCATATGTGGGCTATTGTTCCAGTCACTAAGAGGCTTTACATGAGGATAGGGCTCACGCTGAGGGTCTCAATGTGTGTTTGTGCAAATTGAAGCCCTAAGGGATAGGTGGGGCCTCATAGTCCATGCTGCTTTCTCCTACAATGAACGTTGGACAACATGCCAACCACAAGGTTTCTTGCCATGGCGAAGGAGAAGTTCTGATTCTTGTATCGCGTTCACTCCTGAGCAGTGAGTGGAGATAAGGTCTAGGTTCTGAAGGTGAAAACTGAGGTTGGGTAGAGATGATGGCCGAAAGCCATTGTGGGTTTGATATGCTCAGTGTACGGCCAGCTGTCTGGGTGTTGGACAGGTGGTCTGCCTTCAGGCTGTGTCAGACAGGGCTTTAGTGCACAGGCTAGATTGTATAATTGGGGTATGGTCGAGTTGCATGCAGGTTATTACTCATTTGGCGTTTCTGGTTAGCCCTATAGGGCAACATTTTTCTTCTGGAGGGCAGGCAGAGTGCTGCATTGTGTCTCCAGAATTGCCAAACTGGAGGGGTGTGGCCAGGATTGTGAAGACGGAAGTCTGAGAACACAAGTTAGGCTTAGGTTTCGGGGCGAGGGCACAGCAGGCACACTCTCAAGTGCTGAATCGAGATCTCGTGCTTCTGAATTCAGGGCGCGGATCAGACTTTGGCTTAGGATGGAGTTTCTGTCCATGATGGCCCATTTATGAAGGTGTGGGGCATCATGAGGAAATGGAGGTTTTCTCACAGTGGGATTGTGTGATGCTTCAAACCATAAGGAATCATTCTGCGAGACAGTCAAGACAGGTTGGTTGGATTCAAGACGTCCCATAAAGAAATTCTCCAGAGCAGGGTTCTAAGGATGGATGCCTGGGCAGCCCACCTCGCATTCCAACTGTCTCCTAGTGACAAGGCAGGTTTGATCTGCTGGCTCTGGGTGAGCAGCCGAGGGGGCTGATTTGAAATGGACTCTCCTGAGGATGGATCATAATGTAAGTTTGTGTCCTTGGAGACCTTGGAATTGGGCCATGGTGCCAGCGCCCTGAAGGATCCTCCTAACCTGAGGTATTGACACAGCTCCAAAGAGCAAGTTTCTCATGTGGAGATGAGATCTGTTCTGATTGTTTCCTTAGGAAACCCCCATATTCTGATATTGGAAACCAGGCCTCTGAGGAGAGATACATAGAAACCAAAGCAATGGATCAGAAGTTGGCTCAGGTTGGAGTTTCTGTCCATGATGGCCCCTTTATAAAGGGGAGCATCTCATGAGGCCATGTAGGTTTTCCCACGATGGGAGTTGTGAGATGCTCCAATCTGCAAGGATTCCTTCTGCAGGACAGTCAAGACCTGTTGGAAGGCTCCCAGGACATCCCATATGAAACGGCGCCAGAGCAGGATTCCAACGATGGATGCCTAGAGAGTTTGCTTTGCATTCCAGTTGTCTCCTAGCGACAAGGCAGGTTTGATATTCTGGCTCTGGGGGAGTAATCAACAGGGCTGAGTTGAATTGTACTCTCCTGCCGAATGGTCATAATGCGGGTTTGTGTCCATGGAGACCTTGGAATAGGGCGGTGGCTCCGGTTACCTGAAGGTTTCTCCTAACTGGAGGTTTTTACAGAGCTCCAAAGGATAAGTTTCCCATGTGGAGACAAGATTTGTTCTGATTGGTATCTCTGGAATCCCCCATATGCTGGTATTGGAAAACAGGCCTCTGAGATGAGATGCTTAGAAACAAAAGCAATGGAACCAATTACGTTCTAGGGGCCTGTCCAGTTTAATACCTTTCTCTTGGGATATCTGTCTACGGGTGAGTTGAGGTCGTTGCTCAGCTTGTGACAGATCACCCCTCTTTGTACTGGGCTG
Organism: Mustela lutreola; assembly: GCF_030435805.1. Classification (NCBI taxonomy): domain Eukaryota; kingdom Metazoa; phylum Chordata; class Mammalia; order Carnivora; family Mustelidae; genus Mustela; species Mustela lutreola. The sequence goes on along the minus strand of NC_081302.1, from coordinate 89,763,546 downwards.
CCTACACTATTGGAATGGCCTCTGGACTTTGGAGGTTTCTCCTAATCTGTAGGGTTGTGGCCAATGGAATGGGAAGAATTTCCTTGCAGAGGGCAGGCACAGTCTTGAGGTGTGGCTCCAGGGGCCTCAGCCTGGAGGGTGTGTGGGACAGGGATGTCAGGATAGAAGTCTGAAAACACGGTTTGGGGACGTAGGTATGGCAGGCCCGATCTACGGACTATGAGGAGAATTTTTTGGGCTATGACCTAAGGGTGAGGCTTATGTCTCTGGATTTTGTGTCAATAATGGCCGTGGAATGTCGGGCTAGCCTCATGGGCCATGGACGAGTCTTTCTCTCTTGGGATGGCCTGATCCCAAGTGATTGGGGTCATTCTGTGTGTGGGAGAAATCCTTCTTGTGTTTACTTACCTCAAATGTCCCACCAAAGAGGGATTCCAGAGCAGAGCCCTGAGTAGGGGTGACCAGATGTCTCTACCTCTGGTTAAGATTGGGTGACTTGGGGCATGGCAGGCCCCATATGCGGGCTCATGGTCCAGCCACTGAGAGGCTTTACTTGAGGACAGGGCTCAAACTGAGGGTCCCAATGTGTGTTTGTGCCCACCGCAGCTCTTAAGCATGGGCAGGGCCTCAGGGACCCTACACTACCCTCAGCGGCCCTACTAATACTCCTGTAGGCCCTACAGGGGTCCTACACTGAACTTTGGTTAAGATGCCAAACACAAGATTCTGGCAAGAGGGAAGGAGGAGTTATGATTTCTGCATCACGTTCACCCATGGGAAATGAGTAGAGATAAGGTCTAGGTTTCTGTAGCCTGAAAACCAGGTTGGAAAGAGATGGCAACATAAGGCCATGGCGGTTCAGATGTTCTCAGTGTACGGCAAGCTGTCTGGGTGTTGGTTGGGAATTCAGGCCTCAGGTTGTGTCAGACAGGGCATTAGTGCACAGGCTAGACTATATAATTGGTGTACAGTTGAGTGGCATGCAGGTTTATCCTCATTTGAGGTTTCTGGGTAGACCCATAGGGAAACGTTTTTCTTCTAGAGGGCAGGCAGAGTGCAGCACTGTGTCATCGGAAATCCCAAAATGGAGGGTGTGTGGTCCAGGAGAGTGAGGACGGAAGTCTGAGAACACTAGCTATGCTTAGGTTTTGGGGTGAGGGCACAGCAGGTACACTCTGAAGAGCTTAATCAAGATCTCGTGCATCTGAAGTCAAGGCGAACATCAGCCGTTGGCTCAGGTTGCAGTTTCTTTCCATGATCCGACTTCATGAAGATTGGGGGCATCATGTGACCTTGGAAGCTTTCCATGATATGAGTGGTGAGGTGATCCATGAACAAGGACTCCTGTGGGACAGTCGAGACCTGTTGGATGGCTCAAGGATGCCCCATAAGGAACGACGCAAGAGCAGGGTCCTAAGGGTTCTAAGGGTTCTAAGGATCTCTAAGGAGAGATGCCTGGAAACCAAAGCAATAGATCCGAAAGGTGCCTATGGGCCTTTTCGTTCCTTTTTACATCTGGGGACATCAGTCTACGGGTCTGAGTGCAGGTAGGTGCTCATATGGGCCCAGATTGCCCCTGTTTGTCCTGGGAAGCCACAAATATCGGGATGGCCGCAGGGACTTTGGAGGTTTATCCTATTAGTAGGGTTGTGGACATTGAAATGGGCACAAACAATCCCCTTGGAGAGGGCAAGCACAGTCGTCAGGTTTGGCTCCAGCGGCCCTAACCTGTAGGGTGTGTAGGCCAGGGCTGTTTGGACAGTTGTCTGAAAACACAAACTCGGCTTATGTTTCGGGTCATAGGTATGGCAGGACTGATCTACAGACCATGAGGAGAACTCTTCGGGATATTAAAAAAGGGCGAGTGTGAGGCTCTTGCTCAAGTTTTGTCTCTGGATATCGTGTCAATCATGGTCGTGAAATTTCCAGGTGACTTCATGGGAAATGGACGAGTCTTACTCTCTGGGGGTTTGACCCCGTCCAAAGAGTTTGGGGTCATTCTGTGGGATGGAAGAAGTCCGTTGTTCTGTTGCTGTTGATTTGTTTTGTTTTGTTGTTCAACCTCAGGTGTCCCAACAAATGAGGGATTCCAGAGTAGAGCCCTGGGAGGGGCGACTGGACAACCAGAAATCTGGTTAAAAATTGGGGCCTAGGGACATGTCAAGCCCATTATGACATCTAATGGTCCAGCCACTGAGAGGACGTACTAGAGGACAGGACTCACGCTGAGGGTCACAATGCGCGTTTATGCCCTAGTCGCACTCAAGAATGGACGGGGCCTCAGGGTGAATGCTGGTTTCTCCTACACTGAACGTTGGACAACATCCAACCACAAGGTTTCTTGCCATGGGTAAGGAAGAGATCTGATTACTGCATCACAATGACCCGTGGGCAGTGATTGGAGTTAAGGTCTAGGTTCTGAATCGTGAAAACTGAGGTAGGGAAGAGATGATGACCTAAGGCCATGGCGGGTATGATGAGCTCAGTGTGCGGTCAGCTGTCTGGGTGTTGGTCACGAGGTCCTGGCTCAAGTTGTCAGACAGTGCATTAGTGCCCAGGTTAGACTATATATTTTGCGTGCATTCAAGTGCCGTGTAGGTTCTTATCTGAAGAACTCTTCAGGATATGAAGAATGAGCGAGACTGAGGCGTGTGCTCCGGCTTTTGTCTCTGGATTTTGTGTCAGCGATGGCCTTGGAATGTTGGGGAGGCCTCATGGGCCATGGACGAATCTTGCTCTCTGTGATTTGGCCCGATCCCAATTGTTTTTCGTCAATCTGTGGGTTGGGAGGACTCCTTTCATGTTTGTTACCTCAGGTCTCCCACCAAAAGAGGAATTCCAAAGCAGAGCCCTGGGGAAGAGTGAAGACACAACCCGAACTATGTTTAAAAATTGGGGCCTAGGGGCATGGCAAGCCCAATATGCTGTCTCTCCATCCAGCCACTGAGAGGCCTTACCTGAGGACTGGGCTCAGGCTGAGGGTCACAATGTGTGTTTGTGACCAATATGGCCCGCAAGCATGGGCGGGGCCTCATGGGCCAAACTGGTTTCAACTACACTGAACCTTGGACAACATGCCAACCACAAGGTTTCTTGCCATGGGGAAAGAGTTCTGATTTCTGCATCATTTTCAAACCCGGGCCGTGATTGGAGATAAGGTCTAGGTTCTGTAGCCTGAAAATCGAGGTTGAGAAGAGATGACGACCTAAGGCCAAGGCGGGTCCGATGTGCTCAGTGTGCGCCAGCAGTCTGGGTGGGGCCAGGAGGTCCAGGCTTAGGCTGTGTCAGAAAGGGCATTAGTGCCCAGGTCAGCCTATATATTTGGGGTACAGCCAAATTGGGTGCAGGTTGATCCTCATTTGAGATTTCTGGGTAGCCCCATAGGGCAATGTTTTTCCTCTGGAGGGCAGGCAGAGTGCTCCATTGTAGTTCTGGATGCCAAACTGGAGCGATTGTGGGCAAGTAGTCTGAGGACGGAAGTCTGAGAACCTAAGCTAGGCCTAGGTTTCAGGGTGAGGATATGGCAGGCACAATCTACAGACCGACCTGAAACGAGATCTCGTGCATCTGAAGTCAGGGCGAGGATCAGACGATTGATCAGGTTGGACATTCTGTCCCTGATGGCCCCTTCTTGAAGGGGGGTTTAATCACGAGGCCATGGGGGTTTTCCCACGATGGGAGTTGTGAGAAGCTCCCAACTGCAAAGATTCTTCTGCAGGACAATTGAGACCTGTTGGTTGGCTCCAGGCCAACGATTCCGAGCAGGGTTCTAAGCATGGATGGCTGGGTAGCCCACCTCGCATTCCAATTGTCTCCAAGCAACAAGACAGGTTAGATCTGCTGGTTCTGGGGGAGCAACAGAGGAGGCTGAGTTGAAATGGACTCTCCCGTGGATGTGTCCTAATATGATTTTGCGTCTATGGAGACCTTGGAATGAAGCGGTGGCACTGGGGCCCTGAAGGCTTCTCGTAATGAGAGGCTTTCACACAGCTCCATCGTGCAAGTTCCCCATGTGCAGATGAGATTTGTTCTGATGGGTGAGTCAAAAAACAGCCATATGCTGTTATTGAAATCCAGGACTCTGAGGAGAGATACCGGGAAACCAAAGCAATGGATCCGATAGGTTCCTAGGGGCCTGTTCGTTCCTTTTTACCTCTGGGGACTTCAGTCTACAGGTCTGAGTGCCGGTAGGTGCTCAGATGGGCCCCGATTGCCCCTGTTTGTCCTGGGAAGCCACAAATATTGGGATGGCCTGAGGGACTTTGGATGTTTATCCTATTAGTAGGGTTATGGCCATTGGAATGGGCACATACAATTTCCTTGGAGAGGGCAAGCACAGTCGTCAGGTGTGGCTCCAGGGGCCTGAGCCTGTAGGATGTGTAGGCCACGGCTGTTTGGACAGTTGTCTGAAAACACAAACTCGGCTTATGTTTCGGGTCCTAGGTATGTCAGGACTGATCTACAGACCATGAGGAGAACTCTTCGGGATATGAAAAAAGGGCGAGTGTGAGGCTCTTGCTCAAGTTTTTGTCTCTGGATATCGTGTCACTCATGGTCGTGAATTTTCCGGGTGACTTCATGGGAAATGGACGAGTCTTACTCTCTGGGGGTTTGGCCCCATCCAAAGAGATTGGGGTCATTCTGTGAATGGAATAAGTCCGTTGTTCTGTTGTTGTTGATTTGTTTTGTTTTGTTTTTCAACCTCAGGTGTCCAACCAAATGAGGGATTCCAGAGTAGAGCCCTGGGGATGGGCGACTGGACAACCAGAAATCTGGTTAAAAATTGGGTCCTAGGGCCATGTCAAGCCCATTATGACATCTAATGGTCCAGCCACTGAGAGGATGTACTAGAGGACAGGACTCACGCTGAGGGTCACAATGCGCTTTTATGCCCTCTTCGCACTCAAGAATGGTCGGGGCCTCAGGTTGAATGCTGGTTTCTCCTACACTGAACGTTGGACAACATGCCAACCACAAGGTTTCTTGCCATGGGTAAGGAAGAGTTCTGATTTCTGCATCACATTCACCCCTGGGCAGTGATTGGAGATAAGGTCTAGGTTCTGACGCCTGAAAACTGAGGTAGGGAAGAGATGATGACCTAAGGCCATGGCGGGTCTGATGTGCTCAGTGTGCGGTCAGCTTTCTGGGTGTTGCTCACAAGGTCCGGCCTCAGGTTGTCAGACAGTGCATTAGTGCCCAGGTTAGACTATATATTTTGGGTGCATTCGAGTGCCGTGTAGGTTCTTATCTGAAGAACTCTTCAGGATATGAAGAATGAGCGAGTCTGAGGTGCGTGCTCAGGCTTTTGTCTCTGGATTTTGTATCAGCGATGGCCTTGGAATGTTGGGGAGGCCTCCTGGGCCATGGACGAATCTTGCTCTCTGTGGATTTGGCCCGATCCCAATTGTTTTTCGTCAATCTGTGGGATGGGAGGACTCCTTTCAGGTTTGTTACCTCAGGGGTCCCACCAAAAGAGGAATTCCAAAGCAGTGCCCTGTGGAAGAGTGAAGGGACAACCCGAACTATGGTTAAAAATTGGGGCCTAGGGGCATGGCAAGCCCAATATGCTGTCTCTCCATCCAGCCACTGAGAGGCCTTACCTGAGGACTGGGCTCAGGCTGAGGGTCACAATGTGTGCTTGTGACCAATGTGGCCCGCAAGCATGGTCGGGGCCTCATGGGCCAAACTGGTTTCAAGTACACTGAACCTTGGACAACATGCCAACCACAAGGTTTCTTGCCATGGGGAAAGAGTTCTGATTTCTGCATCATTTTCAAACCTGGGCTGTGATTGGAGATAAGGTCTAGGTTTTGAAGCCTGAAAACCGAGATTGAGAAGGGATGACGACCTAAGGCCAAGGCGGGTCCGTTGTGCTCAGTGTGCGGCCAGCTGTGTGGGTGGGGCCAGGAGGTCCAGGCTCAGGCTGTGTCAGAAAGGGCATTAGTGCACAGGTCAGCCTATATATGTGGGGTACAGCCGAATGGCGTGCAGGTTGATCCTCATTTGGGGATTCTGGGTAGGCCCAGAGGGCAATGTTTTTCTTCTGGAGAACAGGCAGAGTGCTGCATTGTAGTTCTGTATTGCCAAACTGGAGGGCTTGTGGGCCAGTAGTCTGAGGACGGAAGTCTGAGAACCCAAGCTAGGCCTAGGTTTCTGGGTGAGACCTGAATCGAGATCTCGAGCATCTGAAGTCAGGGCGAGGATCAGACGATCGCTCAGGTTGGACATTCTGTTCTGATGGCCCCTTCTTGAAGGGGGGGTGGATCACGAGGCCATGGGGGTTTTCCCACGATGGGAGTTTTGAGAAGCTCCCAACTGCAAAGATTCTTCTGCAGGACAATTGAGACCTATTGGGTGGCTCCAGGACAACGATTCCGAGCAGGGTTCTAAGGATGGATGGTGGGTAGCCCACCTCGCATTCCAATTTCTCCAAGCAACAAGACAGGTTAGATCTGCTGGATCTGGGGGAGCAACCGAGGAGGCTGAGTTGAAATGGACTCTCCTGTGGATGTGTCCTAATATGATTTTGTGTCTATGGAGACCCTGGAATGAAGCGGTGGAACTGGGGCCCTGAAGGGTTCTCCTAAAGAGAGGCTTTCACACAGCTCCATCGTGCAAGTTTCCCATGTGTATATGAGATTTTTTCTGATGAGTGAGTCAAAAAACAGCCAAATGCTGTTATTGAAATCCATTCCTCTGAGGAGATATGCCTGGAAACCAAAGCAATGGATCCGATAGGTGCCTAGGGGCATGTTCGTGCCTTTTTACCTCTGGTGACACCAGTCTACGGGTCTGAGTGCAGGTAGGTGCTCAGATGGGCCCAGATTGCCCAGTTTGTCCTGGGAAGCCACAAATATTGGGATGGCCTCAGGGACTTTGGAGGTTCCTACTCTTAGTAGGGTTGTGGCCATTGGAATGGGCACACACAATTCCCTTGGAGAGGGCAAGCACAGTAGTCAGGTTTGGCTCCAGGGGCCTGAGCCTGTAGGGTGTGTAGGCCAGGGCTGTTTGGACAGTTGTCTAAAAACACAAACTCGGTTTATGTTTCGGGTCATAGTTATGGCAGGACTGATATACAGACCATGAGGAGAACTCTTCGGGATATGAAAATAGGGCGAGTTGAGGCTCTTGCTCAAGTTCTTGTCTCTGGATATCGTGTCATTCATGGTCGTGAAATTTCCGGGATGACTTCATGGGAAATGGACGAGTCTTACTCTCTGGGGCTTTGGCCCCGTCCAAAGAGTTTGGGGTCATTCTGTGGGATGGAAGAAGTCCGTTGTTCTGTTGTCGTTGATTTGTTTTGTTTTGTTTTTCAACCTCAGGTGTCCCACCAAATGAGGGATTCCAGAGTAGAGCCCTGGGGAGGGGCGAGTGGACAACCAGAAATCTGGTTAAAAATTGGGGCCTAGGGACATGTCAAGCCCATTATGACATCTAATGGTCCAGCCACTGAGAGGACGTACTAGAGGACAGGACTCACGCTGAGGGTCACAATGCATGCTTATGCCCTAGTCGCACTGAAGAATGGACGGGGCCTCAGGGTGAATGCTAGTTTCACCTACCCTGAACGTTGGGCAACATGCCAACCACAGGGTTTCTTTCCATGGGTAAGGATGAGTCCTGATTTCTGCATCCCAGTCATCCCTGGGCAGTGATTGGAGATAACGTCTAGATTCTGAAGCCTGAAAACAGAGGTAGGAAAGAGATGATGACCTAAGGCCATGGCGGGTCAGAAGTGCTCATTGTGCGGTCAGATGTCTGGGTGTTGGTCACGAGGTCCGGGCTCAGGTTGTCAGACAGTGCATTAGTGCCCAGGTTAGACTATATATTTTGGGTGCATTCGAGTGCCGTGTAGGTTCTTCTCGGAAGAACTCTTCAGGATATGAAGAATGAGCTAGTCTGAGGCGCCTGCTCAGCCTTTTGTCTCTGGATTTTGTATCAGCGATGGCCGTGGAATGTTGGGGAGGCCTCCTGGGCCATGGACAAATCTTGCTCTCTGTGGATATGGCCCGATCCCCATTGTTTTTCATCAATCTGTGGGATGGGAGTTCTCCTTTCAGGTTTGTTACCTCAGGGATGCCACCAAAAGAGAATTCCAAAGCAGAGCCCTGGGGAAGAGTGAAGGGACAACCCGAATTATGGTTAAAAATTGGGGTCTAGGGGCATGGCAAGCCCAATAGGCTGTCTCTCCATCCAGCCACTGAGAGGCCTTACCTGAGGACTGGCCTCAGGCTGAGGGTCACAATGTGTGTTTGGGACCAATGTGGCCCGCAAGCATGGGCAGGGCCTCATGCGCCACACTGGTTTCAAGTACACTGAACCTTGGACAACATGCCAACCACAAGGTTTCTTCCCATGGAGAAAGAGTTCTGATTTCTGCATCATTTTCAAAACCGGGCCGTGATTGGAGATAAGGTCTAGGTTCTGAAGCCTGAAAACCGAGATTGAGAAGGGATGACGACCTAAGGCCATGGCCGATCCGTTGTGCTCAGTGTGCTGCCAGCTGTCTGGGTGGGGACAGGAGGTCCAGGCTCAGGCTGTGTCAGAAAGGGCATTAGTGCCCAGGTCAGCCTATATATGTGGGGTACAGCCGAATGGCGTGCAGGTTTATCTGCATTTCTGGATTCTGGGTAGGCCCAGAGGGCAATGTTTTTCTTCTGGAGAACAGGCAGAGTGCTGCATTGTAGTTCTGGATTGCCAAACTGGAGGGCTTGTGGGCCAGTAGTCTGAGGACGGAAGTCTGAGAACCCAAGCTAGGCCTAGGTTTCTGGGTGAGACCTGAATCGAGTTCTCGAGCATCTGAAGTCAGGGCGAGGATCAGACGATCGCTCAGGTTGCACATTCTGTCCTGATGGCCCCTTCTTGAAGGGGGGGTGGATCACGAGGCCATGGGGTTTTTCCCAAGATGGGAGTTGTGAGAAGCTCCCAACTGCAAAGTTTCTTCTGCAGGAAAATTGAGACCTGTTGGGTGGCTCCAGGACAACGATTCCGAGCAGGGTTCTAAGGATGGATGGCTGGGTAGCCCATTACGCACTCGAATTGTTTCCAAGGAACAAGACAGTTTAGATCTGCTGGATCTGGGGGAGCAACCGAGGTGGCTGAGTTGAGATGGACTCTCCCGTGGATGTGTCCTAATATGATTTTGTGTCTATGGAGATCTTGGAATGAAGCGGTGGAACTGGGGCCCTGAAGGGTTCTCCTAAATAGAGGCTTTCACACACCTCCGTCGTGCAAGTTTCCCATGTGTAGATGAGATTTGTTCTGATGGGTGAGACAAGGAACAGCCATATGCTGTTATTGAAATCCATTCCTCTGAGGAGAGATGCCTGGAAACCAAACAATGGATCCGATAGGTGCCTAGGGGCATGTTCGTGCCTTTTTACCTCTGGGGACATCAGTCTACGGATCTGAGTGCAGGTAGGTGCTCAGATGGGCCCAGATTGATCCTATTTGTCCTGGGAAGCCACAAATATTGGGATGGCCTCAGGGACTTTGGAGGTTTATCCTAATGTAGGGTTGTGGCCATTGGTATGGGCACATACAATTCCATGGAGAGGGAAAGTACAGTCGTCAGGTTTGGCTCCAGGGGCCTGAGCCTGTAGGGTGTGTAGGCCAGGGCTGTTTGGACAGTTGTCTAAAAACACAAACTCAGCTTATGTTTCGGGTCATAGGTATGGCACACTGATCAACAGACCATGAGGAGAACTCTTCGGGATATAAAAAAAAGGGCGAGTGTGAGGCTCTTGCTCAAGTTTTTGTCTCTGGATATCGTGTCACTCATGGTCGTGAAATTTCCGGGATGACTTCATGGGAAATGGACGAGTCTTACTCTCTGGGGGTTTGGCCCCGTCCAAAGAGTTTGGGGTCATTCTGTGGGATGGATGAAGTCCGTTGTTCTTTTGTTGTTGATTTGTTTTGTTTTGTTTTTCAACCTCAGGTGTCCCACCAAATGAGGGATTCCAGAGTAGAGCCCTGGGGAGGGGCGACTGGACAAGCAGAAATCTGGTTAAACATTGGGGCCTAGGGACATGTCAAGCCCATTATCACATCTAATGGTCCAGCCACTGAGAGGACGTACTAGAGGACAGGACTCACGCTGAGGGTCACAATGCATGCTTATGCCCTCGTCGCACTCAAGAATGGGCGGGGCCTCAGGGTGAATGCAGGTTTCTCCTACACTGAACGTTGGACAACATGCCAACCACAAGGTTTCTTGCCATGGGTAAGGAAGAGTTCTGATTTCTGCATCACAGTCACCCCTGGGCAGTGATTGGAGATAAGGTCTAGGTTCTGACGCCTGAAAACTGAGGTAGGGAAGAGATGATGACCTAAGGCCTTGGCGGGTCTGATGTGCTCAGTGTGCGGTCAGCTTTCTGGGTGTTGTTCACAAGGTCCGGCCTCAGGTTGTCAGACAGTGCATTAGTGCCCAGGTTAGATTATATATTTTGGGTGCATTCGAGTGCCGTGTAGGTTCTTATCGGAAGAACTCTTCAGGATATGAAGAATGAGCGATTCTGAGGCGCGTGCTCAGGCTTTTGTCTCTGGATTTTGTATCAGCGATGGCCTTGGAATGTTGGGGAGGCCTCCTGGGCCATGGACGAATCTTGCTCTCTGTGGATTTGGCCCGATCCCAATTGTTTTTCGTCAATCTGTGGGATGGGAGGACTCCTTTCAGGTTTGTTACCTCAGGGGTCCCACCAAAAGAGGAATTCCAAAGCAGTGCCCTGTAGAAGAGTGAAGGGACAACCCGAACTATGGTTAAAAATTGGGGCCTAGGGGCATGGCAAGCCCAATATGCTGTCTCTCCATCCAGCCACTGAGAGGCCTTACCTGAGGACTGGGCTCAGGCTGAGGGTCACAATGTGTGCTTGTGACCAATGTGGCCCGCAAGCATGGTCGGGGCCTCATGGGCCAAACTGGTTTCAAGTACACTGAACCTTGGACAACATGCCAACCACAAGGTTTCTTGCCATGGGGAAAGAGTTCTGATTTCTGCATCATTTTCAAACCCGGGCTGTGATTGGAGATAAGGTCTAGGTTTTGAAGCCTGAAAACCGAGATTGAGAAGGGATGACGACCTAAGGCCATGGCGGGTCCGTTGTGCTCAGTGTGCGGCCAGCTGTGTGGGTGGGGCCAGGAGGTCCAGGCTCAGGCTGTGTCAGAAAGGGCATTAGTGCCCAGGTCAGCCTATATATGTGGGGTACAGCCGAATGGCGTGCAGGTTGATCCGCATTTCTGGATTCTGGGTAGGCCCAGAGGGCAATGTTTTTCTTCTGGAGAACAGGCAGAGTGCTGCATTGTAGTTCTGGATTGCCAAACTGGAGGGCTTGTGGGCCAGTAGTCTGAGGACGGAAGTCTGAGAACCCAAGCTAGGCCTAGGTTTCTGGGTGAGACCTGAATGGAGATCTCGAGCATCTGAAGTCAGGGCGAGGATCAGACGATCGCTCAGGTTGGACATTCTGTTCTGATGGCCCCTTCTTGAAGGGGGGGTGGATCACGAGGCCATGGGGGTTTTCCCACGATGGGAGTTTTGAGAAACTCCCAACTGCAAAGATCCTTCTGCAGGACAATTGAGACCTGTTGGGTGGCTCCAGGACAACGATTCCGAGCAGGGTTCTAAGGATGGATGGCTGGGTAGCCCACCTCGCATTCCAATTTCTCCAAGCAACAAGACAGGTTAGATCTGCTGGATCTGGGGGAGCACCCGAGGAGGCTGAGTTGAAATGGACTCTCCCGTGGATGTGTCCTAATATGATTTTGTGTCTATGGAGATCTTGGAATGAAGCGGTGGAACTGGGGCCCTGAATGGTTCTCCTAAAGAGAGGCTTTCACACAGCTCCATCGTGCAAGTTTCCCATGTGTATATGAGATTTGTTCTGATGGGTGAGTCAAAAAACAGCCATATGCTGTTATTGAAATCCATTCCTCTGAGGAGATATGCCTGGAAACCAAAGCAATGGATCCGATAGGTGCCTAGGGGCATGTTCGTGCCTTTTTACCTCTGGGGACACCAGTCTACGGGTCTGAGTGCAGGTAGGTGCTCAGATGGGCCCAGATTGCCCCTGTTTGTCCTGGGAAGCCACAAATATTGGGATGGCCTCAGGGACTTTGTAGGTTTATACTCTTAGTAGGGTTGTGGCCATTGGAATGGGCACACACAATTCCCTTGGAGAGGGCAAGCACAGTCGTCAGGTTTGGCTCCAGGGGCCTGAGCCTGTAGGGTGTGTAGGCCAGGGCTGTTTGGACAGTTGTCTAAAAACACAAACTCGGCTTATGTTTCGGGTCATAGGTATGGCAGGAATGATCTACAGACCATGAGGAGAACTCTTCGGGATATGAAAATAGGGCGAGTTGAGGCTCTTGCTCAAGTTCTTGTCTCTGGATATCGTGTCATTCATGGTCGTGAAATTTCCAGGATGTCTTCATGGGAAATGGACGAGTCTTACTCTCTGGGGCTTTGGCCCCGTCCAAAGAGTTTGGGGTCATTCTGTGGGATGGAAGAAGTCCGTTGTTCTGTTGTCTTTGATTTGTTTTGTTTTGTTTTTCAACCTCAGGTGTCCCACTAAATGAGGGATTCCAGAGTAGAGCCCTGGGGAGGGGCGAGTGGACAACCAGAAATCTGGTTAAAAATTGGGGCCTAGGGACATGTCAAGCCCACTATGACATCTAATGGTCCAGCCACTGAGAGGGCGTACTAGAGGACAGGACTCACGCTGAGGGTCACAATGCGTGTTTATGCCCTAGTCGCACTCAAGAATGGACGGGGCCTCAGGGTGAATGCTAGCTTCTCCTACCCTGAACTTTGGACAACATGCCAACCACAAGGTTTCTTTCCATAGGTAAGGATGAGTTGTGATTTCTGCATCCCCGTCATCCCTGGGCAGTGATTGGAGTTAACGTCTAGATTCTGAAGCCTGAAAACAGAGGTAGGAAAGAGATGATGACCTAAGGCCATGGCGGGTCAGAAGTGCTCATTGTGCGGTCAGATGTCTGGGTGTTGGTCACGAGGTCCGGGCTCAGGTTGTCAGACAGTGCATTAGTGCCCAGGTTAGACTATATATTTTGGGTGCATTCGAGTGCCGTGTAGGTTCTTATCGGAAGAACTCTTCAGGATATGAAGAATGAGCGAGTCTGAGGCGCGTGCTCAGTCTTTTGTCTCTGGATTTTGTATCAGCGATGTCCGTGGAATGTTGGGGAGGCCTCCTGGGCCATGGACGAGTCTTGCTCTCTGTGGATATGGCCCGATCCCAATTGTTTTTCGTCAATCTGTGGGATGGGAGATCTCCTTTCAGGTTTGTTACCTCAGGGATCCCACCAAAAGAGGAATTCCAAAGCAGAGCCCTGGGGAAGAGTGAAGGGACAACCCGAATTATGATTAAAAATTGGGGCCTAGGGGCATGACAAGCCTAATAGGCTGTCTCTCCATCCAGCCACTGAGAGGCCTTACCTGAGGACTGGCCTCAGGCTGAGGGTCACAATGTGTGTTTGTGACCAATGTGGCCCGCAAGCATGGGCATGGCCTCATGCGCCACACTGGTTTCAAGTACACTGAACCTTGGACAACATGCCAACCACAAGGTTTCTTGCCATGGGGAAAGAGTTCTGATTTCGGCATCATTTTCAAAACCGGGCCGTGATTGGAGATAAGGTCTAGGTTCTGAAGCCTGAAAACCGAGATTGAGAAGTGATGACGACGTAAGGCCATGGCCGGTCTGTTGTGCTCAGTGTGCTGCCAACTGTTTGGGTGGGGCCAGGAGGTCCAGGCTCAGGCTGTGTCAGAAAGGGCATTAGTGCCCAGGTCAGCCAATATATGTGGGGTACAGCAAATGGCGTGCAGGTTGATCCTCATTTGGGGATTCTGAGTAGGCCCAGAGGGCAATGTTTTTCTTCTGGAGAACAGGCAGAGTGCTGCATTGTAGTTCTGGATTGCCAAACTGGACGGCTTGTGGGCCAGTAGTCTGAGGACGGAAGTCTGAGAACCCAAGCTAGGCCTAAGTTTCTGGGTGAGACCTGAATCGAGATCTCGAGCATCTGCAGTCAGGACGAGGATCAGACGATCGCTCAGGTTGCACATTCTGTTCTGATGGCCCCTTCTTGAAGGGGGGGTGGATCACGAGGCCATGGGGTTTTTCCCACGATGGGAGTTGTGAGAAGCTCCTAACTGCAAAGTTTCTTCTGCAGGACAATTGAGACCAGTTGGTTGGCTCCAGGACAACGATTCCGAGCAGGGTTCTAAGGATGGATGGCTGGGTAGCCCACTACGTACTCGAATTGTTTCCAAGGAACAAGACAGTTTAGATCTGCTGGATCTGGGGGAGCAACCGAGGTGGCTGAGTTGAGATGGACTCTCCCGTGGATGTGTGCTAATATGATTTTGTGTCTATGGTGATCTTGGAATGAAGCGGTGGAACTGGGGCCCTGAAGGGTTCTCCTAAAGAGAGGCTTTCACACACCTCCGTCGTGCAAGTTTCCCATGTGTAGATGAGATTTGTTCTGATGGGTGAGACAAGGAACAGCCATATGCTGTTATTGAAATCCATTCCTCTGAGGAGAGATGCCTGGAAACCAAACAATGGATCCGATAGGTGCCTAGGGGCATGTTCGTGCCTTTTTACCTCTGGGGACATCAGTCTACGGGTCTGAGTGCAGGTAGGTGCTCAGATGGGCCCAGATTGCCCCTGTTTGTCCTGGGAAGCCACAGATATTGGAATGGCCTCAGGGATATTGGAGGTTTATCCTATTAGTAGGGTTGTGGCCATGGGAATGGGCACACACAATTCCCTTGGAGACGGCAAGCACAGTCGTCAGGTTTGGCTCCAGGGGCCTGAGCCTTTAGGGTGTGTAGGCCAGGGCTGTTTGGACAGTTGTCTGAAAACACAAACTCGGCTTATTTGTCGGGTCATATGTATGGCAGGACTGATCTACAGACCATGAGGAGAACTCTTCGGGATATGAAAAAAGGGCGAGTGTGAGGCTCTTGCTCAAGTTTTTGTCTCTGGATATCGTGTCACTCATGGTCGTGAATTTTCCGGGTGACTTCATGGGAAATGGACGAGTCTTACTCTCTGGGGGTTTGGCCCCATCCAAAGAGATTGGGGTCATTCTGTGAATGGAATAAGTCCGTTATTCTGTTGTTGTTGATTTGTTTTGTTTTGTTTTTCAACCTCAGGTGTCCCACCAAATGAGGGATTCCAGAGTAGAGCCCTGGGGAGGGGCGACTGGACAAGCAGAAATCTGGTTAAAAATTGGGGCCTAGGGACATGTCAAGCCCATTATGACATCTAATGGTCCAGCCACTGAGAGGACGTACTAGAGGACAGGACTCACGCTGAGGGTCACAATGCGCGTTTATGCCCTAGTCGCACTCAAGAATGGACGGGGCCTCAGGGTGAATGCTGGTTTCTCCTACACTGAACGTTGGACAACATGCCAACCACAAGGTTTCTTGCCATGGGTAAGGAAGAGTTCTGATTTCTGCTTCACAGTCACCCCTGGGCAGTGATTGGAGATAAGGTCTAGGTTCTGACGCCTGAAAACTGAGGTAGGGAAGAGATGATGACCTAAAGCCATGGCGGGTCTGATGTGCTCAGTGTGCGGTCAGCTTTCTGGGTGTTGGTCACGAGGTCCGGGCTCAGGTTGTCAGAGAGTGCATTAGTGCCCAGGTTAGACTATATATTTTGGGTGCATTCGAGTGCCGTGTAGGTTCTTATCTGAAGAACTCTTCAGGATATGAAGAATGAGCGAGTCTGAGGCGCGTGCTCAGGCTTTTGTCTCTGGATTTTGTATCAGCGATGGCCTTGGAATGTTGGGGAGGCCTCATGGACCATGGACGAATCTTGCTCTCTGTGGATTTGGCCCGATCCCAATTGTTTTTCGTCAATCTGTGGGATGGGAGGACTCCTTTCAGGTTTGTTACCTCAGGGGTCCCACCAAAAGAGGAATTCCAAAGCAGTGCCCTGTGGAAGAGTGAAGGGACAACCCGAACTATGGTTAAAAATTGGGGCCTAGGGGCATGGCAAGCCCAATATGCTGTCTCTCCATCCAGCCACTGAGAGGCCTTACCTGAGGACTTGGCTCAGGCTGAGGGTCCCAATGTGTGCTTGTGACCAATGTGGCCCGCAAGCATGGTCGGGGCCTCATGGGCCAAACTGGTTTCAAGTACACTGAACCTTGGACAACATGCCAACCACAAGGTTTCTTGCCATGGGGAAAGAGTTCTGATTTCTGCATCATTTTCAAACCCGGGCTGTGATTGGAGATAAGGTCTAGGTTTTGAAGCCTGAAAACCGAGATTGAGAAGGGATGACGACCTAAGGCCATGGCGGGTCCGTTGTGCTCAGTGTGCGGCCAGCTGTGTGGGTGGGGCCAGGAGGTCCAGGCTCAGGCTGTGTCAGAAAGGGCATTAGTGCCCAGGTCAGCCTATGTATGTGGGGTACAGCCGAATGGCGTGCAGGTTGATCCTCATTTGGGGATTCTGGGTAGGCCCAGAGGGCAATGTTTTTCTTCTGGAGAACAGGCAGAGTGCTGCATTGTAGTTCTGGATTGCCAAACTGGAGGGCTTGTGGGCCAGTAGTCTGAGGACGGAAGTCTGAGAACCCAAGCTAGGCCTAGGTTTCTGGGTGAGACCTGAATCGAGATCTCGAGCATCTGAAGTCAGGGTGAGGATCAGACGATCGCTCAGGTTGGACATTCTGTTCTGATGGCCCCTTCTTGAAGGGGGGGTGGATAACGAGGCCATGGGGGTTTTCCCACGATGGGAGTTTTGAGAAGCTCCCAACTGCAAAGATTCTTCTGCAGGACAATTGAGACCTGTTGGGTGGCTCCAGGACAACGATTCCGAGCAGGGTTCTAAGGATGGATGGCTGGGTAGCCCACCTCGCATTCCAATTTCTCCAAGCAACAAGACAGGTTAGATCTGCTGGATCTGGGGGAGCAACCGAGGTGGCTGAGTTGAAATGGACTCTCCCGTGGATGTGTCCTAATATGATTTTGTGTCTAAGGAGACCTTGGAATGAAGCGGTGGAACTGGGGCCCTGAAGGGTTCTCCTAAAGAGAGGCTTTCACACAGCTCCATCGTGCAAGTTTCCCATGTGTATATGAGATTTGTTCTGATGGGTGAGTCAAGAAACAGCCATATGCTGTTATTGAAATCCATCCTCTGAGGAGATATGCCTGGAAACCAAAGCAATGGATCCGATAGGTTCCTAGGGGCATGTTCGTGCCTTTTTACCTCTGGGGACATCAGTCTACGGGTCTGAGTGCAGGTAGGTGCTCAGATGGGCCCAGATTGCCCCTGTTCGTCCTGGGAAGCCACAAATATTGGGATGGCCTCAGGGACTTTGGAGGTTTATCATATTAGTAGGGTTATGGCCATGGGAATGGGCACACACAATTCCCTTGGAAAGGGCAAGCACAGTCGTCAGGTTTGGCTCCAGGGGCCTGAGCCTGTAGGGTGTGTAGGCCAGGGCTGTTTGGACAGTTGTCTAAAAACACAAACTCGGCTTATGTTTCTGGTCATAGTTATGGCAGGACTGATCTACAGACCATGAGGAGAACTCTTCGGGATATGAAAATAGGGCGAGTTGAGGCTCTTGCTCAAGTTCTTGTCTCTGGATATCGTGTCATTCATGGTCGTGAAATTTCCGGGATGACTTCATGGGAAATGGACAAGTCTTACTCTCTGGGGCTTTGGCCCCGTCCAAAGAGTTTGGGGTCATTCTGTGGGATGGAAGAAGTCCGTTGTTCTGTTGTCGTTGATTTGTTTTGTTTTGTTTTTCAACCTCAGGTGTCCCACCAAATGAGGGATTCCAGAGTAGAGCCCTGGGGAGGGGCGACTGGACAAGCAGAAATCTGGTTAAAAATTGGGGCCTAGGGACATGTCAAGCCCATTATGACATCTAATGGTCCAGCCCCTGAGAGGACGTACTAGAGGACAGGACTCACGCTGAGGGTCACAATGCGTGTATATTCCCTAGTCGCACTCAAGAATGGACGGGGCCTCAGGGTGAATGCTAGTTTCTCCTACACTGAACGTTGGACAACATGCCGACCACAAGGTTTCTTTCCATGGGTAAGGATGAGTTCTGATTTCTGCATCCCAGTCATCCCTGGGCAGTGATTGGAGATAACGTCTAGGTTCTGAAGCCTGAAAACAGAGGTAGGGAAGAGATGATGACCTAAGGCCATGGCTGGTCAGAAGTGCTCATTGTGCGGTCAGATGTCTGGGTGTTGGTCACGAGGTCCGGGCTCAGTTTGTCAGACAGTGCATTAGTGCCCAGGTTAGACTATATATTTTGGGTGCATTCGAGTGCCGTGTAGGTTCTTATCGGAAGAACTCTTCAGGATATGAAGAATGAGCTAGTCTGAGGCGCGTGCTCAGGCTTTTGTCTCTGGATTTTGTATCAGCGATGGCCGTGGAATGTTGGGGAGGCCTCCTGGGCCATGGACAAATCTTGCTCTCTGTGGATATGGCCCGATCCCCATTGTTTTTCATCAATCTGTGGGATGGGAGGTCTCCTTTCAGGTTTGTTACCTCAGGGATCCCACCAAAAGAGGAATTCAAAAGCAGAGCCCTGGGGAAGAGTGAAGGGACAACCCGAATTATGGTTAAAAATTGGGGTCTAGGGGCATGGCAAGCCCAATAGGCTGTCTCTCCATCCAGCCACTGAGAGGCCTTACCTGAGGACTGGCCTCAGGCTGAGGGTCACAATGTGTGTTTGGGACCAATGTGGCCCGCAAGCATGGGCAGGGCCTCATGCGCCACACTGGTTTCAAGTACACTGACCTTGGACAACATGCCAACCACAAGGTTTCTTCCCATGGGGAAAGAGTTCTGATTTCGGCATCATTTTCAAAACCGGGCCGTGATTGGAGATAAGGTCTAGGTTCTGAAGCCTGAAAACCGAGATTGAGAAGGGATGACGACCTAAGGCCATGGCGGGTCCGTTGAGCTCAGTGTGCGGCCAGCTGTCTGGGTGGGGCCAGGAGGTCCAGGCTCAGGCTGTGTCAGAAAGGGCATTAGTGCCCAGGTCAGCCAATATATGTGGGGTACAGCAAATGGCGTGCAGGTTGATCCTCATTGGGGGATTCTGGGTAGGCCCAGAGGGCAATGTTTTTCTTCTGGAGAACAGGTAGAGTGCTGCATTGTAGTTCTGGATTGCCAAACTGGACGGCTTGTGGGCCAGTAGTCTGAGGACGGAAGTCTGAGAACCCAAGCTAGGCCTAGGTTTCTGGGTGAGTCCTGAATCGAGTTCTCGAGCATCTGAAGTCAGGGCGAGGATCAGACGATCGCTCAGGTTGGACATTCTGTCCTGATGGCCCCTTCTTGAAGGGGGGGTGGATCACGAGGCCATGGGGTTTTTCCCACGATGGGAGTAGTGAGAAGCTCCCAACTGCAAAGTTTCTTCTGCAGGACAATTGAGACCTGTTGGGTGGCTCCAGGACAACGATTCCGAGCAGGGTTCTAAGGATGGATGGCTGGGTAGCCCACTACGCACTCGAATTGTTTCCAAGGAACAAGACAGTTTAGATCTGCTGGATCTGGGGGAGCAACCGAGGTGGCTGAGTTGAGATGGACTCTCCCATGGATGTGTCCTAATATGATTTTGTGACTATGGAGACCTTGGAATGAAGCGGTGGAACTGGGGCCCTGAAGGGTTCTCCTAAAGAGAGGCTTTCACACACCTCCGTCGTGCAAGTTTCCCATGTGTAGATGAGATTTGTTCTGATGGGTGAGACAAGGAACAGCCATATGCTGTTATTGAAATCCATTCCTCTGAGGAGAGATGCCTGGAAACCAAACAATGGATCCGATAGGTGCCTAGGGGCATGTTCATGCCTTTTTACCTCTGGGGACATCAGTCTATGGGTCTGAGTGCCGGTAGGTGCTCAGATGGGCCCAGATTGCCCCTATTTGTCCTGGGAAGCCACAAATATTGGGATGGCCTCAGGGACTTTGGAGGTTTATCCTAATAGTAGGGTTGTGGCCATTGGTATGGGCACATACAATTCCATGGAGAGGGCAAGTACAGTCGTCAGGTTTGGCTCCAGGGGCCTGAGCCTGTAGGGTGTGTAGGCCAGGGCTGTTTGGACAGTTGTCTAAAAACACAAACTCAGCTTATGTTTCGGGTCATAGGTATGGCACACTGATCAACAGACCATGAGGAGAACTCTTCGGGATATGAAAAAAGGGCGAGTGTGAGGCTCTTGCTCAAGTTTTTGTCTCTGGATATCGTGTCACTCATGGTCGTGAAATTTCCGGGTGACTTCATGGGAAATGGACGAGTCTTACTCTCTGGGGGTTTGGCCCCGTCCAAAGAGTATGGGGTCATTCTGTGGGATGGAAGAAGTCCGTTGGACTTTTGTTGTTGATTTGTTTTGTTTTGTTTTTCAACCTCAGGTGTCCCACCAAATGAAGGATTCCAGAGTAGAGCCCTGGGGAGGGGCGACTGGACAAGCAGAAATCTGGTTAAACATTGGGGCCTAGGGACATGTCAAGCCCATTATCACATCTAATGGTCCAGCCACTGAGAGGACGTACTAGAGGACAGGACTCACGCTGAGGGTCACAATGCATGTTTATGCCCTCGTCACACTCAAGAATGGGCGGGGCCTCAGGCTTAATGATGGTTTCTCCTACACTGAACGTTGGACAACATACCAACAACAAGGTTTCTTTCCATGGGTAAGGAAGAGTTCTGATTTGTGCATCACAGTCACCCCTGGGCAGTGATTGGAGATAAGGTCTACGTTCTGAAGCCTGAAAACTGAGGTAGGGAAGAGATGATGACCTAAGGCCATGGCAGGTCTGTTGTGCTCAGTGTGCGGTGAGCTCTCTGGGTGTTGTTCACGAGGTCCGGGCTCAGGTTGTCAGACAGTGCATTAGTGCCCAGGTTAGACTATATATTTTGGGTGCATTCGAGTGCCGTGTAGGTTCTTATCTGAAGAACTCTTCAGGATATGAAGAATGAGCGAGTCTGAGGTGCGTGCTCAGGCTTTTGTCTCTGGATTTTGTATCAGAATGGCCGTGGAATGTTGGGGAGGCCTCATGGGCCATGGACGAATCTTGCTCTCTGTGGATATGGCCCGATCCCATGGTTTTTCGTCAATCTGTGGGATGGGAGGACTCCTTTCGGGTTTGTTACATCAGGTGCCCGACCAAAAGAGGAATTCCAAAGCAGAGGCCTGGGGAAGAGTGAAGGGACAACCCGAACTATGGTTAAAAATTGGGACCTAGGGGCATGGCAAGCCCAATATGCTTTACCTCCATCCAGCCACTGAGAGGCCTTACCTGAGGACTGGGCTCAGGCTGAGGGTCACAATGTGTGTTTGTGACCACTGTGGCCTGCAAGCATGGGCTGGGCCTCATGGGCCACATTGGTTTCAAGTACACTGAAACTTGGACAACATGCCAACCACAAGGTTTCTTGCCATGGGGAAAGAGTTCTGATTTCTGTATCATTTTCAAACCTGGGCCGTGATTGGAGATAATGTCTAGGTTCTGAAGCCTGAAAACTGAGGTTTAGAAGAGATGACGACCTAAGGCCATGGCAAGTCATATGAGCTCAGTGTGCGGCCAGCAGTCTGGGTGGGGCCAGGAGGTCCAGGCTCAGGCTGTCTCAGAAAGGGCATTAGTGCCCAGGTCAGCCTATATATTTGGGGTACAGCCGAATGGCGTGCAGGTTGAATATCATTTGGGGTTTCTGGTTAGCCCCAGAAGGCAATATTTTTCTTCTGGAGGGCAGGCAGTGTGCTGCATTGTAGTTCTGGATTGCCAAACTGGAGCGCTTGTGGGCCAGTAGACTGAGGACGGAAGTCTGACAACCCAAGCTAGGCCTAGGTTTCTGGGTGAGACCTGAATCGAGATCTCGAGCATCTGAAGTCAGGGCGAGGATCAGACGATCGCTCAGGTTGGACATTCTGTCCCTGATGGCCCCTTCTTCAAGGGGGGGTGGATCACGAGGCCATGGGGGTTTTCCCACGATGGGAGTTGTGAGAAGCTCCAAACTGCAAAGATTCTTCTGCAGGACAATTGAGACATGTTGGTTGGCTCCAGGACAACGATTCCGAGCAGGGTTCTAAGGATGGATGGCTGGGTAGCCCACCTCGCATTCCAATTGTCTCCAAGCAACAAGACAGGTTAGATCTGCTGGATCTGGGGGAGCAACCGAGGAGGCTGAGTTGAAATGGACTCTCCTGTGGATGTGTCCTAATATGATTTTGTGTCTATGGAGACCTTGGAATGAAGCGGTGGCTTGGGGCCCTGAACGGTTCTCCTAAAGAGAGGCTTTCACACAGCTCCATCGTGCAAGTTTCCCATGTGTAGATGAGATTTGTTCTGATGGGTGAGTCAAGAAACAGCCAAATGCTGTTATTGAAATCCAGGCCTCTGAGGAGAGATGCCTGGAACCAAAGCAATGGATCCGATAAGTGCCTAGGGGCCTGTTCGTGCCTTTTTACCTCTGTGGACGTCAGTCTATGGGTCTGAGTGCCGGTAGGTGCTCAGATGGGCCCAGATTGCCCCTGTTTGTCCTGGGAAGCCACCAATATCATGTTGGCCTCAAGGACTTTGGAGGTTTATCCTCTTAGTTGGGTCTTGGCCATTGGAATGGGCACACACAATTCCCTTGGAGAGGGCAAGCACAGTCGTCAGGTTTGGCTCCAGGGGCCTGAGCCTGTAGGGTGTGTAGGCCAGGGCTGTTTGAACAGCTGTCTGAAAACATAAACGCGGCTTATGTTTCGGGTCATAGGTATGGCAGGACTGATCTACAGACCATGAAGAGAACTCTTCGGGATATGAAAAAAGGGCGAGTGTGAGGCTCTTGCTCAAGTTTTTGTTTCTGGATATCATGTCACTCCTGGTCGTGAAATTTCTGGGTGACTTCTTGGGAAAAGGAAGAGTCTTACTCTCTGGGGGTTTGGCCCCGTCCAAAGGGATTGGGGTCATTCTGTGGGATGGAAGAAGTCTGTTGTTCTGTTCTTGTTGATTTGTTTTGTTTTGTTTTTCAACCTCAGGTGTCCCACCAAATGAAGGATTCCAGAGTAGAGCCCTGGGGAGAGGCGACTGGACAACCAGAAATCTGGTCAAAAATTGGGGCCTAGGGACATGTCAAGCCCATTATGACATCTATTGGTCCAGCCACTGAGAGGACGTACTAGAGGACAGGACTCACACTGAGGGTCACAATGCGTGTTTATGCCCTCGTCGCACTCAAGAATGGGCGGGGCGTCAGGGTGAATGCTGGTTTCTCCTACACTGAACTTTGGACAACATGCCAACCACGTGGTTTCTTGCCTTGGGTAAGGAAGAGTTCTGATTTCTGCATCATAGTCACCCCTGGGCAGTGATTGGAGATAAGGTCTGGGTTTTGAAGCCTGAAAACTGAGATAGGTAAGAGATGATGACCTACGGCCATGGCGGGTCTGATGTGCTCAGTGTGCGGCCAGCTCTCTGGGTGGGGCCAGGAGGTCCAGACTCAGGCTGTCTCAGAAAGGGCATTAGTGCCCAGGTCAGTCTATGTATTTGGGGTACAGCCGAATGGCGTGCAGATTGATCCTCATTTTGGGTTTCTGGTTAGCCCCAGACGGCAATGGTTTTCTTCTTTAGAACAGGCAGAGTGCTGCATTGTAGTTCTGGATTGCCAAACTGGAGGGCTTGTGGGCCATTAGTCTGAGGACGGAAGTCTGAGAACCCAAGCTAGGCCTAGGTTTCTGGGTGAGACCTGAATTGAGATCTCGTGCATCTGAATTCAGGGCGAGGATCAGACGACCACTCAGGTTGGACATTCTGTCCCTGATGGCCCCTTCCAGAAGGGTGGGTGGATCACGAGGCCATGGGGGTATTCCCACGATGGGAGTTGTGAGAAGCTCCCAATGCAAAGATTCTTCTCCAGTACAATTGAGACCTGTTGGTTGGCTCCAGGACAACGATTCCGAGCAGGGTTCTAAGGATGGATGGTGGGTAGCCCACCTCGCATTCCAATTTTCTCCACGCAACAAGACAGGTTAGATCTGCTGGATCTGGGGGAGCAACCGAGGAGGCTGAGTTGAAATGGAATCTCCCGTGGATGTGTCCTAATATGATTTTGTGTCTATGGAGACCTTGGAATGAAGCGGTGGCACTTGGGCCCTGAAGGGTTCTCCTAAAGAGAGGCTTTCACACAGCTCCATCGTGCAAATTTCCCATGTGTAGATGAGATTTGTTCTGATGGGTGAGTCAAGAAACTATCATTTGCTGTTATTGAAATTTATTCCTCTGAGGAGAGATGCCTGGAAATCAAAGCAATGGATCCGATAGGTGCCTAGGGGCCTGTTCGTTCCTTTTTACCTCTGGGGACATCAGTCTACGGGTCTGAGTGCCGGTAGGAGCTCAGATGGGCCCAGAATGCCCCTGTTTTTCCTGGGAAGCCATAAATATTGGGGTGGCCTCAGGGACTTTGGAGGTTTATCCTATTAGTAGGGTTGTGGCCATTGGATTGGGCACATACAATTCCCTTGGAGAGGGCAAGCACAGTCGTCAGGTTTGGCTCCAGGGGCCTGAGCCTGTATGGTGTGTAGGCTAGGGCTGTTTGGACAGTTGTCTGAAAACACAAACTCGGCTTATGTTTCAGGTCATAGGTATGGCAGGACTGATCTACAGACCATGAGGAGGACTCTTCGGGATATGAAAAAAGGGCGAGTGTGAGGCTCTTGCTCAAGTTTTTGTCTCTGGATATCGTGTCACTCATGGTCGTGAAATTTCCGGATGACTTCATGGGAAATGGACGAGTCTTACTCTCTGGGGGTTTGGCCCCGTACAAAGTGTTTGGGTTCATTCTGTGGGATGGAAGAAGTCCGTTGTTCCGTTGTTGTTGATTTGTTTTGTTTTGTTTTTCAACCTCACGTGTCCCCCAAATGAGGGATTCCAGAGTAGAGCCCTGGGGAGGGGCGGCTCGACAACCAGAAATCTGGTTAAAAATTGGGGCCTAGGGACATGTCAAGCCCATTATGACATCTAATTGTCCAGCCACTGTGAGGACGTACTAGAGGACAGGACTCACGCTGTGGGTCACAATGCGTGTTTCTGCCCTTGTCGCACTCAAGAATGGGCGGGGCCTCAGGGTGAATGCTTGTTTCTCCTACACTGAACGTTGGATAACATGCCAACCACAAGGTTTCTTGCCATGGGTAAGAAGAGTTCTGATTTCTGCATCACAGTCACCCCTGGGCAGTGATTGGAGTTAAGGTCTAGGTTCTGAAGACTGAAATCTGACGTAGGGAAGAGATGATGACCTAAGGCCACGGCGAGTTTTATGGGCTCAGCGTGCGGTCAGCTCTCTGGGTGTTGCTCTGGAGGTCCCGGCTCAGGATGTGTCAGACAGTGCATTACTGCCCAGGTTAGACTATATAATTTGGGTACATTCGAGTGCCGTGTAGGTTTATTCTCATTTAATGTGCCCGGGCAGCTCATTGGGCAATATTTTGTTTCTAGAGGGCAGGCAGATTGCTGCAATGATGGTCCGGAATTGCCAAACTTGTGGGCTTTGGGGCCAGGAGTGTGAGAACGGTAGTCTGAGAACACAAGCTAGACTGGGATTCAGGGCGAGGGCACGGCATGTACCACCTGAAGATCTGAAGCACTATCTCATGCATCTGAAGTCAGAGCGAGGATCAGACGTTGGCTCAGCTTGGATTTTCTGTTCATGACGGCCCCTTCATGAAGGGAACCGAATCTCGAGGCCTTGGAGGTTTTCCCACGTTGGGAGTGGTGGGATTCCCCCTCCTAGGATTCCTTCTGCGGAACAATTGAAACCTGCTGGACAGCTCCAGGACATCCCATATGGATGAGTCCAGACCAACGTTCGAGGATGGATGCCTGGGAAGCCCGCCTCGCATTCCAATTGTCTCCTAGCGACAAGACAGTTTAGATCTGATGGCTCTGCGGGAGCAACCGGGGTGGCTGAGTTGAAATGGACTTTCCTGAGGATGGGTCTAATGTGTGTTTGTGTCCATGAGGGCCTTGGAATGGGGCGGTGGCACCGGGACCCTGAAGTATTCTCCTAAGCTTTTGACATAGCTCCCATGCACAAGTTTCCTTGTGGAGACGAGGTTTGTTCTGATGGGTGCCCCAGGAAAACCCCAATGCTGGTATTGGAATCCAGGGTTTTGAGGAGACATGCCTATAAACCAAAGCAATGCATCCGATTTTGGCCTAGGGTCCTGTCTGGTTCAATCTTCTTTCTGGGGACATCCATCTAGGTTATGAGTGGAGGTAGATGCTCAGCTGGTGACAGACTGACCTTTTTTGTCCCGGGCTACCTATACTATTGGGATGGCCTCAGGGACTTTGGAGGGTTCTCCTAATTTGTACGATTTTGGACAATGGAATGGGCAGAATTCCCATGGATTGGGTAGGCACAGTCCTCATGTGTGGCTCCAGGGTCCCCAGCCTGGATGGTGTGTGGCCCAGGACTTTGAGGACAGAAGTCTGAAAACACAAACTCAGCTTATGTTTGGGGACGTAGGTATGGCAGGCCCGATCTACAAACCATGAGAAGACATCTTCAGGATATGAAGATAGTGCGAGTCTGAGGCGCTTGCTTAGGCTTTTGTCTCTGGATTTTGTATCAGCGATGGCCTTGGAATGTCGAGGAGGCCTCATGGGCCATGGACGAATCTTGCTCTCTGTGGATTTGGCCCGATCCCAATTGTTTTTCGTCAATCTGTGGGATGGGTGGACTCCTTTCAGGTTTGTTACCTCAGGTGTCCCACCAAAAGCGGAGTTCCAAAGCAGAGTCCTGGGGAAGAGTGAAGGGACAACGCGAACTATGGTTAAAAATTTGGGCCTAGGGGCATGGCAAGCCCAATATGCTGTCTCTTCATCCAGCCACTGAGAGGCCTCACCTGAGGACTGGGCTAAGGCTGAGGGTCACAATGTGTGTTTGCCACCTATGTGGCCCGCAAGCAATGGCGTGGCCTCATTGGACAAACTGGTATCCACTACACTGAACATTATACAACAAGCCTACCTACCACAAGGTTTCTTGCCATCGGAAAAGAGTTCTGATTTCTGCATCATTTTCAAACATGGGCAGTGATTGGAGATAAGGTCTAGGTTCTAAATCCTGAAAACCGAGGCTGGGAAGAGATAACGACCTAAGGCAATGGCTGGTCCGATGTGCTCAGTGAGCGGTCAGCTGTATGGGTGGGGCCAGGAGGTCCAGGCTCAGCCTCTGTCAGAAAGGGCATTATTGCCCAGGTCAGCCTATATATTTTGGGTACAGCCAAGTGGCGTGCAGGTTGATCTTCATTTGGGGTTTCTGGGTAGCCCCAGAAGGCAATGTTTTTCTTCTGGAGGGCAGGCAGAATTATGCATTATAATTCTGGATTGCCAAACTGGAGGGCTTGTGGGCCATTAGTCTGAGGATGGAAGTCTGAGGACACAAGCTAGGCTTAGGTTTCTGGGTGAGGACATGGCAGGCACAATCTACAGATCTGAACCGAGATCTCGTGCATCTGAAGTCAGGGTGAGGATCAGACAATCGCTCAGGTTGGACATTATGTCCCTGAGGGCCACTTCATGAAGGGGGGGGGGGGAATACGAGGCCATGGGTGTTTTCTCACGATGGGAGTTGTGAGAAGCTCCCAACTTCAAAGATTCTTCTGCAGGACAATTGAGACCTGTTGGTTGGCTCCAGGCTAATGATTCCGAGCAGGGTTCTAAGGATTGATGGCTGGGTAGCCCACCTCGCATTGGAATTGTTTCCTAGCAACAAGTCAAGTTAGATCTGCTGGAACTCGCGGAGCAACCGAATACGCTGGGTTGAAATGGACTCTCCTGTGGATGGGTCCTAATGTGTTTTTGTGACTATGGATACCTTGGAATGACGCGGTGGCACTGGGGCCATGAAGGGTTCTCCTAAACAGAGGCTTTGACATCGCTCCCACGTGCAAGTTTCCCATGTGTAGATGAGATTTGTTCTGATGGGTGAGTCAAGAAACAGCCATATGCTGGTATTGATATCCAGGCCTCTGAGGAGAGATGACAGGAAACCAAAGCAATGGATCTGATAGGTGCCTAGGGGCCTGTTCGTTTCTTTTTACCTCTGGGGACATCAGTCTACGGGACTGAGTGCCGGTAGGTGCTCAGATGGGCCCAGATTGCCCCTGGGAAGCCACAAATATTGGGATGGCCTCAGGGACTTTGGAGGTTTATCCTATTAATAGGGTTGTGGTCATTGGAATGGGCACACACAATTCCCTTGGAGAGGGCAAGCACAGTCGTCAGGTTTGGCTCCAGGGGCCTGAGCCTGTAGGGTGTGTAGGCCAGGGCTGTTTGGACAGTTGTCTGAAAACACAAACTCGGCTTATGTTTCAGGTCATAGGTATGGCAGGACTGATCTACAGACCATGAGGAGAACTCTTCGGGATATGAAAAAAGGGCGAGTGTGAGGCTCTTGCTCAAGTTTTTGTCTCTGGACATCGTGTCACTCATGATCGTATAATTTCCGGGTGACTTCATGGGAAATGGACGAGTCTTACTCTCTGGGGGTTGGCCTCGTCCAAAGAGTTTGTGGTCATTCTGTGGGATGGAAGAAGTCCATTGTTCTGTTGCTGTTGATTTGTTTTGTTTTGTTTTTCAAGGTGGGGATTCCAGAGTAGAGCCCTGGGGAGGGGCGACTGGACAACCAGAAATCTGGTTAAACATTGGGGCCTAGGGACATGTCAAGCCCATTATGACATCTAATGGTCCAGCCACTGAGAGGACGTACTAGAGGACAAGACTCACGCTGAGGGTCACAATGCGTGTTTATGCGCTCGTCGCACTCAAGAATGGGCGGGGCCTCAGGGTGAATGCTGGTTTCTCCTACACTGAACGTTGGACAACATGCCAACCACAAGGTTTCTTGCCATGGGTAAGGAAGAGTTCTGATTTCTGCATCCCAGTCACCCCAGGGCAGTGATTGGAGATAGGTTCTAGGTTCTGAAGCCTGAAAACTGAGGTAGGGAAGAGTTGATGACATAAGGCCTTGGCGGGTCTGATGTGCTCAGTGTTCGGTCAGCTGTCTGGGTGTTGGTCACGAGGTCCGGGTTCAGGTTGTCAGACAGTGCATTAGTGCCCAGGTTAGACTATATATTTTGGGTGCATTCGTGTGCCGTGTAAGTTCTTATCTGAAGAACTCTTCAGGATATGAAGATTGAGCGAGTCTGAGGCGCGTGCTCAGGCTTTTGTCTCTCGATTTTCTATCAGCGATGGCCGTGGAATGTTGGGGAGGCCTCATGGGCCATGGACGAATCTTGCTCTCTGTGGATTTGGCCTGATCCCAATTATTTTTCGTCAATCTGTGGGATGGGAGGACTCCTTTCAGGTTTGTTACCACAGGTGTCCCACCAAAAGAGGAATTCCAAAGCAGAGCCCTGGGGAAGAGTGAAGACACAACCCGAACTCCGGTTAAAAATTGGGGCCTAGGGGCATGGCAAGCCCAATATGCTGTCTCTCCATCCAGCCACTGAGAGGCCTTACCTGAGGACTGGGCTCAGGCTGAGGGTCACAATGTGTGTTTGTGACCCATGTGGCCCGCAAGCATGGGCGGGGACTCATGGGCCACACTGGTTTAAACCACACTGAACCTTGGACAACTTGCCAAGCACAAGGTTTCTTGCCATGGGGAGAGTTCTGATTTCTGCATCATTTTCAACCCGGGCTGTGATTGGAGATAAGGTCTAGGTTCTGAAGCCTGAAAACTGAGGTTGAGAAGAGAGGACGACCTAAGGACATGGCGGGTCCGATGTGCTCAGTGTGCGGCCAGCTGTCTGGGAGTGGCCAGGAAGTCCAGGCTCAGGCTGTGTCAGAAAGGGCTTTAGTGCCCAGTTCAGCCTATATATTTGGGGTAGAAAGCCGAATGGCGTGCAGGTTGATCCTCATTTGGGGTTTCTGGGTAGCCTCAGATGGCAATGTGTTTCTTCTGGAGGGCAGGAAGAGTGCTGCATTGTAGTCTGGATTGCCAAACTGGAGGGCTTCTGGGCCAGGAGTCTGAGGACGGAAGTCTGAGAACCCAAGCTAGGCCTAGGTTTCTGGGTGAGGATATGGCAGGCACAATCTACAGACCTGAATCGAGATCAGGTGTATCTGAAGTCGGGGCGAGGATCAGACGATCGCTCAGGTTGGACATTCTGTCCCTGATGGCCCCTTCATGAAGGGGGGGGTGGTTCACGAGGTAATGGGGGTTTTCCCACGATGGGAGTTGTGAGAAGCTCCCAACTGCAAAGATTCTTCTGCAGGACAATTGAGACCTGTTGGTTGGCTCCATGAAAACGATTCCGAAGAGGGTTCTAAGGCTGGATGGCTGGGTAGCCCACCTCACATTCCGATTGTCTCCAAGCAACAAGACAGTTTAGATGCTGGATCTGCAGGAGCAACCGAGGAGGCTGAGTTGAAATGGACTCTCCCGTGGATGTGTCCTAATATGATTTTGTGTCTATGGAGACCTTGGAATGAAGCGGTGGCACTGGAAACCTGAAATGTTCCCCTAAAGAGAGGCTTTTACACAGCTCCATCGTGCAAGTTTCTCATGTGTAGATGAGATTTGTTCTGAAGGGTGAGTCAAGAAACAGCCATATGCTGTTATTGAAATCCAGGCCTCTGAGGAGAGATGCCTGGAAACCAAAGCAATGGATCTGATAGGTGCCTAGGGGCTTGTTCTTTCCTTTTTACCTCTGGGGACATCAGACTATGGGTCTGAGTGCAGGTAGGTGCTCAGATGGGCCCAGATTGCCCCTGTTTGTCCTGGGAAGACACAAATATTGGGATGGCCTCAGGGACTTTGGAGGTTTATCCTATTAGTAGGTTTGGTTTGTGGCCATTGGAATGGGCTAATACAATTCCCTTGGAGAGGGGAAGAACAGTCGTCAGGTTTGGCTCCAGGGGCCAGAGCCTGTAGGGTGTGTAGGCCAGGGCTGTTTGGACAGTTGTCTGAAACACAAACTCGGCTTATGTTTCGGGTCATAGGTATGGCAGGACTGATCTACAGACCATGAGGAGAACACTTCAGTATATGAAAAAAGGGCGAGTGTGAGGCTCTTGCTCAAGTTTTTGTCTCTGGATATCGTGTCACTCATGGTATTGATATTTCCGAGTGACTTCATGGGAAATGGACGAGTCTTACTCTCTGGGGGTTTGGCCCCGTCCAAAGAATTTGGGGTCATTTGTGGGATGGAAGAAATCCGTTGTTCTGTTGTTGTTGATTTGTTTTGTTTAGTTTTTCAACCTCAGGTGTCCCACCAAATGAGGGATTCCAGAGTAGAGCCCTGGGGAGGGGCGACTGGACAACCAGAAATCTGATAAAAATTGGGGCCTAGGGACATGTCAAGCCCATTATGACATCTAATGGTCCAGCCACTGAGAGGACGTACTAGAGGAAAGGACTCACGCTGAGGGTCACAATGCGTGTTTATGCCCTCGTCGCACTCAAGAATGGGCGGGGCCTCAGGGTGCATGCTGGTTTCTCCTAACTGAACGTTGGAAAACATGGTCTCTTTCCATGGGTAAGGAAGAGTTTTGATTTGTGCATCTCAGTCACCCCTGGGCAGTGATTGGAGATAAGGTCTATGATTTGAAGCCTGAAAACTGAGGTAGGGAAGAGATAATGTCCTAAGGCCTAGGCGGGTCTGATGTGCTCAATGTGTGGTCAGCTGTCTGGGTGTTGGTCACGAGGTTCGGGTACAGGTGTCAGACAGTGCATTAGCGCCCAGGTTACACTATATATTTTGGGTGCATTCGAGTGCCGTGTAGGTTCTTATCTGAAGAACTCTTCAGGATATGAAGAATAAGCGAGTCTGAGGCACGTGGTCAGGCTTTTGTCTCTGGAATTTGTATCAGCTACAGCCGTGGAATGTTGGGGAGCCCTCATGGGCCATGGACGAATCTTGCTCTCTGTGGATTTGGCCTGATCCCAATAGTTTTTCGTCAATCTGTGGAATGGGAGGACTCCTTTCAAGTTTGTTACCTCAGGTGTCCCACCAAAGGAGGATTCCCAAGCAGAGCATTGGGGAAGAGTGAAGGGACACCCGAACTATGGTTAAAAATTGGGGCCTAGGGGCATGGCAAGCCTAATATGCTGTCTCTCCATCCAGCCACTGAGAGGCCTTACCTGAGGACTGGGCTCAGGCTGAGGGTCACAATGTGTGTTTGTGACCAATGTGGCCCGCAAGCATGGGCGGGGCCTCATGGGCCACACCGGTTTCAGGCGTCCCACCATAAGAGGAATTCTGTGACCAATGTGTCCCCCACAAATATTGGGATACCCTAACCCTACTAATAGTATAAACCTTCAAAGTCCCTGAGGCCATACCAATATTTGTGGCTTTCCAGGACAAACAGGGGCAATCTGGGCACATCTGAGCACCTACCGGCACTCAGACCCATAGACTGATGTCCCCAGAGGTAAAAATGAACGAACAGGCCCCTAGGCCCTAATCGGAGCCATTGCTTTGGTTTCCAGGCATCTCTCCTCAGAGGCCTGGATTTCAATAACAGCATATGGATGTTTCTGGACTCTTCCATCAGAACAAATCTCATCTACACATGGGAAACTTGCACGATGGAGCTGTGTGAAAGCCTCTCTTTAGGAGAACCCTTCAGGGCCCCAGTGCCACCGGTTCATTCCAAGGTCTCCATAGACACAAAATCATATTAGGACACATCCACGGGAGAGTCCATTTCAACTGAGCCTCCTCGGTTGCTCCCCCAGATCCAGCAGATCTAACCTGTCTTGATGCTTGGAGACAATTGGAATGCGAGGTGGGCTACCCAGCCATCCATTCTTAGAAACCTGCTCTGAAACGTTTTCCTGGAGCCAACAAACAGGTCTCAATTGTCCTGTAGAAGAATCTTTGCAGTTGGGAGCTTCTCACAACTCCCATCGTGGGAAAACACCCATGGCCTCGTGATCCAGCACCCCTTCAAGAAGGGGCCATCAGGGATAGAATGTCCAACCTGAGCGATCGTCTGATCCTTGCCCTGACTTCAGATGCTCGAGATCTCGATTCAGGTTTGTAGATTGTGCCTGCCATAACCTCACTCAGAATCCAAGGCCTAGATTGGGTTCTCAGACTTCTGTCCTCAGACTACTTGCCCACAAGCCCTCGAGTTTGGCAATCCAGAACTACAATGCAGCACTCTGCCTGCCCTCCAGAAGAAAAACATTGCCCTCTGGGGCTACCCAGAAACCCCCAATGAGGATCCACCTGCACGGCATTCGGCTGTACCATAAATATAGATGCTTACCGGGGCACTAATGCACTTTCTGACACAGCCTGACACTGGACCTCCTGGCCACACCCAGACAGATGGCAGCACACTGAGCCCATCATAGCCGTCATGGCCTTAGATCGTCATCTCTTCTCAAACTCGGTTTTCAGGTCAGAACCTAGACCTTATCTCCAATCACTGCCCGGGTTTAAAAATGATGCAGAAATCAGAACTCTTTCCCCATGGCAAGAAACCTTTTGGTTGTCATGTTGTCCAAGTTTCAGTGTAGTTGAAACCAGGGTGGCCCATGTGGCCCCGCCAATCCGTGCGGGCCACATTGGTCACAAACACACATTGTGACCCTCAGCATGAGCCCAGTCCTCAGGTAAGGCCTCTCAGTGGCTGGATGGAGAGACAGCATATTAGGCTTGCCATGCCCCTAGGCCCCAATTTTTAACCATAGTTCGGGTTGTCCCTTCACTCTTCCCCAGGGCTCTGCTTTGCAATTCGTCTTTTGGTGGGACACCTGAGGTAACAAACCTGAAAGGAGTCCACCCATCCCACAGATTGACGAACAACAATTGGGATCGGGCCATATCCACAGAGAGCAAGATTCGTCCATGGCCCATGAGGCCTCCCCAACATTCCACGGCCATCGCTGATACAAAATCCAGAGACAAAAGGCTGAGCATGCACCTCAGACTCGCTCATTCTTCATATCCTGAAGAGTTCTTCAGATAAGAACCTACACGGCACTCGAATGCACCCAAAATATATAGTCTAACCTGGGCACTAATGCACTGTCTGACAACCTGAGCCCGGACCTCGTGAACAACACCCAGAGAGCTCACCGCACACTGAGCACAACAGACCTGCCATGGCCTTAGGTTATCATCTCTTCCCTACCTCAGTTTTCAGGCTTCAGAACCTAGACCTTATCTCCAATCACTGCCCACGGGTCACTGTGATGCAGAAAACAGAACTCTTCCTTACCCATGGCAAGAAACCTTGTGGTTGGCATGTTGTCCAACGTTCAGTGTAGGAGAAACCAGCATTCACCCTGAGGCCCCGCCCATTCTTGAGTGCGACGAGGGCATAAAATCGCATTGTGATCCTCAGCGAGAGTCCTGTCCTCTAGTACGTCCTCTCAGTGGCTGGACCATTAGATGTGATAATGGGCTTGACATGTCCCTAGGCCCCAATGTTTAACCAGATTTCTGCTTGTCCAGTCGCCCCTCCCCAGGGCTCTACTCTGGAATCCCTCATTTGTTGGGACACCTGAGGTTGAAAAACAAAACAAAACAAAACAAATCAACAGCAACAGAACAACGGACTTCCTCCATCCCACAGAATGACCCCAAACTCTTTGTACGGGGCCAACCCTCAGAGAGTAAGACTCGTCCATTTCCCAAGAAGAAACCCAGAAATTTCACAACCAGGAGTGACGTGATATCCAGAGACAAAAACTTGAGCAAGAGCCTCACACTTGCCCTTTTTTCATATCCCAAAGAGTTCTCTTCATAGCCTGTAGATCAGTCCTGCCATACCTATGACCCGAAACATAAGCCGAGTTTATGTTTTCAGACAGCTGTTCAAACAGCCGTGGCCTACCAACCCTAAAGGTCAGGCCCTTGGACCCAAACCTGACGACTGTGCTTGCCCTCTCCAAGGGAATTGTGTGTGTCCATTCCAATGGCCACAACCCTATTAATAGGATAAACCTCCAAAGTCCCTGAGGCCATCCCAATATTTGTGGCTTCCCAGGACAAACAGGGGCAATCTGGGCCCATCTGAGCACCTACCGGCACTCAGTCCCGAAGACTGATGTCCCCTGAGGTAAAAAGGAACGAACAAGCCCCTAGGCACATATCGGATCCATTGCTTTGGTTTCCAGGCATCTCTCCTCAGAGGCCTGGATTTCAATAACAGCATATGGCTGTTTCTTGACTCACCCATCAGAACAAATCTCATCTACACATGGGAAACTTGCACGATGGAGCTGTGTGAAAGCCTCTCTTTAGGAGAACCCTTCAGGGCCCCAGCGCCACCGGTTCATTCCAAGGTCTCCATAGACACAAAATCATATTAGGACACATCCACGGGAGAGTCCATTTCAACTCAGCCGCCTCGGTTGCTCCCCCAGATCCAGCAGATCTAACCTGTCTTGTTGCATGGAGACAATTGGAATTCGAGGTGGGCTACCCAGCCATCCATCCTTAGAACCCTGCTCGGAATCGTTGTCCTGGAGCCAACCAAAAGGTCTCAATTGTCCTGCAGAAGAATCGTTGCAGTTGGGAGCTTCTAACAACTCCCATCGTGGGAAAATCCCCATGGCCTCGTGATCCACCCCCTCTTCAAGAAGGGGCCATCAGGGACAGAATATCCAACCAGAGCGATCATCTGATCCTCGCCCTGACTTCAGATGCACGAGATCTCGATTCGGGTCTGTAGATTGTGCCTGCCATAACCTCCCCCAGAAACCTAGGCCTAGCTTGGGTTCTCAGACTTCCGTCCTCAGACTACTGGCCCACAAGCCCTCCAGTTTGGCAATCCAGACTACAATGCAGCACTCTGCCTGCCCTCCAGAAGAAACACATTGCCCTATGGGGCTACCCAGAAACCCCAAATGAGGAACAACCTGCACGCCATTCGGCTGTACCCCAAATATATAGGCTGACCTGGGCACTAATGCCCTTTCTGACACAGCCTGAGCCTGGACCTCCTGGCCCCACCCAGACAGCTGGCCGCACACTGAGCACATCGGACCCGCCATGGCCTTAGGTCATCATCTCTTCTCAACCTCGGTTTTCAGGCTTCAGAACCTAGACCATATCTCCAATCACGGCCCGGGTTTGAAAATGATGCAGAAATCAGAACTCTTCCTTACCCATGGCAAGAAACCTTGTGGTTGGCATGTTGTCCAACGTTCAGTGTAGGAGAAACCAGCATTCACCCTGAGGCCCCGTCCATTCTTGAGTGCGACTAGGGCATAAACACGCATTGTGACCCTCAGCGTGAGTCCTGTCCTCTAGTACGTCCTCTCAGGGGCTGGAACATTAGATGTCATAATGGGCTTGACATGTCCCTAGGACCCAATTTTTAACCAGATTTGTGGTTGTCCAGTCGCCCCTCCCAGGGCTCTACTCTGGAATCCCTCATTTGGTGGGACACCTGAGTTTGAAAACAGAACAAAACATATCAACAACAACAGTACAACGGACTTCTTCCATCCCTCAGAATGAACCCAAACTCTTTGAACGGGGCCAAACCCCCAGAGAGTAAGACTCGTCCATTTGCCATGACGTCACCCGGACATTTGACGACCATGTGTGACACGTTATCCAGAGACAAAAACTTGAGCAAGAGCCTCACACTCGCCCTTTTTTCATATCCCGAAGAGTACTCCTCATGGTCTGTAGATCAGTCCTGCCACCTATGACCTGAAACATAAGCCGAGTTTGTGTTTTCAGACTACTCTCCAAACAGCCCAAGCCTACACACCCACAGGCTCAGGCCCCTGGAGCCAAACCTGACGACTGTGCGTGTCCTCTCCAAGGGAATCGTATGTGCCCATTCCAATGGCCACAACCCTACTAATAGAATAACTTCCAAAGTCCCTGAGGCCATCCCAATTTTTGTGGCTTCCCAGGACATACAGGGGCATTCTGGGCCCATCTGAGCTCCTACCGACACTCAGACCTGTAGATGTCCCCAGATTTAAAAAGGAAGGAACAGGCCCCTAGTCACCTATCGGATCCATTGCTTTGGTTTCCAGGCATCTCTCCTCAGGGACCTGGATTTCATTAACAGCATATGGCTGTTTCTTGACTCACCCGTCAGAACAAATCTCATCTACACATGGGAAACTTGCATGATGGAGCTGTGTGAAAGCCTGTATTTAGGAGAACCCTTCAGGGCCCCAGTGACACCGCTTCATTCCAAGGTCCCCATAGAAACAAATTCATATTAGGACACATCCACGGGAGAGTCCATTTCAACTCAGCCTCCTCGGTTGCTCCCCCAGATCCAGGAGATCTAACCTGTCTTGTTGCTTGGAAATAATTGGAATGTGTGGGTGTCTACCCAGCCATCCATCCTTAGAACCCTGCTCGGAATCGTTGTCCTGGAGCCAACCGACAGGTCTCAATTGTCCTGCAGAAGAATCTTTGCAGTTGGGAGCTTCTTACAACTCCCATCTTGGGTAAACCCCGATGACTTCGTGATCCACCCACCCTTCAAGATGGGGCTATCAGGGACAGAAAGTCCAACCTGAGCGATCGTCTGATCCTCGCCCTGACTTCAGATGCACGAGATCTTGATGCAGGTCTCACCCAGAAAACTAGGCCTAGCTTGGGTTCTCAGACTTCTGTCCTCAGACTACTTGCCCACAAGCCCTCCAGTTTGGGAATCCAGAACTACAATGGAGCACTCTGCCTGCCCTCCAGAAGAAAAACATTGCCATCTGGCGCTACCCAGAAACCCCCAATGAGGATCAACCTGCACGCCATTCGGCTTTACCCCAAATATATAGGCTGACCTGGGCACTAATGCCCTTTCTGACACAGCCTGAGCCTGGACCTCCTGGCCCCACCCAGACAGCTGGCCGCACACTGAGCACATCGGACCCGCCATGGCCTTAGGTCGTCATCTCTTCCCAATCTCGGTTTTCAGGCTTCAGAACCTAGACCTTATCTCCAATCACGGCCCGGGTTTGAAAATGATGCAGAAATCAGAACTCTTTCCCCATGGCAAGAAACCTTGTGGTTGGCATGTTGTGCAAGGTTCAGTGTAGTTGAAACCAGTGTGGATGTGAGGACCCGCCCATGCTTGCGGGCCACATTGTTCACAAACACTCATTGTGACCCTCAGCCTGAGCCCAGTCCTCAGGTAAGGCCTCTCAGTGGCTGGATTGAGAGACAGCATATTGGACTTGCCATGCCCCTAGGCACCAATTTTTAACCATAGTTCGGGTTGTCCCTTCACACTTCCCCAGGGCTCTGCTTTGGAATTCCTCTTTTGGTGGGACACCTGAGGTAACAAACCTGAAAGGAGTCCTCCCATCCCACAGATTGACGAAAAACAATTGGGATCGGGCCAAATCCACAGAGAGCAAGATTCATCCATGGCCCATGAGGCCTACTCAACATTCCTCGGTCATCGCTGATACAAAATCCAGGGACAAAAGCCTGAGCACGCGCCTCAGACTCGCTCATTCTTAATATCCTGAAGAGTTCTTCAGATAAGAACCTACAGGGCACTAGCAGCCACCCAAAATATATAGTCTAACCTGGGCACTAATGCACTGTCTGACAACCTGAGCCCGGACCTCGTGACCAACACCCAGAAAGCTGACCGCACACTGAGCACATCAGACCCGCCATGGCCTTAGGTCATCATCTCTTCCCTACCTCAGTTTTCAGGCTTCAGGACCAAGACCTTACCCTAAGTTTTCAGGATTCAGAACCATGAACCTAACCCTAACCATGACCCCTACCCTAAGCCTTACGCTAACCCTGAACTCAACGACGTCTAACCCTAACCCTGACCCTAAGTCTTTCTTAACCCTAACCCTAACACTAACCTAGTCTAAGCCCAGCCTTGCTCCCTCCAGCGGGTACAACAGCTGCACCCAGGCTTCCCAGGGGCTAGGGGGAGGCTGTATGGGGGTCACTGGATGGGCACTGCGTTGAGTGGAGTGTGAGCCTTGAGCAGCTTGGGGACCGGTAGCTCAGGGAGCTCTGGTCGAGCAGGAAGTTCGGTAAGGGGCCCCCAGGCAGTGGTGACCTCACTTCCCTGACGACAGAGCCCAACGGAATTGGAACCCACGTATCCAGGCACCCCATTACAGAGAAAACACCCCTGCCCAGCTCATTTATAGGCACATCCTAAAGGAAGCGACACGTTCTTCTTCTGTACTGAAGCTGAGAGGATGCAGGGAGAAGAGAGCTCGCCCACCAGACACGTCCCCTCCCTGTCAGGTCATATCAGGTTTCCCCAACGCCTCAGGCCCTTTGGCTAATAAAATAAAAACGTGACACCAGGGGGCTCAGAGTCAGAGAGTCCCACACCTTCTATTCGACTGGTGTAGCCCTAGGTCTCCTCCCTGTCTCTCTCTCTGTGTGCGTGTGTGAGTGTTTTGCCACTGGGTTTCTGTGTCTGTATGTAAAGAGGACCTGGCCATGCCATCGTGGATGGAGATGCCACAAGCAGGATCAGACTGATGATGGGTTAGATGCCTGGTGGGCAAGTCATGAGTCCATGACCCAGGAGCAGGGCGAACCCTAACAGTAACCACTAACCGTGAACCTGACACAGACTCTGAGCCTGCCCCAAACCCTAACCCGAACCCTGACCCTGACCCTGACGCTAAAACTGACCGTGACCCCGACCTGAACCCTTAATCTGAACGTGAGCCTGACACTGACCTTGTCCGGATCCTGGACCTAAAACTAACTCTGGAATAACCTGGCTATGACTCACCCCTAACCGTGACACTGACCCTGACCCTAAACCTAATACTGACCTTGAACTAACCCTGACCCTAACTGAACCATGTCCGTGACTGTGTGCCTGACCCTAAAACTAACCCTAAGGTAACCCTAACCCTGACCCTTATACGGACCTTGAACCTAAACCGAAAACTGACCCTGACCCTAACACTAACCCCTACCATGAACCAAACCCTCACCCTGACCTTATGCAGCCTAACCCTAACCCTCACGTTAACACTACTTCTAACTCTAACCCTAACCCCATCCCAAATTTTCCCATAAACCTAACTGTGAACCTGAACCGAACATAAAGCAAAGCCTGAACCTAAATCTGACCCTAGCCTTGACCTTCACCTGACCGTGACCCTGACCCTAATCCTAACCATGACCTTAACACTGACCACTACATAACCCTGTCCCTGACCGGAATGTGGACTTTAACCAATACCTGATCCTGACGCTAAACCTGACACTGGCCCAAACTTCACCCTGACCCTGACCCAGGCCATGACCATCAACCTAACCCTGACAATAACAGTGACCCTGATCCAAACCTAACACTAACCCTGAGACTAAATGTGAGCCTGATCCTAACTCTAACCCTAAACGTAACCCTAACCCTGACAGTACCACGGGTCCTCCTCCAATCCTATCGCTGAACCTAACCCTAACACTATACTCTAACCCTACCGCGGATCCTGACCCTAAACATGTCTAACCCTAACCCTCAACCTAACTCTAACCCTAACACTAAACGTAAACTTTAACAATAACCCTTACCTTATACCTGACTATGATCATAAACCTAACCCTGAACTTTGCCTCTACCAGACCCTGACCCTAAACCTGACCCTGGCCCTGACCCTAAACCTAACCATGACACTAACACTGACCACTACATAACCTTGTCCCTAACCCAAATGTGGACTTTGAACCAATACCTGATCCTGACCCTAAACCTGACACTGGCTCTAAACTTCACCCTGACCCTGACCCAGGCCATGATCATAAACCTAACCCTGAGCCTAATAGTGATCCCGACCCTGACCTGAACACTAAACCTGAGCCTGGCTGTTAGCCTACCCTACTCTAACCGTAAATGTAACACTGACCCTGACACTAACGCAGGCCCTACCCCGAATCCTATTGCTGAAACTAACCCTAACACTAACCCCTAACCTACCACGGACCCTGACACTAACAAGTTCAAACCCTAATCATCAACCTAACGCTAACCCTAACACTAACGCTGAACTTTAACAATAACCCTGACCCTATAGCTGACTATGAACATAACCCGAAC
The DNA here is from genome assembly GCF_030435805.1 of Mustela lutreola. Classification (NCBI taxonomy): domain Eukaryota; kingdom Metazoa; phylum Chordata; class Mammalia; order Carnivora; family Mustelidae; genus Mustela; species Mustela lutreola. The sequence goes on along the minus strand of NC_081302.1, from coordinate 89,722,526 downwards.
CCTGAACTTTGCCTATACCAGACACTGACCCTAAACCTAACCCTGAACTTTGCTATTAGAGACCCTGATCCTAATCCTGACCCTGGCCCTGACCCTAAACCTAACCATGACCCTAACAATGACCACTACATAACCCTGTCCCTGACCCGAATGTGGACTTTAAACCAATACCTGATCCTGACCGTAAACCTGACACTGACCCTAGACTTCACCCTGACCCTGAGAAAGGCAAACCATAAACCTAACCCTGACCATAACAGTGACCCTGACCCTGACCCTAACAATATGACCCTGAATGTGAGCCTGAACCTAACTCTAACCCTTAACATAACCCTGAATCTGACACTAACACGGGCCATGACCCGAAACCTAACGCTGAACCTAACCCTAAAACTAACCCCTAACATTATCCCTGACTCTGACCCTAACCTGGTCTAACCCTAACCCTCAAAATACCTCTAAGCCTTACTCTAACCCCACTTTAACAATAATCCTGACCCTCTCCCTGACCCTGGTCATAACCCTAACTCTGAACTTTGCCTATGTCAGACCTTAACCTTAAACCTGACCCTGGCCTTGACCTTAATACTGACCCTAACCCTGACTGTAAACCTAACTCTGACCCAATCCGTGAGCCTGAACAGATTAGTAACCCTAAGGCTAACCCTGATCCTGAACCTACTCATAAAACAGAACCTCAACATAAAGCTGACCTTACCATAACCATAAACCTAATCCTGACCCTGACCCTAACCCTGACACTAAACTAGTCCCAAACCTAACCCTGACCCTGACATGAACCTTGCCCCCAAAACAAAACTTGAACCTGACCCTAAATCTGACCATGACCCTGAACCTGACCCTTAACCTAACCGTCACCCTAACACTGACCCTGACCCTGACTCTGACAGTAATGGTAACCCTGACCCTATTGTGAGCCTGACCCTAAACCTAACCATGAACCTAACCCTAACCCTGACCCCTACCCTAACCCTAACACTAACCCTGACCCCAACGATGTCTCACCCTAACCCTAACCCTAAGTCTCTCGCTAACACTAACCCTAACCCTAACCCTAACCCTAACCTTAACTCGGTCTGAACCCATCTCTGTTCCCAGAAGCGGGGACAATAGTTGCATCCAGGACTCCCAGGGGCTGGGATTGGCTGTGTGGGGGTCACTGGATGAACAGGGCATGGAGTGGTGGGTGAGCCTTGAGCAGCTAGGGGATGGGCACGCTCAGGGTGCTCTGGTGGGAGCAGAAAGTTTGGTAAGGAGCCCCCATTCAATGGTGACCTCACTTCCCTGACGACAGAGCCCAACGGAATTAGAATCCACGTATCCAGGCACCCCATTACAGAGAAAACCCCCCTGCCCAGCTCATTTCTAGGCACATCCTAAAGGAAGCGACATGTTCTTCTGCTGTACTGAAGCCCTGAGGATGCAGGGAGAAGAGAGCTCACCCACCATACACGTCCCCTCACTGGCAGGTCATATCAGGCTTCCCCAACGCCTCAGGCCCTTTGGCAAATAAAATCAAAAGGTGACACCAGGGGGCTCAGAGTCAGAGAGTCCCACACCTTTAAATTGAGCGGTATAGCTCTACGTCTCCTCCGTGTGTGTGTGTGTGTGTGTGTGTGTGTGTGTGCGCGCCTCTGGGTGTCTGTGGCTCTGTGTGTAAAGAGGACCTGGCCATGCCATCGTGGGTGAAGATGTCCCAAGCAGGAGCAGGCTGATGAGGGGTTAGATGCCTGGTGGGCAGGTCATGTTTACATCCCAGTGTAATGCTGGCTAAGTGGGATCGGGTGTGGGGTCTACAGCCTTCTGCCCAGGGTTTTTCCTGAGAATCTAAAGGGAGGGGACAATGAACCAGGAGCGGGGAGAACCCTAACAGTAACCACTGACCCTGACCCTGAACTGTGAGCCTGCCCCAAACCCTAACCCGAGCCCTGACCCTGACCCTGACACTAACCCTGACCGTGATCCTGACCTGAACCCTAAACCTAAACCTAAGCCTGATGCTGACCCTGATCCGGACCCTGAACCTAAACCTAAGTCTGAGATAACCTAACTATGACTCATCCCTAAACAGGACCCTGACCTGACCCTAATCCTAATCCTGACGCTGACCTAACCCTGACCCTAACCCTAACCCTGACCCTGACTGTGCCTGACCCTAAACCTAAACCTAAAGGTAACCCTAACACTGACCCTAATATGGACCCTGTACCCAAACCGAACACTGACCCTGACCCTAACACTAACCCCTACCCTAAACCAAACCCTCACCCTGACCTTACCCTGTCTAACCCTAACCCTCACGATAACACTACTTCTAACTCTAACCCTAACCCCATCCCAAACTTTTCCCCTAAACCTAACTGTGAACCTGAACCGAACATAAAGCAAAGACTGAACCTAAACCTGACCCTGGCCCTGACCTTCACCTGACTCTGACCCTGACCCTAATCCTAACCATGACCTTAACACTGACCACTACATAACCCTGTCCCTGACCCGAATGTGGACTTTAACCAATACCTGATCCTGACACTAAACCTGACACTGGCCCTAAACTTCACCATGACCCTGACCCAGGCCATGACCATCAACCTAACCCTGACCCTAACAGTGACCCTGATCCAAACCTAACACTAACCCTGAGACTGAATGTGAGCCTGACCCTAACTCTACCCCTAAACGTAACCTTAACCCTGACACTACCACGGGTCCTTCGCTGATCCTATCGCTGAACCTAACCCTAACACTATACTCTAACCCTTCCTCGAACCCTGACCCTAAACATGTCTAACCCTAACCCTCAACCTAACTCTAACCCTAACACTAACCCTAAACTTTAACAATAACCCTTACCCTATACCTGCCTATGATCATAACCCTAACCCTGAACTTTGCCTCTACCAGACCCTGACCCTAAACCTGGCCCTGGCCCTGACCCTAAACCTAACCATGACACTAACACTGACCACTACATACCCTTGTCCCTAACCCAAATGTGGACTTTGAACCAATACCTGATCCTGACCCTAAACCTGACACTGGCTCTAAACTTCACCCTGACCCTGACCCAGGCCATGATCATAAACCTAACCCTGAGCCTAATAGTGATCCCGACCCTGACCTGAACACTAAACCTGAGCCTGGCTGTTAGCCTACCCTACTCTAACCGTAACTGTAACACTGACCCTGACACTAACGCGGACCCTACCCCGAATCCTATTGCTGAAACTAACCCTAACACTAACCCCTAACCTACCACGGACCCTGACCCTAACAAGTTCTAACCCTAACCATCAACCTAACGCTAACCCTAACACTAACGCTGAACTTTAACAATAACCCTGACCCTATAGCTGACTATGATCATAACCCGAACCCTGAACTTTGCTTATACCAGACACTGACCCTAAACCTAACCCTGAACTTTGCTATTAGAGACCCTGATCCTAATCCTGACCCTGGCCCTGACCCTAAACCTAACCATGACCCTAACAATGACCACTACATAACCCTGTCCCTGACCCGAATGTGGACTTTAAACCAATACCTGATCCTGACCGTAAACCTGACACTGACCCTAGACTTCACCCTGACCCTGAGAAAGGCAAACCATAAACCTAACCCTGACCATAACAGTGACCCTGACCCTGACCCTAACAATATGACCCTGAATGTGAGCCTGAACCTAACTCTAACCCTTAACATAACCCTGAATCTGACACTAACACGGGCCATGACCCGAAACCTAACGCTGAACCTAACCCTAAAACTAACCCCTAACATTATCCCTGACTCTGACCCTAACCTGGTCTAACCCTAACCCTCAAAATACCTCTAAGCCTTACTCTAACCCCACTTTAACAATAATCCTGACCCTCTCCCTGACCCTGATCATAACCCTAACTCTGAACTTTGCCTATGTCAGACCTTAACCTTAAACCTGACCCTGGCCTTGACCTTAATACTGACCCTAACCCTGACTGTAAACCTAACTCTGACCCAATCCGTGAGCCTGAACAGATTAGTAACCCTAAGGCTAACCCTGATCCTGAACCTACTCATAAAACAGAACCTCAACATAAAGCTGACCTTACCATAACCATAAACCTAATCCTGACCCTGACCCTAACCCTGACACTAAACTAGTCCCAAACCTAACCCTGACCCTGACATGAACCTTGCCCCCAAAACAAAACTTGAACCTGACCCTAAATCTGACCATGACCCTGAACCTGACCCTTAACCTAACCGTCACCCTAACACTGACCCTGACCCTGACTCTGACAGTAATGGTAACCCTGACCCTATTGTGAGCCTGACCCTAAACCTAACCATGAACCTAACCCTAACCCTGACCCCTACCCTAACCCTAACACTAACCCTGACCCCAACGATGTCTCACCCTAACCCTAACCCTAAGTCTCTCGCTAACACTAACCCTAACCCTAACCCTAACCCTAACCTTAACTCGGTCTGAACCCATCTCTGTTCCCAGAAGCGGGGACAATAGTTGCATCCAGGACTCCCAGGGGCTGGGATTGGCTGTGTGGGGGTCACTGGATGAACAGGGCATGGAGTGGTGGGTGAGCCTTGAGCAGCTAGGGGATGGGCACGCTCAGGGTGCTCTGGTGGGAGCAGAAAGTTTGGTAAGGAGCCCCCATTCAATGGTGACCTCACTTCCCTGACGACAGAGCCCAACGGAATTAGAATCCACGTATCCAGGCACCCCATTACAGAGAAAACCCCCCTGCCCAGCTCATTTCTAGGCACATCCTAAAGGAAGCGACATGTTCTTCTGCTGTACTGAAGCCCTGAGGATGCAGGGAGAAGAGAGCTCACCCACCATACACGTCCCCTCCCTGGCAGGTCATATCAGGCTTCCCCAACGCCTCAGGCCCTTTGGCAAATAAAATCAAAAGGTGACACCAGGGGGCTCAGAGTCAGAGAGTCCCACACCTTTAAATTGAGCGGTATAGCTCTACGTCTCCTCCGTGTGTGTGTGTGTGTGTGTGTGTGTGTGCGCGCCTCTGGGTGTCTGTGGCTCTGTGTGTAAAGAGGACCTGGCCATGCCATCGTGGGTGAAGATGTCCCAAGCAGGAGCAGGCTGATGAGGGGTTAGATGCCTGGTGGGCAGGTCATGTTTACATCCCAGTGTAATGCTGGCTAAGTGGGATCGGGTGTGGGGTCTACAGCCTTCTGCCCAGGGTTTTTCCTGAGAATCTAAAGGGAGGGGACAATGAACCAGGAGCGGGGAGAACCCTAACAGTAACCACTGACCCTGACCCTGAACTGTGAGCCTGCCCCAAACCCTAACCCGAGCCCTGACCCTGACCCTGACACTAACCCTGACCGTGATCCTGACCTGAACCCTAAACCTAAACCTAAGCCTGATGCTGACCCTGATCCGGACCCTGAACCTAAACCTAAGTCTGAGATAACCTAACTATGACTCATCCCTAAACAGGACCCTGACCTGACCCTAATCCTAATCCTGACGCTGACCTAACCCTGACCCTAACCCTAACCCTGACCCTGACTGTGCCTGACCCTAAACCTAAACCTAAAGGTAACCCTAACACTGACCCTAATATGGACCCTGTACCCAAACCGAACACTGACCCTGACCCTAACACTAACCCCTACCCTAAACCAAACCCTCACCCTGACCTTACCCTGTCTAACCCTAACCCTCACGATAACACTACTTCTAACTCTAACCCTAACCCCATCCCAAACTTTTCCCCTAAACCTAACTGTGAACCTGAACCGAACATAAAGCAAAGACTGAACCTAAACCTGACCCTGGCCCTGACCTTCACCTGACTCTGACCCTGACCCTAATCCTAACCATGACCTTAACACTGACCACTACATAACCCTGTCCCTGACCCGAATGTGGACTTTAACCAATACCTGATCCTGACACTAAACCTGACACTGGCCCTAAACTTCACCATGACCCTGACCCAGGCCATGACCATCAACCTAACCCTGACCCTAACAGTGACTCTGATCCAAACCTAACACTAACCCTGAGACTGAATGTGAGCCTGACCCTAACTCTACCCCTAAACGTAACCTTAACCCTGACACTACCACGGGTCCTCCGCTGATCCTATCGCTGAACCTAACCCTAACACTATACTCTAACCCTTCCTCGAACCCTGACCCTAAACATGTCTAACCCTAACCCTCAACCTAACTCTAACCCTAACACTAACCCTAAACTTTAACAATAACCCTTACCCTATACCTGCCTATGATCATAACCCTAACCCTGAACTTTGCCTCTACCAGACCCTGACCCTAAACCTGGCCCTGGCCCTGACCCTAAACCTAACCATGACACTAACACTGACCACTACATACCCTTGTCCCTAACCCAAATGTGGACTTTGAACCAATACCTGATCCTGACCCTAAACCTGACACTGGCTCTAAACTTCACCCTGACCCTGACCCAGGCCATGATCATAAACCTAACCCTGAGCCTAATAGTGATCCCGACCCTGACCTGAACACTAAACCTGAGCCTGGCTGTTAGCCTACCCTACTCTAACCGTAACTGTAACACTGACCCTGACACTAACGCGGACCCTACCCCGAATCCTATTGCTGAAACTAACCCTAACACTAACCCCTAACCTACCACGGACCCTGACCCTAACAAGTTCTAACCCTAACCATCAACCTAACGCTAACCCTAACACTAACGCTGAACTTTAACAATAACCCTGACCCTATAGCTGACTATGATCATAACCCTAACCCTGAACTTTGCCTATACCAGACACTGACCCTAAACCTAACCCTGAAAATTGCTATTAGGGACCCTGAACCTAAACCTGACCATGGCCCTGACCCTAAACCTAACCATGACAGTAACACTGACTACTGCATAACCTTGTACCAACCCAAATGTGGACGTAGAACCAATACCTGATCCTGACCCTAAACCTGACACTGCCCTAAACTATACCCTGACCCTGACACAGGCCATGACCATAAACCTAACCCTGACCCTAACACTGACCCTAACCCTGACCCTAACACTAACCCTGACACTGAATGTGAGCCTGACCCTAACTCTACCCCTAAACGTAACCCTGACCCTGACACTAACACGTGCCCTCCGCGAATCCTATCGCTGAAACTAACCCTAACACTAAACCCTAACCCTACCATGGACCCTGACCCTAACGAGGGCTAACCCTAACTCTCAACCTAACTCTAACCCTAAACCTAACCCTAAACATAAACAATAACCCGGACCCTATGCCTGATTATGATCATTACCCTTACCCGGAACTTTGCATATAGCAGACCCTGACCCTAAATCTGACCCTGTCCCAGACTCTAAACAGAACCATGACCCTAACAATGACCACTAAATAATCATGTCCCTGACCCGAATGTGGACTTTAAACCAATACCTGAACCTGACCGTAAACCTGACACTGGCCCTAGACTTCACCATGACCCTGACCCAGGCAAAGACTATAAACCTAACCCTGACTCTAACAGTGATGCTGACCCTGACCCTAACACTAACCCTGACATTGAATGGGAGCCTGACCCTAACTCTAACCCTAAACGTAACCCGCACCCTGACACTAACATGGGCCCTGACCCGAAACCTAACGCTGAACCTAACCCTAAAACTAACCCCTAACATTATCCCTGACACTGACCCAAACCCGGTCTATCCCTAACCCTCAACCTAGCTCTAACCCTAACCCTAAACCCACTTTAACAATTATCCTAACCCTCTCCCTGAACCTGATCATAACCCTAACTCTGAACATTGCCTATGTCAGAACTTAACCTTAAAACTGACCCTGGCCTTGACCTTAACTCTGACCCTAACCCTGACTGTAAACCTAACTCTGACCCAATCCGTGATCCTGAACAGAATCGTCACCCTAAATCTCACCCTGATCCTGAACCTACTCATAAAACAGAACCTAAACATAAAGCTGGCCTTACCATAACCATGAACCTAACCCTGACCCTGACCCTAACCCTGACAATAAACCTGTCCCAAATCTAAACCTGACCCTGACATGAACCTTGCCCCCACACCAAACCTTGAACCTGACTCTAAATCTGACCATGACACTGAACCTGACCCTAAAACTAACCGTCATCCTAACACTGACCCTGTCCCTGACTGTGACCATAACGCTAACCGTGACCCTACTGACCCTAAACCTAACCATGAACCTAACCCTAACCCTGACCCCTACCCTAAGCCTTACGCTAACCCTGACCTCAACGACGTCTAACCCTAACCCTGACCCTAAGTCTTTCTTAACCCTAACCCTAACACTAACCTAGTCTAAACCCAGCTCTGTTCCTTCCAGCGGGGACAACAGCTGCACCTAGTCCTCCCAGGGGGTGGGAGGAGGCTGTATGGGGGTCACTGCATGGGCACTGCGTTGAGTGGAGTGTGAGCCTTGAGCAGCTTGGGGACCAGTGGCTCAGGGAGCTCTGGTGGAGCAGGAAGTTCGGTAAGGAGCCCCCAGGCAGTGGTGACCTCACTTCCCTGACGACAGAGCCCAAGGGAATTGAAACCCACGTATCCAGGCACCCCATTACAGAGAAACCCCCAATGCCCAGCTCATATCTAGGCACATCCTAAAGGAAGCGACATGTTCTTCTGCTGTACTGAAGCTGAGAGGATGCAGGGAGAAGACAGCTCGCCCGCCAGACAAGTCCCCTACCTGGCAGGTCATATCAGGTTTCCCCAACGCTTCAGGCCCTTTGGCTAATAAACTCAAAAGGGGACACCAGGGGGCTCAGAGTCAGAGAGGCCCACACCTTCTTATCGACCAGTGTAGCCCTAGGTCTCCTCCCTGTCTCTGCTCTGTGTGTGTGTGTGTGTGTGTGTGTGTGTGTGTGTGCATGTGTGTGTGTGCCACTGGGTTTCTGTGTCTGTGTGTAAAGAGGACCTGGCTATGCCATCGTGGGTGGAGATGACCCAAGCAGGATCAGGCTGATGAGGGTTTAGATATCTGGTGGGCAAGTCATGTTCACACCCCAGTTTAAGGCTGGTTAAGTTGGATCGGGTGTAGGGTATACACCCTTCTGCCCAGGGTTTATCCTAGGACCCTGAACGGATGGGTCCATGACCCAGGATCAGGGCTAACCCTAACAGAACCACTAACCCTGACCCTGAAACTGACTGTGAGCCTGCCCTATACCGAACCCAAGCCCTGACCCTGACCCTGACCCTGACCCTGACTGTGATCCTGACCTGAACCCTAAACCTAAACCTAAGCCTGACACTGACCCTGATGTGGACCCTGAACCCAAACCTAACTCTGACATTACCGTAACCATGACTGAAACCTAACTAGGACCCTGACCCTGACCCTAATCCTAATCCTGACGCTGACCTAACCTGGACGCTAACCCTAAGCCTGAACGTGACTGTGAGCCTGACGCTAGCCCTAAAACTAAAGGTAACTCTAACCATGAACTTCTACGGACCCTGAACCTAAACCTAACGCTGAACCTGACCCTAACACTAACCCCTACCCTAAACCAAACCCTAACCCTGACCTTATGCTGTCTAACCAACCCTAACCATAACCCTACTTCTAAATCTAACCCAAACCCCATCCAAAACCCTACCGCCAAAACCTAAGTGTGACACTGAACCGAATATTGACCCTCTACCAAAGCCTGACCCTGGCCCTGACCTTCATCTGACCGTGACCCTGACCCTAATCCAAACCATGACACTACACTAACCACTACATAAACCTGTCCCTGACCCGAATGTGGATTTTAAACCAACCTAAACCTGACCCTCAACCTGACACTTGTGCTAAACTTCACCCTGAGCGTGACCCAGACCATGACCAAAAACCTAACCTTTACCCTGAAAGACCCGCGGATCCCCTTACCCAAGAATCCAACACTGCCACTGGATGCAATCAGCAAGAGGTTCTTTATTGTTACGCAGGCGCCTGCGGGTGGTCAGCGCGCGCCTGCGGGTGGTCAGCAGCTCCTGCTAGCTGAGCACACCCGGCTGTGGTGGTGCCGGGTTTTTATAGACAGGTACAAACAAGTTTTGGGTGGGGAGCAACTGATTGGTGGACAGTTTGAACAGGCATACTTGGCGTCAGTGGAGTGGATCAGGGGACCCACGTGCGAAAGCAGACAAAGCAATCTTACAGAAGCAGAACTGGCCAGTTAGCCCACGCATGCGAAGAGAGCGGCGGGAAGGGGGAAACAAAGAGGGGAAGTTAGACCTTATTACTCAGCAGAAAGACATCCTGTCTACGTGACTATGTGGCCCCCTGCCTACATGACCATGCCCCTGCTATTAGGAGAGGGTATCTTGTTCAAACAGGAGTCAAGTGTCATGCCCTAAAAGCCAAGCTGTTACAGAAAGGCAAAAGAGCAGTTACATTGAATTCAACCCTGGGGGAAGGGTCTTTTCACTGCAAGGGGAGGAGGGGTACTCTTACACAACAAAAGAGCAGTTAATTATTTAAAGACTGGGGGGGGGTCTTTCATTCCCCCCTTTTTCTTGATCATGGATAGAATCTTATATCCATTCGTCTTGTTCTTGCATGTCCTGCCCTTGCATTGAGCTAGTCCGGGGCTCTATTTGCTTGAGGAGTTGGTATCGCTGTGTCAGTACCATAGTCTGAACAACAGACAGGTGATCTTTAATGAACTGTACTAACCTGTTTAAGACACAAGGACCAAAAGTTAGAATTAATAACAGAATGATGAGAGCGCCCGTTATAGATGACAACAAAGTAGTAAGCCAAGGCAATCTGTTGAACCAGTTTTCGCGGTGGAGAAGGGTGAAGAGGGGGTGCAAGGCATCAGCCCCTTCTCCATCCTCAGCCAGCCTCCTGCTCCTTCATCATTTCCCCCTGAACAATTTTGACTCTTAAATCTTTAAGGTGGTTGAAGGTGGAAGGTCTCATCTTCTGTAACTTCTTCATGCTGAATAGGGGCGTAGAGCTGTCCCTACCTATTCAGGTCAACATTGATCAGTGGAGGAATGTATAGGGGAGTTACGAAAGGCGGAGGCAGCTGAATCCAGCGCTGACAGTGAAGGAGTGTCTTTGCGCGTGGTAAGGATCATCTGTCGTGGTGAAGTCATTGCAGCAATGGAGTCTCGGCACCAAGTAGAGAAACACTGAACAAAGCAACATATTAAGGTTAATGAGGCGATAAAAATGAGAAGCCCGAGAAGGAGATTTGGCCATAGTCCTCCTTCAAACCAAGAACTTAACCAATCACTAAAAGAGAGAGAGGGACCTTGTAGAGCCTTAATCTGGGCATTCATATCCTTTATTAGTCCTGTGATTTTTTTGTGATAGTCTGGGATGTACACACAACATTCTGTCTTGATAATTGCACATGTGCCACCCTGGGCTGCTGTCCGGACATCTAAAGCCATCCTATTTTGTAGGACTGCCTTGCATATCTGTGACACTTCAGTATTAAGCTGGGAGATGCTATTTAGTGAATCATTGAGTGCCTTTGTAGTATATTTATTAAGGGCTTCTATATGCCACATGACATTCTCTAGTCCCGCAGATGGAACAAAGATGGATGCTAAGTGATTATACCATTTAAAAACAGATCATGTCCATCTTTGTTTCAAGTTGGGGAGATTAGCTGGAGTTGTAATGGTTTTAGTAATGCGCCCATGAATCCAGGCAAATCCTAAGGTACAGAGACCTATCTACCCTGGAGGAAGCCAGGGCCACAGGTTGGTTCCACATATCCAGTGGGTTCCGTTTGGAGTTGGCCATCTGATGCCAGGTCACCTTGCCCAGTCAGTAGCAAACCAGTCAGTAGCCTGGAGTACTATTACTTGGGAACACATTTCTAGTGAGCCATCCTAGACATCGTGTGTTATTTGCCCAAGTACCACTCGTATGATTCCTTTGTTCCCAGCATAAAACTGCCTTTTAACTGAGCTGTCCAATCGTGGGTGTGAACCACAAATATGTATCCCGGATCTGATATATGCCATCTTCAGTATAGCGATAAGGAGGGTTTTGTAACTTAGGCCCATATTTGATTGGGGAGTTATGGCTTGATAGCAATCCCCTTTCCTTCCAAATAGCTCCCTGGGCATATTTGGAGTCAGTATAAATGTTAATTCTTAGGCTTTGACAATTTGGCTACTAAGACAAATCTGGATCTGATGTGACATCATTACAGTCAGGGACTGTCCCATAGTGAGCTTTGAGGCTCCTTTTATGAGGGCTGTTTTATGCTTAGCTAAAGCATCTGTTTGCAATCGCACCTCAACAGAGGTGGCCTCTAGGATAAATATGACTAAGGGATGAAACCAATAAGACGACCTCTGAGTGGTCCAACCTTAACAATATCCTGATTACAGAGGATCATTGTCAAGTGGGAGAAAACTTGTCAAGAGATAAGGAGAGTTCCCCATGCATCATCCAATCCAATCATAAAGAAAGTGGGGTCATCCATTGTCTCCACAAGTCCATAGTTAATCCTATGGAGTGCAATAGGCTGGCTTTTAGGCAATTTCATTATCCCAGCCACACATAAGGTGTTAGTTAAGTTATACAATTGTAGGGGAATCAATCCCATTTTTTAGTTGTTTAATCATGTGCCGTGGGGTCTGCGAATATCCCCACAAAACAGTAAGATCAACTAAAGAAGCTATTGTACAACTTCTCTGAAGTTTACCTCAAATTGTTTAGCTTAGGTAAACATTTAAAGACAATCAAATCTAGAATTTAACATCCATAAAGGTGTGTTACTAAAACAATTTTTTTTCTCTAAAATAACCCTCATTTACAGAGATAGCCAAATCAGGACTAATTCACTTGTGAAACAAGTCCAGTTTTAACAAACTTGGCCCATTATTTACATAAGCTCAGCAAGAACAGTTGAGTGTGATCATATAGATCTTTTAGAATCTGCTTTGCTGGAACTTCTTATAAGGAATCTCTAGGTTGAACTTTTAGTAGCCTCTCCGGGCCAGAAGCCAAGCTCTGTACTTGCCATCAGGCATGCCTGCAATACCTGTTGATTTGTGCGAGTTCCTCTTCTGAGTTTCTGCACCTACCAAAGAGTGACATTCTTTACTCACCTGGTGAGGCTGCTGGGAACTCTGTAAGCAAGGTATCAGGCCAACAGTCCCAAGAGGCTTTATGGCTCCAGGTTTCATAAAGTCAACCTTAGTTTCTTAAAGCTGTCTGGTCATATCTGAGTTTATGCATATCTTTCTCAAATATGACATTCCAGTCAAAGCCTTGGTAAAATAACCAGTTTCCAATGGTGTCCTGTTACAAGGAGAACAGATTCTTATTGAACTTATGCAAATGACTGATTGCCATAGAAGAATGCTTACTGAGACCTTTTGGTTTCAGAGGGTTCAGATAAAGAGAAAAGGTGAATGCTTTGAGCATTTTTACAAATGAGCACTTTTACATCTCTATAAGTTACAGATAACTAGGAGGGAGTATCCCTAGTCTGTAAGAGTAAACAGTAGAGAGAACCAGCAATGTTTAAAGTAAGACAAAATATTAACAGACACAACACTATAATCTTTTAGTTCATTTAGTCCCATGTTACTAAATCTGGTGAATGTGGCTTTAGTCAGTTTTGGAAATTCTTACCCATTTCAGTTTTAGGACTTTCAAGTATATCAAATATCTGTATTTGTCCTGAAAGTCCTTTATAGGAATATCCTTGAAGATAAAACTCATTTTACCAGAGAATTAAAACAATTATAAATGACAAAAACTCAGAATGGATATGGTTAGAGCTAAAGAGACACAGGAGTTTACAATTTAGCTGCAAGAAAATCAGGTTACAATTTCTGTGATATATAACATTTCCATAATTATAATATCAAGCGATGATCTCTCAAAACATTAAAACTTTAGGAAATGCATAGAATCTCTAGAATAGTTATAGCATTTTTCCCAAATGTAACCCAAGGTTTATCATTGGTTTAAATCTTGTCAACAATTGCTAAAACCTTAGAAAGTTTAAAAACACATGCCTAAATATAATTAGGGATGTTAAACACCTGATAAAACAAAACATAGGAACTGAATTTTTCAGGCAGGCAAAGAGAAAACCATTTACACTTTTTAACAGATCAATTAGCTAAGAAAACTTTGCCCCTTTTAAACAGAAAGAAAACCAGCTTTTTATACCAGTGTCTTTCCCTTTTTTAATTTTACTTCTAAGTGTGCAGTCTTAAGATAGGAGTTTTCTGGGTTTCCCTCCTATCATGAATGATGTCGCAGACAAAGGAGGGGGGGGATCTTTCCCCTGCTGTCCTGTTTGCATCCCTCATGGGAATTTAGGAGCGTCTTAGCTAAGGCCTGTCCGCATAAACCCCGGACCAGGCTACTCCGTGGAGTAGATGACCGTTATGCCATATGACGCCCCGCGAGACTCAAGGTGCAGCCCCCTCAGACTCCGTAGCCAAAGTGGTGGAGCCATACAGACACATTCACACAGTCAGGCACTCTTCAGATTCAAACAGGTTGGATACCCTCCCCTTTTGGGCGTCTCTGGCTAATGGGAGGTGATCAGTCTCCCCTTTCATTCTTTACAGATTAGAGTGAGTTTCTATGGTTACAGGCAAAGGAGGATGGTAACAGGGTGTTTTCCCAGTCCCTCATGGTTGGGCTGCTTCCTTAATCTCTCAAGGCCAAATGGCCCTTATACTTGGAAGTATAATCTGTGTGGAGGCAGGTCAGGAGAGTGCTAAATCACCTTGGAGGCTGTTTTTCTTTCTTTTTTTAGTCTGTCCTGACCATATCTAAAATTTCTTTTGTGAAGATTTCCGTTCACAAACCTTCTACAACTTTCCTTTGCATTCAGGTTTTGTCCCAAGCCATTTCCTTCCAAACAACCATCTCATTTAGGACAAAATTACCTTCCCTTACCTTCAACAAAATGTATTCCCATTCCTTAAATCTTTCTTACATATCATCTACTTTCCTAGAGTTTCCTTTTATTTCCATCAGTCTTAGTTACACTAAGCAGAACTTTGTATTCTTAGAAACACCTTTAGTTATTAACCAATTGTGAACTGTTACAACAGAATTCTTCAGGTGGCAATTTATGAATCAGTTAAGTAGAAAACAAGCTTACCAGCAGATTTAAATACTCTTAGTTTCTTTGCAGTAAGTAAAAAAGCACAAACCTACATCCAGTAATTAATGACTTAGCATTTTATCCTGTTTGGTTAAGACCTAGATGTCCACAATTTAATTCCACTTGTCATCCAAGCAAAACTTTAAAACTTTCAGGTTACCAAAGACTTTGAAAGCTACTTCAGCAATTAGCCATTAGAACTTTGAGACAGACAATTAACCATCAGTTTAGTCATTCCTTTGCTAACAAATTTTAACAAGTAACATAAGCTTATTTGACCTTCAGTAAACTTTGATAGATTACTGCTGTAACTTCAAAGACACGTCTTATCTTAATTAAACCAACAATCTTAACTTAGTTCCAATACTGATTCATGTTCCACCTGGACCCACTCCACTTTGAATGTTTACCTGAGACATGCGTGGGAAGATCTGGAGTGGGGAGGTGTTAGGTCCAGGGGGTGTTGTTCTTGCTCCTTGACAGTGGAGAGAGAAGGAGCTGTGGTGCATGATCTAGAGGCCAGTCATGCAGGCTGCACACACGTTGGTACAGAAACACGTAAGGGGGAAACAGAAGAAACAAAGCGCCGCCAGGAGGCAGAGAAGGGATTCCAGGTTTTGGAGCTCCTAAGCCCCAACAGAGGAGCAGACAACATGCTTTCCCACCAGCAAGGGGGGAGGGGTAAAGCAGTCTAAGTCGGCCAGAGAACACAGGGAAACTTCCCCGAAACAAAGAGTTTCGGCAGCTGCTTGGGAATATTCCTTATAGTCTCTGTCTCGAGTGAGACCAACCCCAGTTGGCTCCAGTTATAGCCATTAACACGGGAAGTGAATGAGGGAGAAGCCCCATTTTAGACTCAAAGAAAACACCAAGGACAACGAGTAGAACACACAAAACAATTAACAAAAAGGTCGCTGCGCGGTTTCGGTATGCTACCGAAAGCAAGGTTTCCACCGGCCCAGAGGAGCCTCGAGATCTCCCTGCGGTGGACAAATTCCGTCCAGGGCCGAGGGGTTCCTCTGGAACGGACAAACGGATATAACCCTCGGACAAATGAGGGGCTCCAAAAAATTGGGCCCCTCGACACCCTGGAGCGTCCCCCAGGGTTGGCAGGGGAGAAGTCCGAGCTCGTCAGCTCCTTCTCAAGCTGCCTACAAATACAATCCAACAACGCACGCTGTTGTACAGTCCTATGCTACCGAAGCATAGGCAGGACAAACACAGACTTAGACAGGACAAGACGAGGAGACGAAGGGACAGTTTTGGGCTAGCCAGCTAGCTTACCTCCCGGTGGGAGTCCGATGGATCCCTGGGCAGGAGTCCGATGATCTCGGTGGGACCTCCAAATAAAAGACCCGCGGATCCCCTTACCCAAGAATCTAACACTGCCACTGGATGCAATCAGCAAGAGGTTCTTTATTGTTACGCAGGCGCCTGCGGGTGGTCAGCGCGCGCCTGCGGGTGGTCAGCAGCTCCTGCTAGCTGAGCACACCCGGCTGTGGTGGTGCCGGGTTTTTATAGACAGGTACAAACAAGTTTTGGGTGGGGCGCAACTGATTGGTGGACAGTTTGAACAGGCATACTTGGCGTCAGTGGAGTGGATCAGGGGACCCACGTGCGAAAGCAGACAAAGCAATCTTACAGAAGCAGAACTGGCCAGTTAGCCCACGCATGCGAAGAGAGCGGCGGGAAGGGGGAAACAAAGAGGGGAAGTTAGACCTTATTACTCAGCAGAAAGACATCCTGTCTACGTGACTATGTGGCCCCCTGCCTACATGACCATGCCCCTGCTATTAGGAGAGGGTATCTTATTCAAACAGGAGTCAAGTGTCATGCCCTAAAAGCCAAGCTGTTACAGAAAGGCAAAAGAGCAGTTACATTGAATTCAACCCTGGGGGAAGGGTCTTTTCACTGCAAGGGGAGGAGGGGTACTCTTACACAACAAAAGAGCAGTTAATTATTTAAAGACTGGGGGGGGTCTTTCAACCCTAACAGTGACCCCGACCCTGACCTGAAAACTAAACCTGACCGTGACTGTGAGCCTGACCTTAACTCGAACCATAAATGTAACTCTGACCCTGACGCTGACACTGGCCCTCCTCGAATACTATTGCTGATCCTAACCCTAACACTAACCCCTAAACCTACCACGGACACTGACCCTAACAAATTCTTACCCTAACAGTCAACCTAACGCTAACCCTAACAGTAACCCTAAACTTAAACAATAACCATGACCCTATACCTGATAATGATCATAACCCTAACCCGGAACGTTGCCTATACCAGACCCTGACCCTAAATCACCCTCACCCTGACCCTAAACCTAACCATGACCCTCACAATGACCACAACCTAACCCTGTCCCTGACCCGAATGTGGACTTTAAACCAATACCTGATCCTACCATAAACCTGACACTGGCCCTAGACTTCACCCTGACCCCGACCCAGGCAAAGACCATAAACTTAACTCTGACCCAAACAATGACCCTGACCCTGAAACTAACACTAAACCTGACACTGAATGAGAGCCTGACCCTAACTCTAACCCTAAACGTAACCCTGACACTGACACTAACATGGCCCCTGACCTGAAACCTAAGGCTGAACCTAACCCTAAAAAAACCCCTAACATTATCCCTGACACTGACCCTAACCCAGTCTAACCCTAACCCTCAACCTATCTCTAAGCCTAACTCTAACCTCACTTTAACAATTATCCTGACCCTCTCTCTGAACCTGATCATAACCCTAAGTCTGAACATTGCCTATGTCAGAACTTAACCTTAAAACTGACCCTGACCTTGACCTTAACTCTGACCCTAACCCTGACTGTAAACCTGACTCTGACCCAATCCGTGAGCCTGAACAGATTAGTAATCCTAAAGCTAACCCTGATCCTGAACCAACTCATAAAACAGAACCACAACATAAAGCTGACCTTACCATAACCATAAACCTAATCCTGACCCTGACCCTAACCCTGACACTAAACTAGTCCCAAACCTAACCCTGACCCTGACATGAACCTTGCCCCCAAAACAAAACTTGAACCTGACCCTAAATCTGACCATGACCCTGAACCTGACCCTTAACCTAACCGTCACCCTAATACTGACCCTGACCCTGACTCTGACAGTAATGGTAACCCTGACCCTATTGTGAGCCTGACCCTAAACCTAACCATGAACCTAACCCTAACCCTGACCCCTACCCTAACCCTAACACTAACCCTGACCCCAACGATGTCTCACCCTAACCCTAACCCTAAGTCTCTCGCTAACACTAACCCTAACCCTAACCCTAACCCTAACCTTAACTCGGTCTGAACCCATCTCTGTTCCCAGAAGCGGGGACAATAGTTGCATCCAGGACTCCCAGGGGCTGGGATTGGCTGTGTGGGGGTCAGAGGATGAACAGGGCATGGAGTGGTGGGTGAGCCTTGAGCAGCTAGGGGATGGGCACGCTCAGGGTGCTCTGGTGGGAGCAGAAAGTTTGGTAAGGAGCCCCCATTCAATGGTGACCTCACTTCCCTGACGACAGAGCCCAACGGAATTAGAATCCACGTATCCAGGCACCCCATTACAGAGAAAACCCCCCTGCCCAGCTCATTTCTAGGCACATCCTAAAGGAAGCGACATGTTCTTCTGCTGTACTGAAGCCCTGAGGATGCAGGGAGAAGAGAGCTCACCCACCATACACGTCCCCTCCCTGGCAGGTCATATCAGGCTTCCCCAACGCCTCAGGCCCTTTGGCAAATAAAATCAAAAGGTGACACCAGGGGGCTCAGAGTCAGAGAGTCCCACACCTTTTAATTGAGCGGTATAGCTCTAAGTCTCCTCCGTGTGTGTGTGTGTGTGTGTGTGTGTGCGCGCGCGCGCCTCTGGGTGTGTGTGGCTCTGTGTGTAAAGAGGACCTGGCCATGCCATCGAGGGTGAAGATGTCCCAAGCAGGAGCAGGCTGATGAGGGGTTAGATGCCTGGTGGGCAGGTCATGTTTACATCCCAGTGTAATGCTGGCTAAGTGGGATCGGGTGTGGGGTCTACAGCCTTCTGCCCAGGGTTTTTCCTGAGAACCTAAAGGGAGGGGACAATGAACCAGGAGCGGGGAGAACCCTAACAGTAACCACTGACCCTGACCCTGAACTGTGAGCCTGCCCCAAACCCTAACCCGAGCCCTGACCCTGACCCTGACCCTAACCCTGACCGTGATCCTGACCTGAACCCTAAACCTAAACTTAAGCCTGATGCTGACCCTGATCCGGACCCGGAACCTAAACCTAAGTCTGAGATAACCTAACTATGACTCATCCCTAAACAGGACCCTGACCTGACCCTAATCCTAATCCTGACGCTGACCTAACCCTGACCCTAACCCTAACCCTGACCCTGACTGTGCCTGACCCTAAACCTAAACCTAAAGGTAACCCTAACACTGACCCTAATATGGACCCTGTACCCAAACCGAACACTGACCCTGACCCTAACACTAACCCCTACCCTAAACCAAACCCTCACCCTGACCTTACCCTGTCTAGCCCTAACCCTCACGATAACACTACTTCTAACTCTAACCCTAACCCCATCCCAAACTTTTCCCCTAAACCTAACTGTGAACCTGAACCGAACATAAAGCAAAGACTGAACCTAAACCTGACCCTGGCCCTGACCTTCACCTGACTCTGACCCTGACCCTAATCCTAACCATGACCTTAACACTGACCACTACATAACCCTGTCCCTGACCCGAATGTGGACTTTAACCAATACCTGATCCTGACACTAAACCTGACACTGGCCCTAAACTTCACCATGACCCTGACCCAGGCCATGACCATCAACCTAACCCTGACCCTAACAGTGACCCTGATCCAAACCTAACACTAACCCTGAGACTGAATGTGAGCCTGACCCTAACTCTACCCCTAAACGTAACCTTAACCCTGACACTACCACGGGTCCTCCGCTGATCCTATCGCTGAACCTAACCCTAACACTATACTCTAACCCTTCCTCGAACCCTGACCCTAAACATGTCTAACCCTAACCCTCAACCTAACTCTAACCCTAACACTAACCCTAAACTTTAACAATAACCCTTACCCTATACCTGCCTATGATCATAACCCTAACCCTGAACTTTGCCTCTACCAGACCCTGACCCTAAACCTGGCCCTGGCCCTGACCCTAAACCTAACCATGACACTAACACTGACCACTACATACCCTTGTCCCTAACCCAAATGTGGACTTTGAACCAATACCTGATCCTGACCCTAAACCTGACACTGGCTCTAAACTTCACCCTGACCCTGACCCAGGCCATGATCATAAACCTAACCCTGAGCCTAATAGTGATCCCGACCCTGACCTGAACACTAAACCTGAGCCTGGCTGTTAGCCTACCCTACTCTAACCGTAACTGTAACACTGACCCTGACACTAACGCGGGCCCTACCCCGAATCCTATTGCTGAAACTAACCCTAACACTAACCCCTAACCTACCACGGACCCTGACCCTAACAAGTTCTAACCCTAACCATCAACCTAACGCTAACCCTAACACTAACGCTGAACTTTAACAATAACCCTGACCCTATAGCTGACTATGATCATAACCCTAACCCTGAACTTTGCCTATACCAGACACTGACCCTAAACCTAACCCTGAAAATTGCTATTAGGGACCCTGATCCTAAACCTGACCATGGCCCTGACCCTAAACCTAACCATGACAGTAACACTGACTACTGCATAACCTTGTCCCAACCCAAATGTGGACGTAGAACCAATACCTGATCCTGACCCTAAACCTGACACTGCCCTAAACTATACCCTGACCCTGACGCAGGCCATGACCATAAACCTAACCCTGACCCTAACACTGACCCTAACCCTGACCCTAACACTAACCCTGACACTGAATGTGAGCCTGACCCTAACTCTACCCCTAAACGTAACCCTGACCCTGACACTAACACGTGCCCTCCGCGAATCCTATCGCTGAAACTAACCCTAACACTAAACCCTAACCCTACCACGGGCCCTGACCCTAACGAGGGCTAACCCTAACTCTCAACCTAACTCTAACCCTAAACCTAACCCTAAACATAAACAATAACCCGGACCCTATGCCTGATTATGATCATTACCCTTACCCGGAACTTTGCATATAGCAGACCCTGACCCTAAATCTGACCCTGGCCCAGACTCTAAACAGAACCATGACCCTAACAATGACCACTAAATAATCATGTCCCTGAAACGAATGTGGACTTTAAACCAATACCTGAACCTGACCGTAAACCTGACACTGGCCCTAGACTTCACCATGACCCTGACCCAGGCAAAGACTATAAACCTAACCCTGACGCTAACAGTGATGCTGACCCTGACCCTAACACTAACCCTGACATTGAATGGGAGCCTGACCCTAACTCTAACCCTAAACGTAACCCGCACCCTGACACTAACACGGGCCCTGACCCGAAACCTAACGCTGAACCTAACCCTAAAACTAACCCCTAACATTATCCCTGACACTGACCCAAACCCGGTCTAACCCTAACCCTCAACCTAGCTCTAACCCTAACCCTAAACCCACTTTAACAATTATCCTAACCCTCTCCCTGAACCTGATCATAACCCTAACTCTGAACATTGCCTATGTCAGAACTTAACCTTAAAACTGACCCTGGCCTTGACCTTAACTCTGACCCTAACCCTGACTGTAAACCTAACTCTGACCCAATCCGTGATCCTGAACAGAATCGTCACCCTAAATCTCACCCTGATCCTGAACCTACTCATAAAACAGAACCTAAACATAAAGCTGGCCTTACCATAACCATGAACCTAACCCTGACCCTGACCCTAACCCTGACAATAAACCTGTCCCAAATCTAAACCTGACCCTGACATGAACCTTGCCCCCACACCAAACCTTGAACCTGACTCTAAATCTGACCATGACACTGAACCTGACCCTAAAACTAACCGTCATCCTAACACTGACCCTGTCCCTGACTGTGACCATAACGCTAACCGTGACCCTACTGACCCTAAACCTAACCATGAACCTAACCCTAACCCTGACCCCTACCCTAAGCCTTACGCTAACCCTGACCTCAACGACGTCTAACCCTAACCCTGACCCTAAGTCTTTCTTAACCCTAACCCTAACACTAACCTAGTCTAAACCCAGCTCTGTTCCTTCCAGCGGGGACAACAGCTGCACCTAGTCCTCCCAGGGGGTGGGAGGAGGCTGTATGGGGGTCACTGCATGGGCACTGCGTTGAGTGGAGTGTGAGCCTTGAGCAGCTTGGGGACCAGTGGCTCTGGGAGCTCTGGTGGAGCAGGAAGTTCGGTAAGGAGCCCCCAGGCAGTGGTGACCTCACTTCCCTGACGACAGAGCCCAAGGGAATTGAAACCCACGTATCCAGGCACCCCATTACAGAGAAACCCCCAATGCCCAGCTCATATCTAGGCACATCCTAAAGGAAGCGACATGTTCTTCTGCTGTACTGAAGCTGAGAGGATGCAGGGAGAAGACAGCTCGCCCGCCAGACAAGTCCCCTACCTGGCAGGTCATATCAGGTTTCCCCAACGCTTCAGGCCCTTTGGCTAATAAACTCAAAAGGGGACACCAGGGGGCTCAGAGTCAGAGAGGCCCACACCTTCTTATCGACCAGTGTAGCCCTAGGTCTCCTCCCTGTCTCTGCTCTGTGTGTGTGTGTGTGTGTGTGTGTGTGTGTGTGCATGTGTGTGTGTGCCACTGGGTTTCTGTGTCTGTGTGTAAAGAGGACCTGGCTATGCCATCGTGGGTGGAGATGACCCAAGCAGGATCAGGCTGATGAGGGTTTAGATATCTGGTGGGCAAGTCATGTTCACACCCCAGTTTAAGGCTGGTTAAGTTGGATCGGGTGTAGGGTATACACCCTT